>NC_141905.1:29110303-29413333 GCF_057802395.1 Ceratotherium simum simum
TCTCACTTAAATTTTTATCTGACATATCCCCAAATTCTACCTTTCTGCAAGTTCAGGTATGGGATGGGGTAATAAGAATAACAAATATTTTAACTGTGCAGCATTTTCTGTTTGATTGGCAATAGTGTGATTGTTTAAGATTGATATCTTACTAAGGCTTTGGCATCTATCTATGCACCAACTAAATAATGACATATAAGCATTAATTGCATGGGAAAATTGCTGAATTTTCTCTCTTTCTTTCTAACATCCCCCTCTCCCTGCCCCATCTCCAACCTTAGATAGAAATACTGTTTATCATTTGGAAATGGTATACCAAAATTGTGTTTTCTCAAAGAAGCATATTATTATTAATTTGTTTTTGAAGTACAACCTTAAATATTTCTTGAGGGATTGAGATAGACTTTGAAGAGTATTTCAACAATATAGAGAAATGTTAATATTAAAACAATCCAGTTTTTTCAGTCTCATTAAGGATGACATCTTAAATAGTAAAGCTGTGTTCTTTTTTGTGTGTGTGTGAGGAGATCAGCCCTGTGCTAACATCTGCCAGTCCTCCTCTTTTTTCTTGCTGAGGAAGACTGGCCCTGGGCTAACATCCGTGCCCATCTTCCTCCACTTTATATGGGAAGCCGCCACAGCATGGCTTGCCAAACAGTGCGTTGGTGCGCGCCCGGGATCCAAACTGGCGAACCCCAGGCTGCCGCAGCGGAGCACGCGCAGTTAACCACTTGCGCCACCGGGCCAGCCCCCATAAAGCTGTGTTCTTCATCAGATTTTTTGTATACCAGAGATGTTTTGAGGTTCTGAATGATATGATAGCATCTGTTTTGCCAGCATAGTCCTTGACTTCTATTTGATAGAAAAAGTTTATTTTGAGCTATAGAATTTGAAAAGTGGATCATAACTAGAATAGATAATGAGATTAAACTCCTAAATAAGATTTTTGTCTTTGGCTTCACCACTTGAGGCCTAGAAGGCAAAATTATTGGCCCTGTTTTGATCCACCCTGTAACAGTTGGGACTCACTGTTTGAGCACAGTGGGTATTAATGAGTTTGAATCATGGCCGGAAATTCCAGTCCCAAAGCTCTTGATGGCACCTGCAACTTTAGACAGATGTTTTATAAATTTATGTGACTGATCAGAAACTAGAGTATGGATGCTTTAGCTCAAAGCCGTCCTGGTAAAACAATTCAGATTTTAGACTCACTGAGAAGTGTAGCAATTACACATATATAGGATATGATTTGCTATAAGTTTACTCTTCAATCTGTCTGCTTATCTAAAAAATAAAAAGACTCAGGATATGGTGCAGTTGAGATCAATACCAGGACCCTTATGAGGTTAATTATTTATTTGCCTTTACTTGAGGGCAGTAGTAATTTGAATGTTTTGGTGATGTTGAGTCTATAGCTATGTTTTAAATTTTGAAACAAATACGATCTAAGACTGGTTCATGTAAATGAATAGTAAACTAGTTAAATTTCATTTATTTAAGTCAGTGAGCACATTGCTTTGAAATATTTTGCGTAATTTTGTTCTCCAAAAGGGGGTAACATTTGTCAATAAATTGAATAGAAATGCTGTTCTGATTGGTTGACCTGCATTCTGCTTTCACAGCCTTAATTTCAGAGATTCAAGTGATTGGAATAGAGTTTTGACATGTGACTTCTAAAATGCATAAAATAGCATAATGCTCTGTAAGGTATCTGCAGTTACAATCTCTTTTTATTTTTTTATTTTTATTTTTTTTGTGAGGAAGATCAGCCGTGAGCTAACATCCATGCTAATCCTCCTCTTTTTGCTGAGGAAGACTGGCTCTACACTAACATCTATTGCCAATCCTCCTACTTTTTCCCTCCCCGCCCCACAAAGCCCCAGTAGATAGTTGTATGTCATAGTTGCACATTCTAGTTGCTGTATGTGGGACGCGGCCTCAGCATGGCCGGAGAAGCGGTGCGTCAGTGTGCGCCCGGGATCCGAACCCCGGGCAGCCAGTAGCGGAGCGCGCGCAGTTAACCACTAAGCCACGGGGCCGGCCCTACAATCTCTTTTTAAAATACCCAGTTCTGTTTAATTTTCAGCATATATACTGAAGTATTACTAGAATCTTACCTCAGGAACTTTAGTATGAAACAAGTTTCTCTTAGACTCTTACTAGAAATTTTTTTACTGAACTGATATCTTAAGATATTACTTAATCTCACATTGTATGCCCTTACAACAGAATTGTAATGTATTCTATTTCTTTTGACTTTTATATACAGAAATTTCTTCCTTTTAGTTTGTCTATTATGTTTATTATTTATATTGAATTAAATACAAATCCTTATGATGGATTTTCCTAGTAAAAATATATATTAATATAAATGTTCGTTAGTAACAAAAAATATAAATACCTCTGAGACAGTGAGAGAAATTGAATATTATTACCATTCTGTTAAGGAAGATTATTTTTCCTTGGACTGTGCCTCCGTATCACCCTGAAGTGTATAAATGGTATTTGCTTAGGAAAAAAAATGACTTAAAATTTAGTCAAAAATTAAACAATATCCAAAAGATTAAGTAAAAGAACATTTTACTTGACATTCTCAATTTGTAAAATTAAACATTGATAAGACTTATAGAGTAAGAAAAACTAATCAAAAACTTCTCCACTTTCATTCCTTGAATCTTGATTTTCCATTTTCACTGTACTTTGGGTCTTTTAAAAATTTATTCATTATCAAACTCAAATATCTACATTTTCACAGATTCTCTGCGAGCTATGGCCAGTTGATTTGAGGATATCATTTATGGTAGAATCAGGCCTTTGATTTAAAAAGACCAGCTAAGAGGCAGCTATTCAACACAAAATAGTCTAAAAATTGGTTTTCTAGTAACTCCCATTTCCTTCCAAATTTTGACGTATTTGTTTGATTATCCTCCTAGGTTTAAATAATTTGAGGGGTCAAATTTGCTGGTTTTATGAGTTTTGGTGCTCATGATTAATGTATGTCATGAGTTTTTAAAAAATTGTCTTGGAGTTTTGGATACTCAAAAACTCACTTAAAAATTCTTAGAGTTAATAAATAGATGTATAATCCTAAATGTACCGCACCACTCTTTGACAAGTGGATGCCTCAGAAAACATACGTGTAACTTCTCTCCCTCGCTCCTTCTGCCCTCATCCCAATTCCAGAAGCATGGAAGAACAATGTAGACTTTTACTAAAGAATTAGATTTATTGCACAGAGCACATTGCAAAGCATGGCTAATTTCAAAATCCTCCTTAAATATCTTTCTCATTTTCAAGGAGCTA
Source organism: Ceratotherium simum simum (assembly GCF_057802395.1). Classification (NCBI taxonomy): domain Eukaryota; kingdom Metazoa; phylum Chordata; class Mammalia; order Perissodactyla; family Rhinocerotidae; genus Ceratotherium; species Ceratotherium simum. The sequence continues at coordinate 29,113,607 of NC_141905.1, forward strand.
CTGCGTACCTCACTCATTCTCTGTTTTGTTCTTTCTCTCAAACGCATATGTGCACAGGTGCTTTCCCTTTCCTCTATTTTTCCTGACTTTGATACTTTCTATCCCTTTCTGGTCATATCTTCTTCCACTTTTTTGTTCACCTTTCTAGGGTCCTTTCTCCTATATCTTTTCTTCCAGATGTTGTCTTTAGCTTTTTTTTTTTTTTTATTTTTTTTTTAAAGATTTTATTTATTTATTTTTCCCCCCAAAGCCCCAGAAGATAGTTGTGTGTCATAGCTGCACATCCTTCTAGTTGCTGTATGTGGGACGCGGCCTCAGCATGGCCGGAGAAGCAGTGCGTCGGTGCGAGCCCGGGATCCGAACCCAGGTCGCCAGCAGTGGAGCGCGCTCACTTAACCACCAAGCCACGGGGCCGGCCCATAGCTTTTTCTTATATAGAGCAATTTGGCCCTCTTTTGGTCTCTCCTGCTCCCTATCACTCTACTCATTACAGCAGAGGTCTCATATATAGCCACACAAACAGAAATATTCTCTCCTGTAGAGGACTGAGGATTACAAACATGGACATATCCTATTTAAGGCAGTAGAGGCAGGGATGCCTTCCCAGAGAAAATCCCACTAACTAAATTAGCATTGTAAGGTGTTATAATATAGCTCCTATGGAGATATGTTCTGATAGTAATTCTCGTCAGTATACAATTGATGGTCTGTTCAGTGACATCTTTGTTATCTCTGCAGACTTTATAATTGTCCTAATGGTGGAGGTAGCTAGGCCTAAACCATGACCCCAACATGCAAAGTCTCTCAAGCTGCCTTTTTAACCATTCAGATAATTCCAAGTTCATTTACACTTTGGAAAATAATCATACACTTTGCTGCTAATAGAAAATGGGCTACTCAAATCAGAAAATATCATAGAAGAGTAGATCCACACTTATATGGTAAATTCATTTTTGTAAATGTGCCAAAATAATTAAATGGGGAAAGGAAAGTGTTTTCAACAAATGGTTTAGAAACAACTGTATATCCATATTTTAAAAAATAAACTTTACCCTTTACCTCACTATATACAAAACTCACTTCAAATGGATCATAGACATAAATGTAAAATCTATAACTAAAACACTTCTAAAAGAAAATATGAGAATATTTTTATGAACTGGAGATAGGCAAAAATTTGTTAGACATCATATAGAAAGCTATAAACATAAAGGAAAAAAATTGATAAATTAGACTTCATGAAAATTAGAAACTTATGATTATCAAAATAAAATAGAAATTATGAGCAAAAGACTAGCACAACATATTTTTAATACATATATTTGACTAAATTTGTTATTTATTGCTAAGTAATAAATAAATCCAAAGCTTAGTGGCTTAAACCAATAAAAATCATTTCTTATCTCTCATGCTTTCTGTAAATAAGGAATTTGGGAACAATTTGGCTACATGGTTCTGGCTCAGGCTTTTTCATGAGGTTGCAGTCAGTTGTTGGCTAGGCCTTAGTCATTTAGCTTGACTGAGGATGGAAGATTCTAAAGTGGCTCACTCAAATGGCTGATAAGGTAGTACTGACTGTCATTGGAAGGCCTCAGATCCTCTCTCTGTAGGCTCTCCACAGGACTGCTTGAGTGTTCTGTTCAAATGACAGCTGGCTTCCCTCTAACAGAGCAAGATGCCTTTTATGCCTTTTATGGCCTTAGAAGTCACACATTATCACTTTAGCTGTATTCTATTGGTCATACAGACCAACCCCAAGTCAATGTGGGAGGAGACTAGGTCTACATAAGGATATGAGTACCAGGAGGCAAGAATCACTAGGGTCATCTTTTTTTTTTTGTTGGTAAGGAAGATTCGCCCTGAACTAAGATCTGTGCCAGTCTTCCTCTATTTTGTATGTGGGTCACCACCACAGCATGGCTGATGAGTAGTGTAGGTCTCTGCCCAGGATCCGAACCTGCAAACCAGGGCTGCTGAAGCAGAGCACGCTGAACTTAACTGCTAGGCCACGTGGCCAGCCTGCACTAGGGTGATCTTGGAGTCTGGCTAACACCATGAAAAGTGTCTCATATCCACAACATATGATTGGTAATAAAAAGACAAACAACCCAATTAAAAATGGGCAAAAGACTTGAACAGATACTTCCCAAAGAAAGATATAAAATTGCAAATAAGCAGAGAGTGCTCTACAACATTGGTCATCAAGGAAATGCACAAAAAACCACAATGAAAAACCACTAAATGGCTAAAATTAAAAAGACTCGCAACACAAATGTTGGCAATGATGTGGAGCAACTGGAACTCTTATACATTGATGGTACAACAACTTTGAGGAAGGTCAAAATAGCCAAAAACTGAAAAGAGGCTAAGTGTTTATCAATAAAGGAATAAATAAATTGTGGTGTTATTTGTGTGGATCTTTATTATACACACAATGTTATTATACACAAAATAAATTGTATTATTTGTTATAATAAATAAATAATGAGTAATGTACTACTCTGTAATAAAAATGAGGGAACTACTGATAAATGCAGTATGGACAGATCTGCACAACATTATACTGAGCTAAAGAAGCTAGACACCAAATATACTGGTGGTCCCATTTATGGGAAGTTCTAGAACAGGCAAAACTAATCTATAGTGTAAAAATATGGTGGGAATTAACTGTGGAGGAGCATGAAGGAAACATCAGGGGTGATGGAAATGTTCTATATCTTGATAGGGATGTGGGCTACTCAGGTATATATATTTATAAAACTCTTTGAATTGTACATTAGATTTGTGCATTTCACCATAAGTAGATTTTACTTAAAACTAAAAAATATTGAACTCTAGATGATATGTTTGTTTTTTGCAGAGATGATTAGCAATTGTAAAACTACTTTCTGTGTATTCTAAGCTTGAGCAGATCAGTAGATATATTGAAGATAATGGGAACCAGGTTTCTCCTTGTTGGAGAAGGGAATAACAAGTGTGTAAGGGGTAAGACTAAATTGTACCTTGTGGTATTAGGATGGAATTAGAGATATCAATGTGAATTCATAGTTTATAACAGACAGATAGATATGAGTGTAATCATGAGGAAACATTAGCCTAATTCAAATTGAGGGATATTCTACAATATAATTTTACTTTCCAAATCTTTCAAGGTCAAGAAGTACAAAGAGACCAAAAATGGCACAGTAGGTAACTCCAAAACTACATCCCTCCACTAAGACAATAATTAAGCTGGCAAAAACTGTCAATCAGATCTCTGGAATCTAACTAATCAAAGACTTGAAACAACCAGAGGAGTGCTTAAAGAAGAAAGAGGCTGCTGAAATTTGGTAAGAGGATTTTGTGGTGTTTTAACTTACCTGATGACCATCGCACACTCCCTAGCATGATGGCAGCCATAAAGATTGTGGCCCCCATTCCTGGTATAGCTTTCTGGTACCAGAGAGAACAGTGCAGACCTTGTTCTTGGAGAATGTGGGTGTGGATATTGACCTGTCTGGTCAATGTGAAATTGGCCTGGGGGCTTTCCTTTGTTTCGCCTACCTTGGAGCTTTCTTGGGGCTGGGTTGGCCTCCCCAGTAGCATTTGTCAAAACCATTTAAAGGCAAATATACTAGCCTCAGCAGCCTGAAACAAGCAGCAAACCAAAAAGCCTGGGAAGGAAGAGGCTACAGCAGAAGACTGGTGAGAGAACAAGGACTTTGGGATACTCCACCATATACCAGGGAATCTGGAGGGCCACGTGCATGCCCAGGACTGAATGAATGCTTAGAAGAAACCTTAGCAGACCCTAAGCTTTCACCTCTGGCTGAAGTTTAGCTTCCATGCAAGCAAAAAGTGAAGGCAAAGGCAGAATTGTAAAGAGTGGCTAAGCATTGAAAGAATGCCCAACACAGAACCACTCTGCAAAGAACTGTAGAGTTTTGTTTTTTTTTTTCTTTTTGGCTCCAAGGTATTAAGGAAATCTCTGTCCGATCACTAGCTGACCAGTAAGGTAATGGAACAGAGACTTGCGTTATCGTGCTTGGCAAAGCATACAGTATTTACAAAAGTAATTTAGAAAAGTCACTAAGCAAATGACTACAACCCACACATGCAGCAGCAACAAACCCTGAGGAGGGGAGAGAATCTGATTTCCAGAGTTACCATACTGTAATATACAAATGTCCAGTTTTCAACAACAAATTATGCTTGCAAAGGAACAATCAAGTATGGCCCATTCACAGGGGAAAAAAAAAGAAATAGGAACTATCTTTGAGTAAGTCTGCACTTACTACAGACTTTAAATCAACTGTCTTAAGTATACTCAAAGAGCTAAAGGAAACCACAGACAAACAACTTAAAGGAAATGAGAATGATGTATGAACTGATAGAGAGTTTCAATAGAGATAGAAATTATAGAAAGGTGTATTGAATAGAAATTCTGGAACTGAAAAGTACAATAGCTGAAAGGAAAATTTCACTACAGGGGTTCAACTGCAGATTTGAACGGGCAGAAAAAAGAATCAGTGAACTTGAAGATAGGTCAATTAATATTATCCAATCTGAGAAGCAGAGGGAAAAAAGAAGGAAGAGAAGTGAACAGAGTTTGAGGCTTTTGTGACATCAAGTGTACCAACATGTGTATAATAGGAATCTCAGAAGGCAAGGAGAGAGAGAAGGAGACAAAAAGAATATTTGGAGAAATAATGGCTGAAAACTTTCCAAATTTAATGAAATATGTGAATCTACACATCCAGGAAGCTAAATAAACTCTAATAGGATAAACTCAAAGAGACCCACACTGAGACACATGATCAAACTGTCAAAAGCTAAAGACAGAATCTTGAAAGCAGCAAGAGCAAACTCATCACGTACAAAGTATATATAATAAGATTAGCAACCAGTTTCTCATCAGAAATCATGAAGGCCAGAAGGTAGTGGGATGACATATTTAAAGTGCTGAGGGGCCGGCCCAGTGGCGCAAGCAGTTAAGTGCATGTCCTCCACTGCGGCAGCCCGGGGTTCACCGGTTTGGATCCCGGGTGCGCACCGATGCACTGCTTGGCAAGCCATGCTGTGGCAGCGTCCCATGTAAAGTGGAGGAAGATGAGCACGGATGTTAGCCCAGGGCCAGTCTTCCTCAGCAGAAAAAGAGGAGGGTTGGCAGATGTTAGCACAGGGCTGGTCTCCTCAGAAAAATAAAAAAAATTAATAAATAAAAATAAAAAATAAAGTGCTGAAAGAAAAAACAATTTTCTTCTTTTTTTTTTTTTGTGAAGAAGATCAGCCCTGAGCAAACATCTGCCATTCCTCCTCTTTTTGCTGAGGAAGACTGGCCCTGAGCTAACATTTGTGCCAATCTTCCTCCACTTTATATGGGACGCTGCCACGGGGTGGCCTGACAAGCGGTGCATCAGTGCACACCCAGGATCCAAACCCGAGCCACCAGCGGCGGAGCGCACACACTTAACCGCTACGCCACAGGGCCAGCCCTGAAAAAAAATTTTCTACCAAGAATTCTATACGTGCAAAATTATCCAAAAATGAAGGAAATAATAAGCCATTCCCAGATCAATAAAAGCTGAGGGAGCTTGTTGCTAGTAGAACTACCCTGTGAAAAATGCTTAAAGGAGTCCTTAAGGCTGAAATGAAAGGACACTAGACAGTAACTTGAAGCTATATGAAGAAATAACACCAGTATAGGTAACAACATAGGTAAATATAAAAGCCAGTATTAGTGTATATTTGGTTTTGTTTTTTGTTTTTTGTTTTTGTGAGGAAGATCAGCCCTGAGCTAACATCCATGCCCATCCTTCTCCTTTTGCTGAGGAAGACCGGCCCTGAGCTAACATCTATTGCCCATCCTCCTCCTTTTTTTTCCCCTCCCCAGAGCCCCAGTAGATAGTTGTATGTGGAGGTTGCACATCCTGCTAGTTGCTGTATGTGGGACGCCGCCTCAGCATGGCCGGAGAAGCAGTGTGTCAGTGCACGCCCGGGATCCAAACCCGGACTGCCAGCAGCGGAGCGCGCGCACTTAACCGCTAAGCCGGGGGGGCCGGCCCTGTGTATATTTGGTTTTTAACTCCTTTTTTTCCCTGTGTGATTTAAAAGACAAATGCATAAAACAATAATTATAAATATATGTTAATGGGCTCACTGTATAAAGATGTTAACTTTAGAAAATAACAACATAAAGGGAGATGGAGCAGAATTTTTATGCTATTGAAGCTAAGTTGGTATTGATTCAAACTAGATTGCTATAAATTTAAGATGTTAATTGTAATCTGCAGAGTAGCCACTAAGAAAATAACTATATGAAATATCCAGAAAAGGTAAATCCTTAGAGACAGAAAGCTGATTAGTGGTTTCCAGGGGCTAAAGGGAGGAGGCAATGGGGTGTGACTGCTCAATGGATAAGGGGTTTCCAAATGGGATGATGAAAAAGTTCTGGAACTAGATACTGGTGATGATTACATAACATTATCAATGTACTTAATGCCACTGAGTTGTATACTTTAAAATGCTTACCATGGTAAATTTTATGTTATATGCATTTTACCACAATTTTAGAAAATCATAACAACATAAAGAGTGTGGTAGTGGCATAAAGATAGACATATTGATCAATGGAATGAAATTGAGAGTCCAGAAATAAACCCACATATCTATGGTCAATTGATTTTCAACAAGGGTGCCAAGACCATTCAGTGGTGAAAGAATAGGCTTTTCAACAAATGGTTTAGGGTCAGCTAGATATCCACATGTGAAAGAATGAAGTTGGACCCCCACCTCACATTACCTGCAAAAATCACCTCAAAATGGATCAGTGACCTAAATAGAAAAGCTAAAATTACAAAACTGTAAGAAGAAACACGGGAATAAATCTTCATGACTTTGGGTTTGATAATGGAGTCTTAGATACAACATTAAAAGCATAAGCAATAAGAGAAAAAATAGACAAATTGAACTTCATCAATATTTAAAATTTTTCTGCATCTAAGGACATTATCAAGAGAGTGGAAGAGCAATGCACAGAATGGGAGAAAATATTTGCGAGTCATATCTGATACAATTTTAGTATACAGAATATATAAAGAACTCTTACAACTCAAGAACAAAAAGACAACCCAATTCAAAAATGAGCAAAGGGGAGCTGGCCCAGTGGCATAGTGGTTAAGTTCATATGCTCCACTTTGATGGCCCAGGGTTCGCGGGTTCGGATCCCTGGTGCAGACTTACACACTGCTCATCAAGCCGTGCTGTGGCGGCATCCCACATACAAAATAGAGGAAGATTGGCACAGATTTTGTTAGCTCAGGGACAATCTTCCTCAAGCAAAAAGAGGCAGATTGGCAACAGATGTTAGCTCAGGGCAAATCTTCCTCACCAAAAAAAAAAAAACAAAAAAATGAGCAAGGTATTTAAATAGACATTTCTCCAAAAAAGATATACAAATGGCCAACAAACACATGAAAAGATGCTCAACATCATTAGGGACTAGGGAAATGTAAATCAAACCACAATAAGATACCACTTGACACTCACCAGAATGGCTATAATTAAAAAAAAGAAAAGAAGTGTTGGTGAGGATGTGGAGAAAGTGGAATGCTTATACATTGCTGGTAGTAGTGTAAAAAGGTGCAGCCTCTGTGGAAAACAGTTTGTGATCATTCCTCAAAAACTTAAACATAGAGTTGTGATATGACCCAGCAATTCCACTCCTAGGTATATACCCAAAAGAATCGAAAGCAGATAGTCAAACCAATACTTGTACATGAATGTGCATAGTAGCACTATTCACAATAGGCAAAAGGTGGAAACAACCCAAATATCCTTCAATGGATGAATGTATCAACAAATTGTGGTATATATACAATGAAATATTATTTGGCAATAAAAATGAATGACCTACTGATTGATGCTACAACATGGATGAACCTAGATAACGTTATGTTACATGAAAGAAGCCAAACCCACAAGGCCCAATATTATGGTTAAATGGTTAAAATGGTGAATTTTATGTTATGTGAATTCTACCACAATCAAAAACAATAATAAACTTCCAAAGGAAAAAATAAAAGAAGGACAAGAAAGCTGTTCTGGATTAATGAAGATTAAAGAGACCTGACAACTAAATGCCATTTGTGATTGTGGATTACATCCTGGACTGGGGAAAAAATAGCTGTAAAGGAAATTATTGGGACAGTTGACTAAATTTGAAAATAGACTGGATTAGATAATAGTATATATCAGTATTAAATATCTTGGTTTTATTACATTTATATATACTGTGGTATGTAAGAGAATGTCTTGTTCATAGGAAATATATACTGGATTATTTAAGTTTAAAGGGGCGTATGTCTCCAACTTACTTTCAAAATAGTGCAAAAGAAAATATATATCTATATAAAATGATAAAGCAAATAGAGTAATATATAAACTATTGATGAATCTGAGTGAAAAGTATATGAGTTCCTTACGTGAATATTTCCACTTTTCTGAGTTTGAAATTATATCAAATTCAAAGTTACTAACAAAATTAGATTTGTCTTTTTGTTATCTTCTGAGCAGCAGCATAGTCCAAATGATTGTAAGAAAAATAATGCTGGATGTGCTTCTTTGTGTTAGCTGCCTCATTTCACTCTGTCCTTAGACTTTTGTCTGTTTCTCAACTTCTGGATCCCAATATATTATTTATTTTATTTGCTTATAGCAATCTCTCCATAAGGTTATTACATAATTAATAAAAAGTACTCAGCTTCTATACACATTTATTGTTCTGCCTAGTAATGGTATGCCTTTGGGAGCCAATTCTCATCTTGTGTATTTTTTCTTACTCACATGCTTTACTTCTGCATTATCTTGGATAGTATAAAAAATGTAACCATTTATTTCTTTTATTTTGAGAAATTAAAATATTAATTTCCCAGTGAAAGGCTTTGCTGCTCTAGTTCTCATCCAATAGCTTTTTTGTCTGAAATTTGTGTTTATTCTCTTGATAGAAGATCAAGTGTGGTATGAGATCTAACCTTAATTTGAACGTATTGGACTATATGTTCATTTTCGTTGTCGACTCAAAGAAGTAATCTCTAAATGCTGTCAAGCAGGACCATGCATTCTGTCCAACATAAATGAGTCAGGGAAGCCCTTTCCCAAGTAGAATCTGCCATCAAAACCTCATACTGCTTTGTTGGCCTTCAAATGTGGATTTTTACCAGTCCCTGGTGACTGTTTCGTATGAACAGCAGATATCCAGTAAAGGCTATTTTGAATGGGTTTACTAAGATCATGATGATTCATTTGGTACTTGTGTTTTCAGTTGGTTAACCAGCTTTCTTTCCTTTGTGGTGTATGATGGGATCGCCACTAGACAGAGGTAACCTACTGGGTAGCTGTATACCTGGATGCTGACGTGGTGCTGCTTGTTGGTTTAGTTTTCACGATACTCCTCCTGAGGTTCTGCCTGCAGTGCTGCTGCTTATTCTGTGCTTGCATGATGTTATAACTTTGATTGCGCTTTGTTGGTTTGGGTTCTTAAAACCTCCTATTTTTTTTTTAGTACCCAGAATAATTCCTTGAATATGTTTGGTTGGTTCAGAACTTATGGAAATTAGTTCCAAGTCTAACTCTTTGGTGGATCCTTTTCAGTTTTTGAAAGTATCTTCAGTGTCATCACTAAGTGTATGGTTTGGCTAGGAATTCAGAAAACAGAGTAGCTTTGCTTCAACACCCAGGAAGAGACCACTTGCTAGACAGGCCATTACTGAAGCTGAGAATTAACTCTCTTTGTAAACTTTATAGATTAAAGAAAATGAATATATACTTAGAGTAAAAGCTAAGTTTTATGAGAGTTTCATCAAACAGCTGAAATTTTGGAGCCTCCTCCAAGGTGATAGTAAATATAATTAAATTAAATCATGCCTAAAGCTTGGCATGCATGTCTGATTTGCCATTATATTTCAGAGATGCTATTTACTCTGCAAACTGTTCTACATTCCAAAACTAAGGTTCTTGGGGGGTCATAAGGGTAAAAATTAAAATTACTATTTCAAAAATTAGTTTCCTGAGCATTTATGTGGGCCTTAGAAATAGTTGCTTACCTCGTCATTTCTAATCACTAGTAGTTTAGTTGTTCTTGGGCAATTAGAATTGATTTCATTTTAGTTTTGTCATTTGTTTCTTTTGGGTTTTTTTCTACCTTATATATCTCATAGAAAAAGGTGGATTCATTTTTAAAACTAAGAAACAATACCAGCCTTGAAGTGGGCCTTTTATGTTAAATGGCAGGAGTTCATAAAATTAAAATTATTTTCCAATGTTCATATTAAGCTAGCATTGAAACAAACAAAATCATCTTTGTCTTTTAATTTTAATCATCTTGAAAACTGTAAAGGATCCAAGAATTTGGAATGGCCATCAGAGAAATGCTTATGATAAATCTGTCAGATAAATGATGATTCATCTCTAACTATTTATGTTCTCATTCTGTTATATCTTTTTATCTTTTGGTTGGACTCATACATTTAATAGAAAATTGCCCAGGAACGAGAAAAATTTGCTGACGAAGGCAGTATATTTTACACCCTTGGAGAATGTGGACTCATATCCTTTTCAGACTACATTTTCCTTACAACTGTTCTTTCTAGTAAGTATAAACTTTTCATTTTATTCTTTTATAGGGAGCATACAGGCCTATAAAAAGAGTTAAGTTGATTGGAGGGGAAAACAAAATATGTTCGTAGAGTTAATGAATTATAAGTTACATAAAATTTCATTTGTTTTGAGTTCTTTATAACTTGTGTATAGAACCACCTGAGAAAGAGGAAGAAAAATAAAAGTATCAAGGTAAGTTAAAAAAAAAAAATCTATGAAATTACATCTACATTTAACTGTTTGAAGCTCTGTATTCTGTCAAGGTAAATTATATATTGCCTGCTCCTGTAGCCTTCATTAATATTTCTACTTCTACTGTAAAACACAGATTGATCTCTCATTTCCTCCACTAAAGAAGAAAATTGGCTCAATTGTTCTAATTATGTTGAAGATTCATTTTTGAATCTTGGAGGATTACTTAAGACATAAAACTCAAATTTGAGTCATTTATAGCACTAATGAATTTCTAATTGTTTTTAAGCTAAACAATTTTGTTGATTAGTATGCTACTCTAGGTGTTCCTTAATATTATTTCCCTTTAGTGTGCCTTTTTTGACCATTCAGAAAAACAAAACAAAATGTATGTTTCTAGTTCTCTGTGCACACTCTTAAAATCTACCTAAATTGAACCAAGGAGATCTGATTTGTACATTTGAAAGAGATGATTCTCAATTTTTTTCCATCTGGGATATGTCAAACAAAAATAACCATCTCTTCCTTCCCATGTTCAGGTTAGTCATCTGTAAAGATAAAACTATAAGGCAGTTTTTAATAAATGACATACACAGTTCCTGTCGTGGCTCTGACCACTTAGACCCTTCTTCTCTCTGATCGACAGGAAAATGAAATATAGACTAATATGCCTTACCTCAGCTATCTTTGGGGCACCAAAGTATTTGACTAAATTCACGTGGTGGACCAGTGCTCTAGCAATGTAAATATACATTGATTTGTTATGAAGATCCAGAATAGCAAACTAAATAAAAGCACATTTATGATCTTAAATTGTGTATCATTAGTTATTATTTTGGTAGGGCATGAGTTTTCAAAACAGGCTTCAGTTCAAATCCTGGCCCCACCACTTCTTAGCTTTCTGATTTACTGCAAGTCAGTGAACTTATTCATCTTTTTTGTCTGTAAAATGAAGATGGCAATAATACCAAACCCAGATGATTTATTTGAAGATTATGAGATCATGAATATAAAGTACCTAGTTCAGTGCATAGTATTTCGTAGTTATGAAATCTGGGTTTTTATTCTTGATATCCTGTCACAACTTCTTGTTTCATATCTGCTTTTAAAAGATCCATAAATCTTGTCATTAGAAAAAAAACAGAATTGCAGGGATTTTTTAAAACTTTTTTGTGACTTTGGATAAAATTTACATTAAATAGGCATGATGTGGCAGAAAGAGCACTGCGTTAAATGAAGACACCAACTTGGAGAACTGCATTGATGTATCATATATACTATGGAAGTAGTCCTAGTAAATGTTTGTTGAGCTAAAGTGAGATTTTAACTTGTATCCACTGCTTAGTCCTGTTGCCCTCATATCTTTCTAAGTGTCAGAGGGACCACAGAGCAGAACCTTCAGAATACCTGATACATTGTGTAGCTCCCATAATTCAATGATGTAAAAGCAGGTAAAAAAAAAAGTCACATTGACTCTTCCCCCCCCACCAAAGCCCCAGTAGATAGTTTTATGTCATAGTTGCACATCCTTCTAGTTGCTGTATATGGGACGTGGCCTCAGCATGGCCGGAGAAGCGGTGCGTCGGTGCATGCCCAGGATCCAAACCTGGGCCGCCAGCAGCAGAGCGCGCGCACTTAACCACTAAGCCACGGGGCCGGCCCCACATTGACTCGAGTTCTGAAAACCCCACCAAGCAACTCTGCTGGTCTGGGCATCTTTACTTCTTGGTGCTCAGCTCCTAGCTTAAACATGGTGAATGATTTACAACAAGTGCTTAGTATTATGATGTCATATACTTTCTGTATTTGTCAGGAAAGAGAAAATATAGTAAGAATATGATTTTAAGATTTTCTCTTTATCACTAGTTTTAAGCATTTTGATTATTATATGCCTTTAGTGTTTCTCAGCCTTACCACTATTGATGTTTTGGGCAGGATAATTCATTGTTGTGAGGGCTGTCCTGTGCATGGTAGGATGGTTAGCAACATTCCTAGCCTCTATGCATTAGATGCCAGTAGCACACCCTCCCTCCTCTCTCCTCTCCTAGTTGTGACAACCAAAAATGTTTCAGAAATTGTCAAATGTCCCCAGGGGAAGTGAGGATGGGGAGGAATCATCCCTGGTTGAGAACCACTGATGTCGTTTTTGACAGGATTTTGTTGTTATTATAATGTGGCTTGATGTAGTGTTCTTCATGTTTCTTGTCTTGGAGTTCTTTGAATTTTTTGCAACTGTGGATTTATAGTTTTCATCAAATTTGGGAAAATTTCAGCCGTTATTTCTTCAAATGCTTTTTCTTTGATTCCCCATCCTCTCCTTTGGGGACTCTAATTACACATATATTTTCCTCACATCAACCCTATAATGTTTGTACTATTATTATCTTCATTTTATAGATGAGGAAATTGAGGCATACAGAGGGTTAAAGAACTTGCCCCGAGTCCCACAGTAAGTCGATGATTTAGGGTTTGAACCCAGGCCGCCCCAGCATCTGGGGTACTGTCACTTGGCTTTACTGCTGTGGTCACATTTTCAGCAGTGATTAGCCATAGTTTACCATAATGCCTCTTTTTTCTCTAAGGCTAGGCTGTGGAAAGGCCAATCATAAACTCTCCTGTAGATAATGGGCAGTTCAAGCATCCTTGCAATCCGAATGTTGCACACTGCATTGTCTACTTTACCTAACAGGCCATGGGGAGAAATGTGCCACAGAAATTACACTGAGATCAGTTCTTTCACATGTCCACATTGCTGCTAGGATGAAAGGAAATGAGGCAGTCAGGGGATCAACTTCCTTGTGGGTAGCAAGGGATCGTCATTACCTGTAGATACACTAAATGCTTACCAAGTCATCCTGCAAGAGGGAATGCAACTTTTTAAACACTAAAAGCTTTGCCAGGGAGTGGCTTGGGACTAGGGGGAAGTGCATTGGCATGTTCATTCACCTGTTACTCTGGTGGACAACAGGGACCGTCCTTGAGATTTCCAGGGGAAAACCAGCTAGAGCAATGCAAACAGTATAACCCAGATACTGCAGGACTGTCACACTTCTGATTAGCTGGGTTTTTTTCCAAAATTAATGGACTCAGTGGTGTTCAAGAAATGGCCATCATTTTGAAGAACATGAACCCTCTGCCCAAATGGATTGACACTTGGAACCTCAAAGTACTTTAGAAACTCGACATGTTGTCTAAAATAAAATTTGAAAACTATATATAATAAATCATTGGTTTTCTTTCTCAATTTATAATTACCTCTCCTAAAAATAAAATTAAGAAAGCTGCCTTTCTAAGAAAGCATGTTATGCTATACAATTTCCCCCATTAAATAGAGTTAATTCTTCTTATTTAAACTCTTTAGAAGCTTGATTTTTAGCTAAACAAGAATTTCTTAGACCCATACCCAGAAAAACAACCAATTTGGGAGCAATATTTTGTCCTAATAATAAGCAGTGGCATGAATTTCTCACTCTTCTCTGTATGTACTTTGGACAATGGGGGCCTTTTTTGGCCAACCTAAAATTTTAAACACCTTTTATCCTGTCATACACACACACTTATACGTACACACTTCCTAAACCCCTTTCCTGCTTTATTTTTTCTTCTTGGCATTTATCACTATTTAACAGTCTGTATAATTAATTTCTTTATCTTGTTTATTTACATTCTACCTAGAATATAAACTGCATGACACTGATCATAGGTTTGTAATGATATTCACTGCAAACAGATCTACTGTATATAAAGCATTGTGGCAAGGTAACAAAGCAAGAATATAAAATTTTTTTCCAATTTTCTCCAAAATGAAGTTTAGCAAACGTAAGACTTGACTTTTCTTTTATATCCTAAATTGAGAACAATCCTTGTAGCTGTTGATGTCCTCAATCTGTAGCAAGTACCAGTGGAGTGAGGGAAACATGTTTTCAATTAATCTGTTTCCAAACAAGCTTGGTTTCTTATAATTCAGAATTCATATATTTGTACCCCCCCTTATTCCTAATTCCTATATTCTATTGCTTTTTACCCCATCTCTCTGATCAAGTTTGATGGATTAAAGAATTTTTAACATGAGTCATGGAATCTGTAAGTAGAATATTAAGTATTTACTAAATACTCATTAAATAAAAGAAGTTCAGATTCATCCTAGGCAAGATGAAGAGACTGCTAATAATTACTATTATTAAATAATTTCCAAAGAGCCTCTGATCCTTAAAGTAGGTTAATAGGAATTGATTGAGAATACAGAAGCGTGGTTATTAATGGCTTAATTCTCTGCACTAACCAAATGCAATATTAGCTGAGGGTCTTAAATTTTGTAATAGAAGTCAGAGATTTTTCTCCACAACTAGATATACAAAAGGGCCATATATAGAATGCTGTATATTATTTGTTGATTTGGATCATTCTTGCTAATGCTAAGATTCACTAGGTAATGGTAATAGAACTTAAAATCTGGATCTTGGCTGTTGACAATTGTGAAATATTTATTTTGTGTTCTTTGTCTTCATATGTGTTCTAACTAAAGTTATTAACCCTGTGGGCTAATAACATGAAAATAATTCTAGATAGCTTGAGGGGGCAATAATAAAACAATTAAAAAATTGATTATTAAGCACCTTCCTTATTATGTACTATTAATCTTTGAAAAGCCACCAGAAAAATCAAATGCAAAAAATGCTATGGCATGTTCAGTACCTAGGAACATAACTAATGAAAGTCAGGTGTAAGTCAGTGTATTTTGATTTTGATTCCTTCTTTAGATTTCAGGGAATCAGTGGAGAAATTGAATTAAGTGGCAGGATTTGATTTACTGACAATTAAACTACATCCTCATTGTGATGCATCTTTCTCACACACACAAAAGAACTTTTTGAGAAATTATAACGGCATTTGAATGAAAGTTTATGTTTTATTTTTGTTGCCGTACTGAAGTCAAGAGCAGATCACAAAAGTGTGTATGACATGGAGATAGTGGTGCTGATCAGTGCCATTTCGTCTAATGAAAATGTTATAGAAGTTATAGACGAAAATAAGTTTTTCAGGTTGACTGATCTGTTGAAAAATATGAGCAAGGCAACATACTGAGATCTAAACAGATTTAAGGCAGTTACAAATCTTTTTTATTGGGTCATCAGAGTTGTAAAAGTTATAGAGAAAATTTGGTTTAGCTATTATCTGCATAATGTTTATATCTAGGATTACCTGCAGTTGCTAAATTGACATTATGAAGAGTAAAACAAAGCAGATGAAAGGCTGATTTTTTTTTTTTTTTGCTGAGAAACATTAGCGCTGAGCTAACATTTGTTGCCAATCTTCTTCTTTTTTTGCTTGAGGAAGATTAGCCCTGAGCTAACATCTGTGCCAGTCTTCCTCTATTTTATATGTGGGACACCGCCACAGCATGGCTGACGAATGGTATAGGTCCGCGCCTGGGGTCCAAACCCGGGCCGCCGAAGCAGAGTGCGCTGAACTTAACCACTAGGCCATGGGGCTGGACCCTGAAAGGCTGATCTTATTCAGTGTTATTTTAGCCTGTAAGAAGTGCTTAGAATTTCAGAAATATTCATTTGCATGCTCTAAGGCCAAAACTATCTCATTGTGTTGTTTACCAGTAACTTTTTTTTCTAGCATAACCTGTTCTTATGGTTAATTCATTGATTTTATAATAATGCAGCTTCTGTCAAAACAATAAAATAATGCTTTTAAATAAATATTTATGATATTAAATTCTTTTTGAACCAGATGTATTTGAGAACACTATACCGTTTCAGTAGCCCCCACTGTTACAGAAAGTTGAGGCATTTACATCTTGGTATCAACAACCACACAAAGATTTTAGCTGATATGAGCAAGAAATAAGTGGTGTTTGTGTTTAACCCTCTCAAATCTGCTTGTGACTATACTAGAAGATTAAAATATTTTCTTTATCTGCAAATGGAAGTTTATCTTTTGGGAACAGTTGCTTGAGGTTTGTTCTGAGGGTTCACAAGGCCAAGGGGAAAACAGACTAAAGAGGCAAATTGTGGCTTATAACAAAAGTAAGATCTAAATTTATTTTGACTGTATCTTGAGGAAGATTTTATAATTTTACACCCATGAGGGAACCAGTTTTTATTAGCCTTTTCATACTTGTCTTTTATTTGAATTGATCCATTTTTATTTTTTGAAAATTCTAATGTAATAATTCTGATAAAATTCTAATACTGACTTAAAATGTTATGGGAATCTGTTGAGGGACACACGATTTCTGTAGCTTTGCCCTTTTAGTACAAATAGTCAAAATGGGGTTATGTTCTAAAAAGCGTACTGAATGAAGTAGTCAGGAGTGTTTTCTGTGTGTTCTATGGGCTGGTGCTGCCACCAAAATTATGTCTGCATACACTTTGTCCTCTCTTGAATGGCTTGTATTGGTCTGTAAGGCTTTCTGCTACTTTTCCTTGGAGTCAGTTCTCTATGATACTTGAGATTCAGATAGGAGCTCTAGAAGAGAGAGGAGGAGGAGGTCTGCCTTTGGTTCTACTTCTCTGCTTCTTAAGCTCACGGGGAGGAAGGCCTACTAGGGGAAGCATTTGGTAAATCCAAAGGCTTCTCTCTTAGGCCTCATTTATCAGTGGGAGAAAGTTCATGGAACAAGAAAAGTAAAACTCCAAAGTAGGCTAAATTCTCTGCCTTTTAGAAAGTGCCCTAACCTATAAAATTATTTCTTTTTCTGCTCTTCAAATCAAAACTACCTTTCTCCTAGCATATCTCAGGTAGGATTTTACTTTTTTTAAACAAACTTCAGAATTTAAAAAAAATTTTACATTGAATTGTGAATGAATTATGGTGCTTCATAACAACTCCAGAGATATTTGCAGGAAAATGTTTGTTAATTCTAAAGAATCTCTAATTGATAAAAGTTTAGACTGTGGATAATTTGAAGTAGAAACTATGTCATATGGCTTTGTATTCCCAAAGTACCTAACATTGTATCCAACTAATACTGGTTGTTCTAAAAATATTTGAATGAAAGGATATTTAGGATATGGCTTCCCTGAGTCCCTTCTAGGTAGAAGGGAGATCCAGCCACCACCCATCTTCATACCCTTCATTCATCTTCAAGGACCTCAGTTTACCTCTCTACGATAGTCTTTCCTTCATTTCCCTAGAATAGATTAGAGAAACTTTTTAAGATTCCAGCCTCTTATAACTCTTCTAACTTCTGTGCTGTCCTCCTCAAGCTCTACCCTGTCCTGTTTTTGTTCTGTTGATGGTTGGGATGGCTCTGTAGAAATTCAGCCTTCAATAATTGATGGTGTTTAAAGATCTTTGCTTATGCTCTATGAGCCCCACTTTTTCACATTATTTGCCTCTTAGAAACTGGACTGGAATCAAATGTATCTGTCCTTTATATAGGTGATCTTTCCCTAAAACCCACAACTTAATAGTGTTTGGTTATGCTTAGGCTTCATCATGCATTGCTTAGCTGTTCCTGGAACAACTTGAGGAAATGCTTATTTGTTGAGCTTATTTGTTGAGGGTACAAAAGGGAACTCAAGGCAAGAAATACTGGTTGTCATGGAATGGTTTGCCTAATCACTGTGCCTTCTGGAGAAGATATCCAGCACAGTATCTGGCACATAATAAGTACTCCATGTATATTTGTTGGCTAAATAAATATCTAAGAATTTTTCCTTATAGTTACTTTAATATACAAACTAAAATTTTATATTGCTCCAAGTACCCTTAGCATCCTGCCTAGTATTTAAAACTTTTAAAATAATAGCTATTCTCTATGTATAGTCATACATCGCTTAAAGACAGAGATACATTCTGAGAAATGTGTCATTAGGCAATTTTGTCATTGTGCGAACATCGTAGAGTGTACTTACACAAACCTAGATGGTATAGCTTATTACACACACCTAGGCTACATGGTACTAATCTTATAGGGCCACCATCATATATGCAATCCATTGTTGACCAAAACATCATTATGTGGCACATGACTGGATGTATACATGATGAAAGCTAGAAAATTAATTAGACTAGCTAAATTTTTCTATTTGGACACTAAACTGAAAAATCAAATAGCTTTTGAGTGAATGCCAAACCAAGTCACATGTAAAGAGAGTCCTTCAAATTCGCATAAAGTATCAAATATCCAGTCTCTTTATTAAAAGCATCTATGCAATAAGTTGTATCTTGGCATAAGCTGTCGCTTTGGCTATTATTGAACACGTCGAGTGGAATGAAACGACACAATGAAATGAAAGTCAAGCAGATGATTATTTTTTTAGATCTCTGAAGATAGGGGTGAGGGGTCTGTCACACAGGCATATGTAATTTGGGCATAAGAATAGTAACATGCATTTGAAGAAAATATATTCCTAAAGTATAGTTTCTTCAGCTTGTATAAGTGACCTTAATACAAGGGGAAAGCACTGGCGTGCCTTTTAGAATCTCTCTCCCAGGAACTCTTGGGGAATCCAAGCCTTTTGACATCTCTGGTATTGAATACTCTTCCTGGAGCACAACTGTCAAATAACAGTGTAAGGAAGAGCAATTTAAATGAAAGGCTGTTTCTGGCAGCTCTCTGAAGGTCATCCAGTAACTGAGGCTGAGATATAGCTCAAAGATAGGTTGTGTACTATGAACTAGGAACGTTAGTTATTTCTTTTCTTCAGGTATGAAATTATAAATTTTTTTTTTTTTTTTGAGAATCAGGGCTGAAATGTATTTGCTAGAAAAAATGTAACTGGAAGAAAAGCAGTAGTTAGAAGGAGTGTCTACAGCTGAAGCCTTGCTGAAGGAATTCAGAAAAATTTCAATATCTTCTTATGAAGTTTTTAAACTCAACTTCTTGACATGTAATGTTTCATATTACTTAGAATACGTTGCCAGTTTACGTTATATAAATAAATAACACTGAGATGCAATAAAGAATAAAGAGCTCTTTGTAGCCATTGCAGAGCTTATATGTAATGATGGCAAGCTCATAGTAACTGTATCATGTAGTTTCTTTCAATATCTTAGCATTCTCAAATAAAAGCAAGACTAAGTCAATATGAATTTTAAGTCTGTTCTAAGAATATACATTAAGTTGTCTCTTTTCCTTATGGTCAGAATTTGTTAGAGTAGGAACATGAGTCTTCTAACCATATCCTTCCAGTAAGTGCTGCCAGGAATAGCAACTTAACTCCCTAACCTATATTCGTGGAGTCCTGGCTACCCTGTGACTGAGTATAGACCAGTAAATCACAAGTTATGGGTTTGTCTAGGAGCTATAAAAAGTGTAGGCATCATGGCTATACCTTGCATCTTGGGGAAATTTACCCCTCAGTCTGCCCTACAGTTAAACTAGCTTAGACTTGGGCTTAGTCCTCAAAACTACATGAGGTGAAGTCTTTCCTAAACTTAGATCACTCTCAAAGGTCTAAAGGACTCCAAGCAAGTTGGATAAAGATTAGGGTAGATATTAATAGATATTAATAGTCTATATGTAGAGTAATATCTAATTGATTACCTCTTTGGAGGGGCAGTTAAGTTTTTCCTCCTCTCATTTGACTACCAAATCCATGAGGTACCTAAAACTATTTGTGCATCAAAATTAGCTATTAGAATGACACCTAAATTTAATTGACTATATGGTATTAGTGAGATATAAATTATCAGCATACCTTTTTAGAATCTTGATGTTGTTTATCAAACATTTTCATAAATACTTACCCTTTGGCCCAACAATTCCATTCTACAAGTTTAGTCTAATAAAATGATCATGTATAATGATGTTGATGATCAAAAAATACACTGGAAAGAACTCAAATATCAAACAGAAGGCTGAACAAATTACAATAAATCTACACAATGAAATTCAAAACAGTACTTAATATAATGTATGTAATGCAGATTTATTGATGTAGAAAAATGTTCATAATGTATTGATGAGTCAAAATATACATATTGTATGATTCCGTTTTGGGAAAAGAAAAAATACATATGCATGTGTGTATATGTATTAAAAAAAGTCTGAATATTTGTATTTTCTGACCTGTCAGCTCTACCTTGACATAATCCAGAATCTCACCATTTTTCACTACACTCACTGCTACTACCCTTGTCTAAAATGCTCGTATAGCTCACTTGGATTTTTTCAGTACC
The DNA here is from genome assembly GCF_057802395.1 of Ceratotherium simum simum. Lineage (NCBI taxonomy): Eukaryota > Metazoa > Chordata > Mammalia > Perissodactyla > Rhinocerotidae > Ceratotherium > Ceratotherium simum. The sequence continues at coordinate 29,134,574 of NC_141905.1, forward strand.
TTACTAATTGGTCATCCTTCTTTCACACTTGCTTCTCTGCAATCCATTCTCAACACAGCAGCCAGAATAATCTTATTAAATTTAAATAAGATTGTCATTCCTCTGTTCAAAATCCCCCCAAAATTTCCAATCTCTCTCAGATTTTAATCTCTCAGAGTAAAAGCCAAAGTCTTTACAGTGGCCTACAAGGCCCTAGGTGCTCTCCCCACTACCATCCCTTTCAAGGAAAACGCAGATATCAGCAGGCATTAGAATTCTCTACACTTAACTGTTTTTCTTTTTTCTTTTAGCCACAGTGAAAAAAGGATAACTACTCTAATTATTGCTAATTAACAGTAATAGTTAAGGATGTTTGGGATGGTAGGCATAGTTTATTAAGCTTCTCTAATGGTTTTGAACTTTTTTTTTATACCTCATAAAAATTTTTTTTTTTTTTGTGAGGAGGACTAGCCCTGAGCTAACATTTGATGCCAATCCTCCCCTTTTTTCTTGAGGAAGATTGGCCCTGAGCTAACATCTGTGGCCATCTTCCTCTACTTTATATGGGATGCCGCCACAGCATGGCTTACCAAGTGGTGTGTCGGTGCGCGCCCGGGATCCAAACCTGTGAACCCCGGGCCGCCGCAGCGGAATGCACGCACTTAACCACTTGCGCCACTGGGCTGGCCCCCAAATTAACTATTTTTAGTGCTTGCAAAGCCTGTCTTTCAGTCACATCTAAGTTGACTGGTACTATAGAATTCCAAAGGTCCATTTTACTGGTACCTCAATGTATGGAAATAAAAAGAAAATATGTTGGATTCTTATAGTGAAAAAACATAGAGGCTTAGAGTACAATTAAATGTATTTATGTACCTAGAATACCTCCATGGGCCAAATGCTTTAGATTTCTAATCTGTTATCTAGAATCAAATTAGGTCTCTTAACTCTATGAGGCCCCGAGACAATTACGTAATTGACTTCAGTCTTCCTGTGCCATTCATCTGTCATGGAGTTGCTTTTAAGCTGGGTGAATATGATTTCGTGAGAGAGAGGATACTCGATGCCTCACGTTAAGAAAAGCAATGATGCAAAATCTAGAATTACAAAGCAGATAAATTAAAGGGTAATCATTTTCTCCACAGAAGGAGTCACTGCAGTATTTCCTTAAATAGTTTCTTTTCAAGTGTAGGCTATATGTAAAGTAATATCTAACTATATTTGAGTCTAATGAAAAGAAATTGTCTTATAGACTTAAGAGAATAACAAATCGTATGTTGGGGCTTATTGCAAAATAGTACGTAATTCAACTTGTTTCAGCACCCAGAGGTGAAAATATTCAAAACAGAGCATTGTTTTATCCTAACACAATTTTTCTCACAGATGGGGTCATCTGTCTTCTTGTTTTATGCTATGTTCATTAGGAAATCCTTCCCTGGCCTTTTATAGGACTAACTCTGCACATATTTCTGTTTTGTGCTTAGCTCCCTAGGCTCTTCAGTAGTGGAACATTAGTTAGACACATAGGGCTTCCCTCTTCCCTGGGTTTTTTTCCACAGATGGGAGGAAGTCTTTAGATCTGTACCAAGACAAATTGAGGGGAAAAGACTGGTCTTTGGTGAAATGTCAAAGTAGACTAAATTCTCTGCCTTCTAGGAAATTCTTCACCTAAAACAATTACTTTTTCCCCTTTGTTGTACAGAGGGAACATGGACACACATACTACTGGTACCATGTAATCTAAATGTAATCAAAAATAAGGTCTAGTAGGGAAACTCACAGGCAGAAAAGCAGCAAAATTACCCAGCATCATGCCATTTAGTAGAAAAGTATGCTTAGTTGGGTCAGACACAGCTAGAACACATCATGAAAGGGCTCTAGGAAAAAGATGCTGCCCTCATAACTCTCCCTATAATTATAGGGATGGGAGGCGGGGGACATCTAGGAAGCTGTCTAATAGTAGGAGCATCCTGGTTGACAAAATGGTCTTGTTAGAAAGAAGGAGTTTCCACTCCACAGGTAGTATTAGCCTCTTCTTCCATTGAGCAAATTCAGATCTACAAAGCCAGCTTTTGCTAAGTTACCGAAGGGGTGTCTGTATTTCTCTCCTCATCCTTCATTCCAAAAAGCAAAATGACCTTTCTCATAATAGAACAAATTTAGTTTAAAAAAATTAAATCCTCAGATTACATGAATTCATACTAAATTATAAATGACCTATAAATTCCCATAATAGTTCTAGAATATTTTCAAGAAAATGCTTGTAAATCCACAAGATTTCCTAAATAGTGAGGTTCATGGAGTGGATGTTGTAGTAGTGTAATAAGATCCTTGAAAATAGGAATACGACCTGATGTTGAAAGAAACTTCTTTAAAGATGAACGGAGACCTAGCAGTAGTTTCACTAGAGTGAGGGTCCCACTCTAGGTAATGTCACAAAGATGGTGGAGTAAAGACCCCAGCCTCCATCCCCCGACAGAGATCAACAATTAGACAGCTATCCACAAACAAAAACAGCTCTGGGAGAGCTCTGGAGTCCACTTAAGAAACTTCAGCAACACAGTGAAACAAATAACTCGAGAATAACCACACAAAAAGGAAGGAAAAACAGCTCTATGTGCCTTCATTATCCTATCCCCCAAGCTGGCATTGATCAGCACCAATAGGCAGTTTCACATCTAAAGAGAGTTCTCCTTGCTGGAAAAGGAAGAGTGGAGTGACTGACCAGCATTCCCAGCCTTTCGAGGCACCGCACAAAACACTCACTTCAGTTTCACTCCACCTGGAGACCAGCAAAGCTGAGATGTATAGAGATGGCTAGGAATAAGGAAGAAGAGCAAGGATACCAATATCAGCCACACAGTGGGAGCAACTGGGATTTCCAGTGACCTGCTCTGTAGAAGACCCCAGCAGCTTTCGCCACTGAAGAAACTAATGGCCAGCACAGCCACCATAGACTCCCCGCAGATTTCACGGGCTTCACCCCATAGGTATTCGCATTCGCTGACGCCAGCCAACTGAGTCCCTCCCTACACCCTGCCCCACTGGAGTCTAGGAACTGTACCAGCAGCCACATATTTGTGAATTTCCCAGTTCTCCGCTTGTTATTGATTTCTGGTTTCACATCAGTGTGATCAGAAAAGGTACTTTATATGATTTCATACTTTCCTCTAATATTTTTCCTAGCATTATGATCTACTTAACATCAAAATCAGGAGTCCAAAGAGAAAATTTGGGGATAAAACTGATTTGTCTTTTCATTTGGTTCTTTCACCTACATCTTGGTCAGCAAGTAATATATACAAACACATACATGTACATTCATGTATATATGCAGAGCAACTGCAATCTAACGGAGGCATATGAAATAATGATTGATGTATTTTAAAAGGACGTGTAAAAGGACGTCTTCAGTTCTATGTGTAAATGAGTTTTATCCCCCTTAAAGTAGTTTTCTTTCCTTCTTACAATTTTGTCCCTTTCTACATACACACACCATTTAGTCAAGGACTGAAAACAGCTTTGCATATTAAATCAAAAGTCAACATTCTTCAGTTTCCAAAATTGTTCCAACCAATCATTGCTTTGATGAGGTTTTTTTTCCCTGAGAGACTTAGGAAAGAGGACTTTCCAGTTGTATTTATATACTCTGCCTCTCTCGTGTGTGGCTGAAATTTCTCAATTAGTCATTTTTTTCCTGTTCTTCAAACTAGTCATTTAAGCATATCTTACATCTTGGTTGTGGTCATAATGATAATCATTTAATTTAACGATTCCTGCCTTTTTGCTGTTATTGAGAATTTCACATTTAATTCAGACTTTTAGAAGAGGGTATAGGGCAGGGACTAGATGAAAGCGCTTTAAAACGTGCCTGAAAGTAGAACTAGAAATGAGGGAAAGACTGATGGATCTTAAATGTAAGAATGAATTTTATTTTCAAGACATTTAAGTTAGGAAAGTTATGAGCTATCTAGTCTTATAGTACCCTTTATAGCAAAGGATACCCCTTTCTAGTTAATTCGATCTGTTGTGTGTTTCATCTTGACAGCCATCCATCAGAGTGGGGTCTGATCCATACCATTAGGGTTCAGATTCCAGCTCTACCGTTTACCGGCTATGTAAGCCTCAGTTTCCTCATCTGTAAAGTGGTGATACCAGTAGTACCTATCTCATAGGATTGTTATGAGGATTAAATGAGTACTAACTTATAGTGAGTAACTTACAAGTTACTTGGAACAAACAGTACCTGACACAGGGTAAGCCCTCAATAAATGTTGGTTATTATTTTTAAATTGATATTTCCAAAAAGACTGATTATGCATGTGGAAAATAGATCTTTTTATCTATTTTCTATAGATTTGGGCTTGAGCCCATCTCAAATCCTAATTCCTCCATAGGCTTTCGTGATAAATCCAGACTTACCTGATCTTTCCTCAAAAAACATTTCATTTGGTCCATAGAAACTAGGCCAAGAGGGAAGAGGGATAATCAGAAAGATGCTGTGGGACAGCTTGTTAATCATTTTAGTTTCCCAGTTTATAAATCTATTATGTATTTATTTTATAACAATACATGTTACTGTTATTAGTAGTTCTAAGAGTTTTTGGTTCATTTTTCTGGCATTTTTAGGAGGACATGTATATAATCTTCAAATAATGATAATGTTTTTTCTTTTTTCTAACATGTAGGCTTTATATTATTTCATTATATATTCGCCTTGGCTAGAACTTTCAAAACAATAATAGTAATAGTGAGTGTCACCACTTTGTTTACTATGTTAAAATAAATGTCTTTGGCATTTTTCCATTAGGTATATTGTGAATCTTGGTTTCAGATAAATGTTTTTTGCCATATTGAAGAAATTCTTCCCATTTCTGTTTCACAGGGGGAAAAAAAGATTATTAGGAAAACTTTTTAATTTGTCAAATGCTTTTTCAGCATCTAGCCTGATGATCAAAGTGGCTTTATTCCTGTGACCTAGTTTTATTGCATTATAGTCATAAAAATGCTGCATTTGCAATCTCTTCTTTTACTTGTGTTTGTTTTTTGTTTTGTGTGTGTGCTTGTGTGTGGACTAATATATAATCAATCTTTCTAAATTTCCCTTGAACATTTAAAATATATATATATAGTCTCTCTGTTTACCAGAAAGCAATGTTCAATATATATCTATTAAATTGAACTTATATTTTAAGTTTATATAGTATAAAGTCTCTGAGACAGATTTGAATTTTCTGCAAAATATGTCAAAGACTGAGATATTATAGTAATTTTGGTAATTTCTCCTTTACATATAATTAATGTTTTGTTATATATTTTGATACTATGTTGTCCTGTACATATTTTGATACTATGTTGTCCTGTACATAAAGATATATATTAGATTGTTATTGTGGGTGGTACCTATTAGTAATATGAAAATAATAGTCCTGCTTTTAGTTCATTTCTGTCTCATATTAATATTTGTTTTTGATATATTTCATATAAATAACATAATAACATAATTGATCCAATCTGAGATCCAATCCATTTGTCTTTTAATAGAGGAGTTTAGTTCATTTAACTTTGTTGTGATTTGTTTGTTCTTATTTCTGTCATCTTATATTATGTTTTCTATGCTTTCTTGCTATTTTTTTTTCTTTTAAACTTTTGCTTTATTCATTGGGTTTTTTTCTCCCAAGTAATTTTAGTGCTTTCCTGTTAGTGGTAACCTTTGGATTAAATTAAGTGTGTGTGTGTATATGTATCTGTGGGGTTTGTGGGGTGGCGTGGGCTTTTTTATCTAGGATGAAGTCTTCCATTTCTTTTGATGTCTTCTATGGGAAGTTGAGAAATTTAACTTCCTTTCACTTTCTTCTCTCCACTCAGTTTTTACAATTTTAATAATCTTGCATTTTTTTTATTCCAAGTCATTATTTTTAAATAATGTTACATTATGTATTTTCTCTTTTAAGGAGTATTTCTCATACTTCATCATTTATAACCATTTTGGTATAATAGCTAAGAGTGCATGCTCTAGTAGACTGCCTGTGTTTGAATCCTGGCTCTGTGACCCTGGACATATACTGTACCTTAGTTTCCTCTTTTTTAACAGGGGATGGATATAATAGTACAAAGTCACAGAGTGGTTGGGAGAATTAAATAATTCATATAAAGTGACTGATACATAATAAACATGTAATAAATGCCAGATCCCATGATTATTATTGTAGTAATAATCATTACTTAAGCTTAACTCTGTTCTACTGATTTTATTGCTCATTTAATTTATTGCTCACTTCTTAATTGATCTCATCTTCCCTGTCTTTAAGGTGATTGATTTTTGTTGTTGGCTGAAGAATTTCCTCAACCAGGGGTTGGCAAACTTTTTGTTAAAGGGCAAGATAAGTATTTTAGGCTTGCGAGCCATAAGGTCTCTGTCGCAATTACTCAGCTCTGGCCTTGTAGCTCAGAAGCAGCCATGGACAACATATAAACAAATGGCTAGTTAGCAGGTCATAGTTTACCAACCCTTGCTCAAGACTTTTGTTACTGTTTTTTTGTGGAATTTTATTAGGAAGGGTATGTGGATTCTACAATTTCAAAGTCCTTGCATGTCTGAGAATATCTTCTGTTGCTAATGTAGGAAAGTGATGACTTAACTTATATGTAATTCTTAGATTGTGATAGTTTCCCTCAAGATTCTGTAGAAATTGCTCTGCAGTGTGCAAGTGTTGTGGAGAATTATGATATAACCTTATACTTCCTTTTTTATAATAACTAATTTTTTTTCTTCCTGGATGGTTGAAGATTTCTTTCTCTTTATCCTTGGATCTGTCATTTCACCAGAACTTTTTTTCTATCTTTGTTAAAAGAGCAAGGCTAAGAAGAACTAGATTGAAGTATTTACGTATCATGAACTTCGGCTATTTCAGATCGCTTTATTCTTTTTTCCCCACTAAGGAAATTTTCTAGATATTATATTCCAAAAGTTAGTAGTGAAGATTTCTTATTTTGTTGTTTCAGATTACACATCATGTGGGAAACTAGATATTTTAAGTGGTAGAATGTTCACTGTTTCATATTATATAGTTTGATCCCCCTGTAGTACAGTTTAGTGGGAGCATCCAGCTGCACAACCACAGAAAACATATTCAGGAAACTGTCTAATTAATTTACCCTTGTTTGAGCATATTAAATCGCTAAATGGTAAGAAACTAAAATTTGTAGTAACTAGAAAGTTATTACAGTGTTTCAAATTGTAATTCTAGCACAACCAACAGGAAAAACTTTGATTTTAACTTTTTTTCATATCGTGTTGTCTTCTATAGCCAATTATAGTCCACGTGGATTTTTTTTTGTTTGCCATTCTAGATCTTGCATTTAAAGAGTAATTATTTGCCTGATTTCAGGGCAGAATGCCATAGTTATTCTCATAATCCCTGTTGACTTCAGGTGGCAAGATGAATAGTGAATATTTCAGTCAATAGATAGTTCTACAAAACAAAGATGAGGGCAAGCCTGACTATGGGACTTCTGAGTTGAAGCAGAAAGTGTTAATAGTTAAATTTTTGAGCCACTGACATTGTCTTCATTATGCCTTGCTTCACATAAATATGCCTTTATACACAGTTAACTGTGTATAAAAATTGAATGTAAAATACATAGCTTTATAAAAAGAAATATTTCTTCTCTTTGTGCTTATCTTTTACCATTCTTTAAGTCTTTTATGTTTTTCAAATATTGACAGCCCTTTTTATTATCTATAGTGTTAACATGGCACTTAACATGAAACTATTAGAAAATGCTTTAGGCTAACATTATCAAAGAGTACTTCTAAAATAGTTACTAACAGAAATGAAATCAGACTTACAAGGCAACTGTGTTGATGAGAAGAAAATTGATCTGCTGTTGTGTGTGTTTAAAATAACTCTTAGGGGGCCGGCCCCGTGGCTTAGTGGTTAAGTGCTCGCGCTCCGATGCTGGCGGCCTGGGTTTGGATCCCGGGCGCGCACCGACGCACCGCTTCTCTGGCCATGCTGAGGCCGCGTCCCACATACAGCAACTAGAAGGATGTGCAACTATGACATACAACTATCTACTGGGGCTTTGGGGGAACAATAAATAAATAAATAAATAAATTATAAAATAACTCTTAGGGGGCCGGCCCCGTGGCTTAGCGGTTAAGCGTGCACGCTCCGCTGCTGGCGGCCCAGGTTCGGATCCTGGGCCGGCCCCGTGGCTTAGCAGTTAAGCGCGCGTGCTCAGCTGCTGGCGGCCCAGGTTCGGATCCTGGGCGCGCACTGACGCACCGCTTCTCCGGCCATGCTGAGGCTGCGTCCCACATACAGCAACTAGAAGGATGTGCAGCTACGACATACAACTATCTGCTGTGGCTTTGGGGAAAAAGAAATAAATAAATAAAATTATAAAATAACTCTTAGGATATTTTCATTTTGTGTAGCACCCTTCTTCTGAAGCTACATCATCCCAAGGAAATGCTGTGGTACAACAACAGGACATCATACCATGGGAACTTTTTCCCTCCATTCTGTATAAAGGGCAGGAAGATTTCCAGACTGCGCTTAGCTATCATACCTTGAAGAATTCGGAAGAATTGAGGGAAGGGCACTTTTTTCCCCCAATTATTTTATTGAGGTCATATTGGCGTATAACATTGTGTAATTTCAAGTGTACCTTATTATAGCAGTTTCTGTGTAGACTGCATCATACTCACCACCAATAGTCTAATTTTTATCCATCATCATGTATACGTGCCACTTTACCCCTTTCGCCCACCCCCCGCAACCCCTTCCCCTCTGGTAACCACTAATCTGTTCTCTTTATCCACATGTTTGTTTATCTTCCATATATGAGTGAAATCATAAGTGTTTGTCTTTCTCTGTCTGGCTTACTTCACCTAACATAATACCCTCAGAGTCCATCCATGTGGTTGCAAATGGGACAATTTTGTCTTTTTTTTAAGCTGAGTAGTATTCCGTTGTATATATACACCACATCTTCTTTATCCATTCATCAGTTGATGGGTACTTGGGTTGCTTCCATGTCTTGGCTATTGTGGATAATGCTGCGATGAACATAGGGGTGCATAGATCTCTTTGAATTGTTGATTTCATGTTCTTTGGATAAATACTCATTAGTGGGATAGTTGGATCGTATGGTATTTCTATTTTTAAGTTTTTTGAGAAATCTCCATATTGTTTTCCTAGTGGCTGCGCAGTTTGCATTCCGACCAGCAGTGTTTGAGAGTTCCTTTTTCTCCACATCCTCTCCAACATTTGTTATTTGTTGTCTTGGTAATTATAGCCATTCTGACAGTTGTAAGTTGATATCTCACGGTAGTTTTGATTTGCATTTCCCTGATAATTAGTGATGTTGAACGTCTTTTCATGTTCCTGTTGGCCATCTGTATATCTTCTTTGGAAAAATGTCTGTTCATATCCTCTGCCCATTTTTTGATCAAGTTGTTTGAGTTCTTTATATATTTTGGAAATTAACTCCTTGTCAGATATATGATTTGCAAATATTTTCTCCCAGTTGATGGGTTGTCTTTTCCTTTTGTTCATGGTTTCCTTTGCCTTGCAGAAGTTCTTTAGTCTGTTGTAGTCCCATTTGTTTATTTTTTCTTTTGTTTCCCTTGCCTAAGTAGACATGGTATTCAAAAAGATGCTGCTAAGACCGATGTCACAGAGTGTACTACCTATATTTTCTTCAAGGAGTTTTATGGTTTCACATCTGACATTCAAGTCTTTAGTCCATTTTGAGTTAATTTTTGTGTATGGTGTAAGATAATGGTCTACTTTCATTCTTTTGCATGTGGCTTTCCAGTTTTCCCAACACTATCTATTGAAGACACTTTCCTTTCTCCATTGTATGTTCTTGGCTCCTTTGTCAAAGATTAGCTGTCCATAGATGTGTGGTTTTATTTCCGGGCTTTCAATTCTGTTCCATTGATCTGTGTGTCTGTTTTTGTGCCAGTACTGTGCTGTTTTAATTACTATAGCTTTGTAGTATATTTTGAGATCAGAGATTGTGATGCCTTCAGCTTTGTTCTTTTTTTCTCAGGCTTTCTTTGAATATTCAGGGTCCTCTTTTGTTCTATATAAGTTTTAGGTTTCTTTGTTCAGTTTCCATGAAGAATGTCATTGGGATTCTGATTGGGATTGCATTGAATCTGTAGATTGTTTTAGGTATTATGAACATTTTAACTATGTTTATTCTTCTAATCCATGAACATGGAATATCTTTCCATTTCTTTATGTCTTCTTCAGTTTCTTTCAGTAATGTCTTATACTTTTCAGTGTATAGGTCTTTCACCTCCTTGATTAAATTCAGTCCTAGATATTTTATTCTTTTTGTTGCTATTGTAAATGGGATTGTATTCTCGACTTCTCTTTCTACTAGTTTGTTATTAGTGTATAGAAATGCAACTGATTTTTGTGTGTGTGTGTGTGTGAGGAAGCTTGGCCATGAGCTGACATCCGTTGCCAATCTTCTTCTTTTTGCTGAGGAAGATTGGCCCTGAGCTAACATCTGTGCCCATCTTCCTCTATTTTGTATGTGGGATGCCTCCAGAGCATGGCTGATGAGTGGTGTGTAGGTCCATGCCTGGGATCCAAACCTGTGAACCCTGGGCTGCCAAAGCGGAGTGCATGAACTTAACCACTGTGCCACTGGGCTGGCCCCGAAATGCAACTAATTTTTGTAAGTTGACTTTGTACCCTGCAACTTTGCTGTAGTTGTTCATTATTTCTAATAGTTTTCTGGTGAATTTTTTAGAGTTTTCTATATATAGAGTCATGTCATCCACAAACAGCGAGAGTTTCACTTCTTCCGCTTCAATTTGGATACCTTTTATTTCTTTTTCTTGCCTAATTGCTCTGGCCAAAACCTTCAGTATTATGTTGAATACGAGTGGTGAGAGTGGGCACCCTTTTCTTGTTCCTGTTCTCAGAGGAACAGCTTTCAGTTTTTCCCCACTAAGTATGATGTTGGCTGTGGGTTTGTCATATATGGCCTTTATTACGTTGAGGTACTTTCCTTCTATACCCATTTTATTGAGAGTTTTTATCGTAAATGGGTGTTGGATCTTGTCAAATACTTTCTCTGCATCTATTGAGATCATTTGGTTTTTATTCTTCATTTTGTTGTGGTGGTGTATCATATTGATTGATTTGCAGATGTTGAACCATCCCTGCATCTCTAGTATAAATCCCACTTGATCATGGTGTATGATCCTTTTAATGTATTGCTGTATTCGGTTTGCCAATATTTTGTTGAGGATTTTTGCATCTATGTTCATCAGTGATATTGGCCTATAATTTTCTGTGTTTATGTTGTCCTTGTCTGGTTTTGGTATCAGGATGATGTTGGCCTTGTAGAATGGGTTAGGAAGTGTTCCATCGCCTTCAATTTTTGGGAATATTTTGAGAAGGATAGCTATTAAATCTTCTTTGAATGTTTGGTAGAATTCTCCAGAGAAGCCATCTGGGCCTGGACTTCTCTTTTTGGGAGGTTTTTGATTACTGTTTCAATCTCTTTACTTGTGATTTGTCTATTCAGGTTCTCCATTTCTTCTTGATTCAGTTCTGGGAGGTTGTATGAGTCTAAGAATTTATCCATTTCTTCTAAGTTATCCAATTTGTTGGCATATAGTTTTTCATAGTATTCTCTTATAATCCTTTGTATTTCTCTGGTATCCATTGTAATTTCTCCTTTTTCATTTCTAATTTTATTTATTTGAGCCTTCTCTCTTTTTTTCTTAGTGAGTTTGGCTAGGGTTTTGTCAGTTTTGTTTATCTACTCAGGGAACAAGCTCTTAGTTTCATTGATCCTTTCCACTGTTTTTTTTAGTCTCTATTTCATTTATTTCTGCTCTAATTTGTATTGTTTCCCTCTTTCTTCTGATAGTGGGCTTTGTTTGTTCTTATTTTTCTAGTTGTGTTACATGTAGTTTAAGATTGCTTATTTGCTGGGCCGGCCCCGTGGCTTAGCGGTTAACTGCCCGCACTCCGCTGCTGGCGGCCCAGGTTCAGATCCTGGGTGCGCATCGACGCGCCGCTTCTCCGGCCATGCTGAGGCCGCGTCCCACATACAGCAACTAGAGGGATGTGCAACTATGACATACGGCTATCTACTGGGGCTTTGGGGGGGGAAATAAATAAATAAATAAAATCTTTAAAAAAAAATTGCTTATTTGAGATTTTTCTTGTTTGTTGAGGTGGGCCTATATTGCTATGAATTTCCCTCTTAGCACCCCTTTTGCTCCATCCTGTAAGGGTTGGTATGTTGTATTTTCATTTGTCTCCAGGTATTTTTTTATTTCTCCTTTGATTTCTTCATTGATCCAGTGGTTGTTCAGTAGCATGTTCTTTAGTCTTCACATATTTGTGACTTTCCCAGTTTTTTTCTTGTAGTTAATTCCTGGTTTCATAGCATAGTGGTCGGAAAAGATGCTTGATATGATTTCAGTCTTCTTAAATTTATTGAGGCTTGCCTTGTTTCCCAACATATAGTCTGTCTTTGAGAATGTTCCATGTGCACTTGAAAAGAATGTGTTTTCTGCTGTTTTTGGATAGAATGTTCTGTATATATCTATTAAGTCCATCTGGTCTAGTGTTTCATTTAATGTTACTGTTTCCTTGTTGAATTTCTGTCTGGATGATCTATCCATTGATGTAAATGGGATGTTGAGGTGCCCTACTATTATTGTGTTGCTGTCGATTTCTCCCTTTAGATCTGTTAGTAGTTACTTTATATACTTTGGTTCTCCTATGTTAGGTGCATATATATTCATAAGTGTTATTTCCTCTTGGTGGAATGTCCCTTTTATCATTATGTTCTGCCCCTCTTTGTCTCTCATTGTCTTTTTTCTCTTGGAGTCTGTTTTGTCTGATATAAGTATGGCAACACCTGCTTTCTTTTGCTTGCCATTTGCTTGGAGTAGCATCTCCCATCCCTTCACTCTGAGCCTGTGTTTATCTTTAGAGCTGAGATGTGTTTCCTGGAGGCGGCACATTGTTGGGTCTTGTTGGGTTTTTTTGTTTTTTCTTTTTTTGTGAAAATTAGCCCTGAGCTAACATCTGTTGCCAATCCTCATCTTTTTGCTGAGGAAGATTGGCCCTGGGCTAACATCCGTGCTCATCTTCCTCTACTTTATATGTGGCATGCCTGCCACAGTATGGCTTGATAAATGGTGCGTAGGTCCGCGCCCAGGATCCGAACCTGTGAACCCTGGGCCACCGAAGCGGAGCATGTGAACTTAACCACTATGCCACCGGGCCAGCCCTGGGTCTTGTTTTTTAATCCATCCAGCCATTCTCTGTCTTTTGTGTGTTTGTGTGTGTGAGGAAGATTGGCCCTGAGCTGACATCTGTGCCAATCTTCCTCTATTTTGTATGTGGGATGCCACCACAGCATGGCTTGATGAGTGGTGTATAGGTCCGTACCCAGTCTAAACCCACAAACCCCGGGCTGTGAAGCAGAGCACATGAACTTAACCACTACACCACAAGGCCGGCCCCACATTCTGTGTCTTTTTATTGGAGATTTCAATCCATTTACATTTAGAGTGATAATTAATATATCAGGTCTTAATACTGCTATTTTATCTCTTGTTTTCTGGTTGTTCTATATTTCCATTGTTTCTCTTCCCTTGTATTTCTGACTGCCATTTCAGTTTGGTGATTTTCTGTGATGGTTTTCTCAGTTTTCCCTTTATTTATGATTTGTGGCTCTATTCTGATTCTTTGTTTAGTGGTTACCATAAGGTTTGTATAAAAGATCTCATAGATGACATAGTACATTTTCTGATAGCCTCATCTCCATTAGCCTAAGCAGGTTCCATTCCTTTCCTCTTCCATTTCTGAGTTATTGTTGTCACAAATTCTTCTTTTTTGTGTTGTGAGTTTGTGACTAAATTGAAGTGTTTATAGTTATTTTTAGTGCTTTCCTTCCCTTTATCTTTTATGTTATAATTAAGTATTTGCTAACTTGTTCTGATACAGAGCTTCCATTTTCTGACTTTGTCTATTTATCTCCTTGCTCAAAGCTTTGTAAACCTTTGCCTTTTTGTTTCAGGTAGGAGGGCTTCCTTCATCATTTCTTGTAAGGGAGGTCTAGTGGCAGTGAACTCCCTCAGCTTTTGTTTATTTGGGAAAACTTTTATTTCTCCATCGTATCTGAAGGATAGTTTCACTGGATAGAGTATTCTTGGCTGAAAGTTTTTGTCTTTCAGTATTTTGAATATATCATTCCAGTCTCTCCTAGTGTAAGGATTCTGCTGAGAAATCCACTGAAAGCCTGACAGGGGTTCCTTTGTAGGTTATTTTCTTCTGCCTTGCTGCCCTTAATATTTTTTCTTTGCCGTTGATTTTTGCCAGTTTCAATAGTGTGTGCCTTGAAGAAGTTCTTTTAGCATTGGTGTAATTAGGAGTTCTATTGGCTTCATGTACTTTTAAGTCCAGTTTCTTCTCGAGATTTGGGAAGTTCTCAGCTGTTATTTCTCTGCTCCTTTCTCCCTCTCTTCTCCCTCTGGAATACCTATAATCCTTACATTGCTTTTCCTAATTGAGTCAGATATTTCTCGAAGAATTTCTTCATTTTTTAAAAAATCTTAGTTCTCTCTCCTCCTCTACCTGAAGCATTTCTATATTTCGGTCCTCTGATTCAATAATTCTGTCCTCCATAACATCAGCTTTATATTTTATGATTTTTAGATTATTTTTTATCTCATTAATTGTGTTCTTTGTGTCTAGAATTTCTGTTTGGGTTTTTTTTTAGAGTTTCAGTCTCTTTGGTGAAGTATTCCTTCTGCTTATTAATTTTATTCCTGAGCTCCTTGAACTGTCTTTTTGAGTTTGCTTTTAACTCATTGAGTTTGTTTATGACAACTATTTGAATTCTCTGTCATTTACAGTGTAAATTTCTGTGACTTCAGGATTGGTTTCTGGAGACTTGTCATTTTCCTTCTTCTCTGAAATGTGACTGTAGTTCTTCATGGTGTTTGATGAATTGGTCCTTTGCCAGTGCATTTATGGTAGTATCAGTTTGCAGATTCCACCTGCCACTGCTTGGGGGGAGCAGGAGCTGTGTTTTCTGATCCTGCCCTGTCTGCTGGAAGTTGTGTGGGTAGGGCTACTCTGCGTTCACCTGGGCTGGCCTCAGCCACTCTTCAGGTTGCACTCACGTGGACTGGGCCTCTGTGCTAGGCGGGCAGGTCAGGCACCATAGGTGGGGCCTCTGTTTTTGGCAGGGGACCAGCTGAGCTGCTGCATACTAGGCAGGCAGGGCCCCTGTACAAGCAATGAGCCACCACTCAGTGGGTCCTGTGGGCTGCTGTGTTCCGCAGGTGGGGTGCCTTCCCACCTGCATTGCACCAGTTAGGAGGGGTGTCTATGCAGAGGCTGAGCCACCATTCAGTGGGTCCCGCGGGATGCTGTGCTCCACGGGCGGAAGCACCTTCTGAGTGGGCGGGGCGCCTTCTCACCTGTGCTGTGCTCAGCAGGCAGGCACCCATGCGGGGGCTGAGCCGCCACTCAGTATAGAGCATTCCCACTGGTGGGGCTGCCACGGCATGGTGGGTGCTCCTGCAGGCTGGGCTGCACATCTGAAAGCGTTCACACAGGCTGGGCTGTCCATGCCTCCTCTTCAAATTGCACTGGGCTGCTGTGTGAAGATCCACAACCTGGCTTGCTGCTGCAGGAGAGGGAGAGGGGTGCGCTCACCTAGTTCCACCTCCTCTTGGGGATCCAGTCCACCCACCTTCAGATGCACAGCTGTGTGGATCTCTCAGACGTCCTGTTGTGCTGTGCAGGGAATCCTCTGCTGGTTAACGAAGGTCCATTTAGTTGTAACTTAAAGAGGAGAGACTAAGGGAACAACTCACTCCTCCATGATGCTGACGTCACTCTCAGAGGGGCACTTCTTTGAAATCTAACTTGTAGGTTTTTCTCCCTGTTTTCCTCAAGCCTGATGTTATGTAGAAAGCAACATACTAAGTGTTCATATAAGAATAATATTAGGCCATTAGTCTGCAAAGAAGCAGACCTGTTATTTCTAGAAAGGATAAGTCATTCTAGAATTAACTATATTTAGGATACTGCATTTATGGGAGGCATTGACCATCTAAAGTACCCCAGGGTAGAGTCATTAGGATGTTGAAGTTCTGGAAGAAAATTCTGAGAAATCTTAGTAGAGACATCATAATATGTTTTTATATATTCAGAGAGCCATTATATAGGTGAGGAAGCAGATATATTTTTTCTTTCTCTAAAAAATTAAAGTAGGACAGTTTGTAGGAGCTACCCAGAAATAGATTTGATCTCTGCATCATAAAAAAACTCTATTCGTATGGCCAACAATGATTAGACCTCAGAAGTGGTAACCTCCCTTTCAGAAACAATCAGAGGCTGAGCGATCCTTACAAATTCAGTAGGCAGATTCATCACTGAATAGAGGTTCATCATATTCTAAAGTTTTTTTCTAACTCAGAG
Organism: Ceratotherium simum simum; assembly: GCF_057802395.1. Lineage (NCBI taxonomy): Eukaryota > Metazoa > Chordata > Mammalia > Perissodactyla > Rhinocerotidae > Ceratotherium > Ceratotherium simum. The sequence goes on from NC_141905.1 coordinate 29,151,046, forward strand.
TTATTGTATCTATTGTATCTCAGAGTAACTAACTCTGATATTGCATATTAATTACCTCATTTGTTCTACAGCATCATTTTAAAAGAGAAATGGTGCAGGTAGGAACTTTGTGGTAGGAGAATCAAACCAACAGAAAATAAGAAATTTGTTTAGAACCTAACCTATTCATTTTTTTGGTTCATTCCCTCGGTGCTACCAAAACATAATTTAAGGCATAATAACTCATTATGTTGTTGGAAGACCCAGAATTAGAGCCCGAGTCCTATGCATTTTCCATTAAAGAATAATAAGTGAAACAGTCATGAAAATCTTGAGATAGTTAGTGTTGTTGCTATCTGATTGTTTGACTTACTACACATAGAAAAAGGTGCTTTTTGGGCCGGCCCTGTGGCTTGGTGGTTAAGTGCGCGCGCTGCGATGCTGGTGGCCCGGGTTCGGATCCCGGGTGCGCATCGAGGCACCACTTCTCCGTTCATCCTGAGGCCGAGTCCCGCATACAGCAACTAGAAGGATGTGCAGCTACGACATACAACTATCCACTGGGGCTTTGGGGGTAAAAAATAAAATAAATAAAATCTTTAAAAAAAAAAAAAAAGAAAAAGGTGCTTTTTTTTCTTATTACTAAAGCAAAGTAGAAAAATTTACTGTGCTTCAAAGAACAGTCTAGTTACTATTGTTATCATTATTGTTAGTGATAAAATAATATAAAAATGGATTCTTATCTAGAACAGATGTAATATATCTCCATTCCCTAGTAGCAAAGATTGTCATGGAATTCTGAGTAAAAGAAGTATGATAACGAACTTTGTATAGAATCTTATTGTTTTAATCAATTCCAACATATGCTATGATCATTTTGGAAATCATTATACAGAAAGTAGATTATGCTGTTAGCACGGGGAGGGAAGCTTCACTGTTCACTCTGTAAGTAGCCTGGGATTCAAAAGAATTGTTTTCTCAGTACCTTTCTATGGAAATAGATTGTGAGCAAAATCCAAGACAACTTTAAAGCTTTCCAGAACAGCTAGATTTAAAAATTACTCTGAAGCCTACGTTTAAGGGGAGACAGGAAAGTACAAGAGAATTGCCTAACAGCATATTCCTGTGTAGCATGTTTCACTTAGAGCAAGCTGGTTTTTTGCTTGTTTGTCTTAAATGCTTTGACATGGGCAGCAGATGAAGATGGAATGGGTTGAGAGAACTACTCCTGGAAAGACCTTCCCAGATAGACTGATAAGGCTTAAATGAGAATGTGCAGGGCTCCTGCCATGACTTGCCTTATCAGTGACCAGCGCATTGGAGCTTAGCCTCTAGAATGTCAGCACATATACTTTAATAAACACTCTGAGTAGCTCCACATAAAGCAAATACTCTGTTTGAAAGTAAGCCAAGATAAAAAGATACAGAAACCTCAAGCAGTACAGGGTGTGCTTTGTTTGGTAAAATGAATTTAACCTTAGTTGTAGGAGGACATATTAACTATGATTTGCTAGAATAACTCATTCAGTCATTTGAATGATGACCAGGCATGTGCCTTCACAGAATTCATAGCACAGTAAGAATAAAAGATTATGATAAAGCTAAAAATTTAAGCACTCTGTGTAACCTCTGTAATCAGTGCAGATGGGGAATGGGAGTGCTACTTCAATTCATGTATGGTGACACACTGACTGGCTCTTAGCAAACTTTTACCTATTTCTATTCATTTTGACTGTATTCCTCCTGATGTTGTGATGCCACATCCTCTGTCACTGCTTCCTTTCTCTTTGCTTTCACCTTGAATATTGGCTTCCAAGTGCATTCTACCCTTTCCTCACCCTTCTCCTCACCCCTCACTTTTCCTTGGGCAACTTCATTTCAGGCTCTTCACAGCTAACCACATGCTAATGACTCCCAGCTTTAACCTCTCTCTTCTAAGCTTTAGACTCATATTTCCAACTATCTCCTGAACATTTTTTTTTTTTTTGGTGAGGAAGATCGGCCCTGAGCTAACACCTGCCAATCCTCCTCTTTTTGCTGAGGAAAGCTGGCCCCGAGCCAACATCCATGCCCACCCTCCTCCACTCTTTTACATGGGACGCTGCCACAGCATGGCCTGGTTTGTCAGTGCGTGCCCGGGATCTGAACCCAGGTCACCAGCAGTGGAGCACATGCACTTAACCACTACGCCAGGGGCTGACCCCTCTCCTGAACATTTTTATCTGAATGTGCTGTGGACCCCTTGATTTCAGCAGATCATATCTGAATGCATTTTGTTTGTCAAAGCTTTTACATTTATTTTATCTCTTGGTTAATGACATGCAAGCTACCCGGTAGCCTAAGCCATGCTTTCAGCCTTTTTTAGTCTCAACTCATCACAGCTAATTAATTAATCATTAAGTTGTATAATTTCTGCCTCCTTAAGTTATTTCAAATTTGTTTCCTCCTCTCCATTACCACTCCCATCACCTCAGTTCACATTTTCAACATTTACAAGAATTTCTATGATCTTCTCTAAAGCTGGTTCTTGTTTTCCAACTCATCCTTCACTGTGTAGGCAGAGAAGTCCTTTATAAATACCGATTTGATTGTGTCACTCCCCTACTTAAAACTTTCAGTGACTTCATATTGTCTGCAATTGTTACAATCTTGAGTATCTCCAAGGATTAGGCAAATAGTCTATACAAGTGAAGTGGGCCAAATGTGAGACAATAAGGGAGAATAGGAGAGTGCATTCCTGTCTAAAGAAATTCATATTCAGAATTTTTAAAAACATGTGACAAACTTATCTGAGGATCTGTTGTTGCCTATGGGTCTCCAGTTAGCGCAGCCAAGTCTAAACCACTGAGCATGGCATATGCAATGTTTCTTTGACATCAGGTATGTCCTTGAGATGAACAACTTGGAACCCTCAGCTATTGCAGAGACTGACGTAACTACTGAGTCACGTTTTGTTGTTTTGTTTCTAGGTCAAAACATATCAGAATAAAGAGTATGAGTTTATTATTGTAAATACCATTGTCTTGATTTTGGAGGCCGTTGGAGCGCAATGGAAAGTTTGTGGGCTTTGGAGTCAGCGTTGACCTAGGTTCACTTACCAGTTCTGCCACATATTAGCTGTGTGATTTTGAGCTAGTCATTTAGTGACTTTGAACCCAAATTTCCTGCTCTGTTTAAAAAATAAAAAAATAAAAACTTTCAGGATTGAGAGTACCAAATCAGATAACGGCTTTAAATTATCCAGCTCAATGCTTGGCACATAGTAACTCTTCAGTAAAAGACAGCATCCAGACAGGTAGGAAATATTTGAGAAGTGGCAATAAGTGTGCAAAAATCTAATTCCCCCAGCTTCCTTTTTCCCAGCAATTGTATGTGTGGCCTAAAGATGAGCAAACCTGTTGGAAGCCATTATCAAGTAAGACAGACAATTGGAAGCTGACAGACACATGATTCACGCAGGCGACTACAAACCAGGAGCTTACCAGCCTAGCTGGCTAGCTAGCTGGAAATGGAATTTAAGCCTAGAAGTTTGCTATTGACAAATTTATGAGCAAGATGGGAATACAGACTCTCTACAACTACAACTATGCATAATGTACTAAGCCTTTTTTTACTTTTTTGTCTACATATAATCTTTAAATTTTTTTAGTAAAAATGATATTAACTGAAGATTTAGTTCAATAGTATTAGGATATATAGGATATTTTGTTTTGGTTTATTCTCTATGGCTATATAAATCTGAAGCACCAAAGGAAGGAAATAAACAACTTAGTTTTCTTTACCAGAACATTTAGGATGGTAAGGAAGGAGGGCTGTTTATATTTTATTCTAATGCGCAAATACATTAATTATATTTTGATTGATCTAGGAACACTTAAAAAGTCTTGAAGAGCGTTCCTCAATCACTTAAGGGAAAGAAAATATACCATCTTCTCAAGCTTTGTATTTTTCATTTTGTGTTTTAAACTTCAGCTTAATTTTAACATTTAAGTATACTTAGCTCGGTACTTTGTGTGCCCGTCTGACACCGTTGAAATAGGGGACTGAGTAGCTGACAGTATGCTTTTCTGCCTTACCACAGAGCTATAGCAATAATGAGTACACTAGTGTAGATAATAACCTGTTGGCAGAATGACATCCGCTGAACTCCTGATTGTACTTACAATGGAAAGACTAGAAAGAACAAAGTAGAAAGCTGGCTTGTTTTAGACAGACTTGGAGTTGCAGCTTCTTCCTTTGCAGTAGTATGTCTCACCCCAAACAGACTTTCATGCCCAGATAAATAATACTATATTTAAGTAACACAGCAACAACATTAATATTATACAGCTAAGAGGATGGTTTCTAAGCAAAGCTAAGTATTTAAGAGAGTGTTGAAACACAAAGATAGGCAAGTGCTATCGTTACTGGCCATAGTAAAATTCTCTTTTGGTTTTAAGGAGTATTGCTAAAAGATAGATCTAGATAAATATGGTGGCGTTCTGTAACTTGATACTACTTTTTAGTGTTTAACCACCTGTTTTTCTTAAAGGAATGATTTTTTATTTTTGGTTAATGCCTTCTAAATATTTTTCTTTCTCCTTCCTCCCTCTCTTCCTCCTTCCCTCCTATTCTTCCTTCCTTCCTTTCTACTTGCAGCTCCTCAGAGAAATTTTGAAATTGCCTTCAAGATGTTTGATTTGAATGGAGATGGAGAAGTAGACATGGAGGAGTTTGAACAGGCAAGTTGTCCTGGAAAGTTCCTTGAAATACATTAATATTTCACACATTTTCATGTGCCTTGGAGTTTCTTTGGCCTTCGTCAGTATACTCAGATGCTATCCAGTTCTTGAAGTACCTAATGTATTATCTTTCAAAAATATCCTTACTTTTAACAGGTGGGGGTTTTTTTCTTTGTTTTCACTCCGAATGTATGGAATTATTTGAGCATATGATTAAGGTCAAGGTTGCTCTGATACTTCAACATGAATTAGACTATAATGCTGAGAGGCTAAGTTATGGCCTAAGGTCAATCATATCTTCAGTCAACATTTATTAAACAGCTCCTTTGTGCCAGACAGTTCCAGAATAGGAGGATGAATGACATATGTTCTGAAAGAATTTCTATAAGAGAAGGATAAATGATACCATGCCTTTGACCGTAGCAGGTTCCTGCCGTAGACATGTACAGTTTCTTCTGAATCCTAGGAAAAGATTACATTTCCATAAATTTTCTCTCATTGGAGGGCCATGTTACCTCTCCAGATACAATTATTATGATTGTCAGAAGTAGTTTCAAAACATAAAAAAATATATATGTGGGAGAAAGCATTTTTGTATTCAAAATGAGAAAAGGAGGAAAAAGGAATTGGGAGAAAGTATCAGATAATAGTATATCTTTAAATAAGAGATGCACAGAGTCAAATATTTTAAAACATCGAGAGACATTTATTCAAATTGCTATCCTATGTCCATCTAATAACTTCACTTTTCCATAATCCTGCATTTTACTGGTATTTCCAGGTGCTCAAATGATTATAAATAGAACTTATTTTAATATTTTTTATTTTGTTTTATTTAAGATAGAACTATTTTATTTTTTATTGAGATGTAATGGACACACTACCATCGTATTAGTTTCAGGTGTATAACATAATGATTTGCTCTATGTATATATTGCAAAATGATTACCATAATAAGTTTAGTTAACATCCATCACCACACATAGTTACAAATTTTTTTGTGTGTGATGAGAGCTTTTAAGGTCTACTTTCTTTTCAACTTTCAAACATACAGTACAGTTTTGTTAACTATAGTCACCATGCTGTACATTACAACCCCAGGACTTATTTGTCTTATAACCGGGTACCTTTAGACCACCTTCACCTATTTTCCCATCCCCCACCTCTGGGAACCAGCAATCTGTTCTCCATATCTATGAGTTTGGCTTTTTTTTAAGATTCCACATATAAGTGAGATCATACTGTATTTGTCTTTCTCTATCTGACTTATTTCACTTAGCTTAATGCCCTCAAGGTCCATCCATGTTGTTGTCACAAATGGCAGGATTTCCTTCTTTTTTATGGCTGAATAATATTTCGTTATATGTATACCACATTTTCTTTATCCATTTGTTTTCAGGTCTTGGCTATTATAAATAATGCTGCAGTGAACATGGAGGGTGCAGATAGCTCTTCAAGATAGTGATTTTGTTTCCTTCAGATAAATACCCAGAAGGGAAATTGCTGGATCATATGGTAGTTCTTTTTTTAACTTTTTGAGGAACTTCCATACTGTTTTCCATAGTGGCTGCACCAATTTACCTTCTAACCAACAGTGAACAAGCGTTCTCTTTTCTCCACATCCTCACCAACACTTGTTATTTCTTGTCTTTTTTTCTTTTTTTTTGGTGAGAAAGATCAGCCCTGAGCTAACATCCATGCCAATCCTCCTCTTTTTGCTGAGGAAGACCGGCTCTGAGCTAACATCTATTGCCAATCCTCCTCCTTTTTTTTATCCCCAAAACCCCAGTAGATAGTTGTATGTCATAATTGCACATCCTTCTAGTTGCTGTTCTTGTCTTTTTGATAATAGTCATTCTAACAAGTGTGAGGTCATATTTCACTGTGGTTTTGATTTGCATTTCCTTGGTAATTAGTGATTTTGAGCATCTTTTCATGTTCTTGTTGGCCATCTGTATGTTTTCTTGGCCATCTATATGTGTTCTTTGCAAAAATGTCTCTTCACATCCTCTGCCCAATTTTTAATCAGATTGTTTGGTTTCTTGTTATTGAGTTGTATGAATTCTTTACATATTTTGGATATTAACCCCTTTATCAGATATATGATTTGCAAATATTTTCTCTCAAAATTTTGTTGATGGTTTCCTTTGCTGTGCAGAAGCTTTTTAGTTTGATATTGTTCATTTTTGCTTTTGGTGCCTTTGCTTTTGGTGCCAAATCCAAAAATAATCACCAAGACTGGTGTCAGGTAGCTTACAGCCTATGTTTTCTTCTAGGAGTTTTATGGTTTCAGGTCTTATAGTCAAGTCTTTAGTCCATTTTTGAGTTAATTTTTGTGTATGATGTAAAATAGTGGTCCAGTTTCCTTCTTTTGCATGTGGCTGTCCAGTTTTCCCAACACCATTTATTAAAGAGGCTGTCCTTTCCCCCATTGTATATTCTTGGCTCATTTGTCGTAAATTAATTGACCATATATATGCATGAGTTTATTTCCAGACTCTCTCTTCCATTGATCTCTACGTCTGTTTTTATGCCATTACCATACTGTTTTGATTACTGTAGCTTTGTAATATAGTTTGAAATCAGGAAGCGTGATGCCTCCAGCTTTGTTCTTTCTCAAGATTGCTTTGGCTTTTTGGGGTCTAATTTTTTTTTATATTTTCAAAGAACCAACTTTTGGCTCTGTTAATTTTCTCTATGGTTTATGTGTTCTCTAATTAATTGATTTCTGCTCTCATTTCTTTCTTTCTGCTTATTTTAGGTTTTCCTTACTCTTTTATGAGTCTCTCAAGATAGTATCTTTGGTCATTGATTTCAGAATTTTCTTCTTTTCTAATATAAGCATTTAAAGCTATACGCTTCCCTCTAAGCACTGCTATGGCAGCATCCTACAAAATTTGATATGTTGTATTTTCATTATCACTTAGTTTGAAATATTTTCTGTTTCCCATGTGGTTTCCTTTTTGATCCATGGATTGTTTAGAAGTATGTTGTTTAATTTCCAAGTATTTGGAATTTTGTTTTTTAGGTATCTTATTGCTACTAATTTCTAATTTAGTTCCATTGTTCTCAGAAAACATACTCTGCATGATTTAATTCTTTAAAATTTTTTGAGACTGGTTTTATGGAACAGCATATGATCTATCCTGGTAAGCATCAATCTGTCTTTTTAAAGAATGTGTATTTTGCGGTTGCTGCGTATAGTGTTCTATAAATGTCAGTTCTATCAAGTTGGTTGATAGTGTTGTTCAGATTCTACATCCTTACTGCTTTTTTTTTTAACCTAGTCATTCTAGCATTTGTTGAGAAGGGGTTGTTAAAATCTCCAACTATAATTATGCAATTCTTTGTTTCCATTTAATTCTGTCAATTTTTTTTTTTTTTGAGAGAAAGATTAGGCCTGAGCTAACATCCATTGACAATCCTCCTCTTTTTTTGCTGAGGAAGATTGGCCCTGGGCTAACATCCATGCCCATCTTCCTCTACTTTATATGGGATGCCACCACAGCATGGCTTGACAGTGGTGCATCGGTCTGCGCCCAGGATCTGAACCTGCAAACACTGGGCTGCCAAAGCGGAGCACGCAAACCTAACCAGTATTAGGGGCCAGCCCCTAATTCTGTCAGTTTTTAGCTTTATGTATTTTGAAGTCCTGTGCACATTCTGATTGTTATGCCTTCCTGATGAATCAGTCCTTTTATCATTATGAAGTGTCACTCTTTATCTTCAGTAATACTCTTTGTCTTAAAGTCTACTTTATGTGATATTGACATAGCAACTCCAGCTTGCTTATGCTTACTATTTGCATGATATATCTTTTTTCCATCCATTTACTTTAAATCTATCAGTGTCTTTGTGTTTAAAGTACACCTTTTATAAACAGCATATAGTTAAGTCTTGCTTTTCTATCCACTCTGACAATCTTTGCCTTTTAATTGCAATATTTAGTCCATTAACATTTAACATAATTATTGATTTAATTGGATTTAGATCTACCATTTTTGATGTTTGTTTTCTCTTTGTTCCTTCTGATTTTTGTTCGTCTAATCTATGTTCCTGCCTTCTTTGGGATTAAATAAATATATTTTTAAGAACTCTGATTTAATTTATCTGGCATTTTAGCTATACCTCTTTGCATTATTTTTATAATTGTTGCTCTAGGGATTACAACATACGTTCTTAAATATACATAATGTACTTAGAATTAATTTTGTACTACTTCATATAAAATGTAGAAATTTTGCAACTGTATAGTTCTGTTCACCCCTTCTCTATCCTTTATGCTATAGTTGTCCTATGTATTACATCTACATAAATTATAAACCCCATAATACATTGTTAATTTTGCTTTAATGGTCATGTATTTTTTAAAAGAAAATAAGAGAAAAAATCATTTGTATGTTCATTCACGTATTTACCATTTCCAATGCCTTTATTCCTTCCTGAGATCCTAGTTTCCACCTGGTATCATTTCCCTTCAGTTGGGAAGACTTCCTTTAGCATTTCTAGTAGTGCACGTATGTTGGCAATGAATTAATTTGTATCATTGTTATTTTTTGAAAGAAAATCTAGATATAGAGTTATAGATATAGACGTAAAATTCTCAGTTGTTTCACCACTTCTGATTCCTTCTTATGAAAAGTCACTGGTTATTTGAATCATTGTTCCTGTATGTGTAATATGTTGTTTTTCTCTCTCTGCTTTCCAGATTTTTCATTATCTTTGGTTTCTAGAAATTTGTTTATGATTTGCCTCAGTGTGGTTTTCTTTGTATTTAGCCTTCGTGGTATTTTATGAGCTATTTGTGTTTATAAATTTATGATTTTTATCAAATTTGAGAAGTTTCTGGCCATTAGTTCTTTAAAAAAATTTTTTTGGCCCCCATTTTCTCTCACCTCTCTCTCTGGGACCGTAGGCTATTGCCCCACAAATCTCTGAAACTCAGTTTGTTATTTTTTTCAATCCTTTTTCTCGCTGCTCTTCAGACTGTATAATTTCTATTGATTTATCTTCATGTTCACTGAGTCTTTCTTCAGTCATAGCAACTCTACTAGTAAGCTAATCCAGTGAATTTTTATTTCAGATATTATCTTTTTCAATTCTGGACTTTCCATTTCATTTTTGATATAGTTTTCTTTCTCATTTGAAATTTCCTATTTTTTCCTAATTTACAAGCATATTTTATATATTTGAGCACTGTTATAATAACTGCTTTAAAATCCTTGTCTACTCATTTCCAACGTCTAGGTCATCTCGGGATTATTGATTCCTTTTTCCCTTGAGCCAAATTTTCGCATTTCTTCATATGTCAAGTAATTTTGGATTATAGTCTCGATATTATGAAAGATATGTTGTAGACTCTAGATTTTGTTATATTCATCTGAAGAGTATTAGTGTTTTGTTTTAGCAGGCAATTAGCTCAACTGGATTTAGCTGGAATTTATATATAAAATTTAAGGCTCCCCCTTTTTGGCTTTCTCCTTTTCAGGATTTCCCCTTCACTTTTCAGGGGTTGTGATTGCTCCAAATTCTGTCCTCTGGTTTTTAAAGCCAGAAAAACTGAGGGCACCAATCCTTCTGATTCAGACTGGGGACTTCCTTAGGCTGAAAGCTATATAAAGTGGAAACTCACCCAGTGCCATTCCCTTATTCCAAGTCTCAACTCACCTCCAATATCTGCCCATAAACACTCTCTAATGCCTTCAAGTAATTGTTTGGTGTATTTTGTCCATAGTATATAATTGTCATCTGAGGGAAGATTGGCCTGAAAGGAGCTACTCATCCATTACCAGAGATGGATTAAGACCTGTTTAGTATTAAATGCTAAGAGAGGGCTTCACATAGGCCTGAGAAGCAGGAAGGAGAGAAATAAAAGTGGGAGAGGGGGAGAAGGAAGGGATGAAGAGAAAGAAAATACAAAAAGAAAAAATATCAGGCCAGCTTGGTGGCCTAGTGGTTAAGTTCAGCGTGCTCCGCTTCAGTGGCCTGGGTTCAGTTCCCAGGCACGGACCTATACCACTTGGCGGCCATACTATGGCAGCAACCCACATACAAAGTAGAGGAAGATTGGCAACAGATCTTAGCTCAGGGCAACTCTTTCTCAAGCAAAAAGAGGAAGATTGGTGACAGATGTTAGCTCAGGGCGAATCTTCTTCAGAAACAAAAAAATGTGGTTTTGAAATAGCCTTAGAAATTACTTAGGGTACCCCTCAGGAGCAAAGTTGCCATAACTTCCCTACTCCTGTTATAGATGCTAAACTCTAGATTTGAATTTAGGGCACATGGGTCTTATTTTTGGCATTGCTGCTGATATGCTAATTGACTTCAGGCAGTCATTTTGCCATTCTGTTCACTTGTCAGAGAAGGGAGTGCTAATTTCATCTAATGTGATCCCTTCATAACTGACCTTGTTAAACTGATACAACTTGTAATATTGTTCACAAGGAAGCTTGATGTAAAACTATTTAAAAGAAAAACAAAAGTAATTATAAGGCAGCTCATGAGTGAACAGCTCTTATTAGAAGTTTCTCTGCTTCAGCTTCCTACATTTTACATTCTTGGGAAATATAATAATTTATTAAGTTGAAAGTGCACTGGGCTTTCAGACATTCAAACTTTGCTGTGGTTTCCCAAGTAAACAGCTATTTTCTTGATGGTATATTTGTCAAGCTTATAAAAAAAGCTAAACAGAACCGGTATGAGGACCTCATACATTCCATCATCATGTATCTTCAAAGTTAATGTTGCATGAAGCAAACTAGTAGCTAATATTACTCTTTTTTTTTTTTTAATTTTTTGTTTATTGCAGTAACATTGGTTTATAACATTGTAAAAATTTCAGGTGTACATCATTGTACTTCTATTTCTGCATAGATTACATCATGTTCACCACCAAAATACTAATTACAACCCATCGCCACACACATGTGCCGAATTATCCCTTTCGCCCTCCTCCCTCCCCCCTTCCCCTCTGGTAACCACCAATCCAATCTCTGTCCCTATGTGTTTGTTTATTGTTGTTATTATCTACTACTTAATGAAGGAAATCATGGGGTATTTGACCTTCTCCCTCTGACTTATTTCACTTTGCATTATACCCTCAATGTCCATCCATGTTGTCACAAATGGCTGGATTTCATCATTTCTTATGGCTGAGTAGTATTCCATTGTGTATATATACCACAGCTTCTTTATCCATTTGTCCCTTGATGGGCACTTAGGTTGCTTCCAAGTCTTGGCTATTGTGAATAACGCTGCAATGAACACATGGGTGCGTGTACCTTTACAAATTGGTGTTTTCAAGTTCTTTGGATAAATACCCAGCAGTGGGATGGCTGGATCATATGGTAGTTCTATCCTTGATTTTTTGAGGAATCTCCATACTGTTTTCCATAGTGGCTGCACCAGTTTGCACTCCCACCAGCAGTGTATGAGAGTTCCCTTCTCTCCACATCCTCTCCAACACATGTTGTTTCCTGTCTTGTTAATTATAGCCATTCTGACGGGCGTGAGGTGATATCTCATTGTAGTTTTGATTTGCATTTCCCTGATAGTTAATGATTTTGAACATCTTTTCATGTGTCTGTTGGCCATCTGTATATCTTCTTTGGAGAAATGTCTGTTCAGGTCCTTTGCCCATTTTTTAATTGGGTTGGTAGTTTTTTTGTTGGTAAGATGCATGAGTTCTTTATATATTTTGGAGATTAAGCCCTTATCAGAAGTATGGTTTGCAAATATCTTCTCCCAATTGTTAGGTTGTCTTTTCGTTTTGTTGATGGTTTCCTTTGCTGTGCAGAAGCTTTTTAGTTTGACGTAGTCCCATTTGTTTATTTTTTCTATTGTTTCTCTTGCCCGGTCAGACGTGGTATTTGAGAAGATGTTGCTAAGACTGATGTCGAAGAGCGTACTGCCTATGTTTTCTTCTAGAAGTTTCACAGTTTCAGGTCTTACATTCAAGTCTTTAATCCATTTGGAGTTAATTTTTGTGTATGGTGTAAGGTAAGGGTCTACTTTCATTTTTTTGCATATGGCTATCCAGTTTTCCCAACACCATTTGTTGAAGAGACTTTCTTTTCCCCATTGTATGTTCTTGGCTCCTTTGTCAAAGATTAGCTGTCCATAGATGTGTGGGTTTATTTCTGGGCTTTCGATTCTATTCCATTGATCTGTGTGTCTGTTTTTGTGCCAGTACCATGCTGTTTTGGTTACTACAGCTTTGTAGTATATTTTGAAATCAGGGAGTGTGATACCTCCAGCTTTGTTCTTTTTTCTCAGGATTCAGCTATTCGGGGTCTTTTGTTGTTCCATATAAATTTTAGGATTCTTTGTTCTATTTCTGTGAAAAATGTTGTTGGAACTTTGATAGGGATTGCAATGAATCTATAGATGGCTTTAGGAAGTATGGACATCTTAACTATGTTAATTCTTCCAATCCAAGAGCACGGAATATCTTTCCATTTCTTTGTGTCTTCTTCAATTCCTTTCAGAAATGTTTTATAGTTTTCGGTGTACAGATCTTTCACCTCTTTGGTTAAGTTTATTCCTAGGTATTTTATTCTTTTTGTTGCAATTGTAAATGGGATGGTATTCTTAATTTCTCTTTCTGCTACTTCGTTGTAGTGTACAGAAATGCAACTGATTTTTGTATGTTGATTTTGTATCCTGCAACTTTACCATATTCGTTTATTACTTCTAAAAGTTTTCGGGTGGATTCTTTGGGGTTTTCTATATATAAAATCATGTCATCTGCAAATAGTGACAGTTTCACTTCTTCCTTTCCAATTTGGATCCCTTTTATTTCTTTCTCTTGCCTGATTGCTCTGGCTAGGACTTCCAGTACTATGTTAAATAGGAGTGGTGAGAGTGGGCATCCTTGTCTGGTTCCTGTTCTTAGAGGGATGGCTTTCAGTTTTTCACCATTGAGGATGATATTAGCTGTGGGTTTCTCATATATGGTCTTTATTATGTTGAGGTATTTTCCTTCTATACCCATTTTATTCAGAGTTTTTATCATAAATGGATGCTGTATCTTATCAAATGCTTTCTCTGCATCTATTGAGATGATCATGTGATTTTTATTCTTCATTTTATTAATGTGGTGTATTACGTTGATTGATTTGCGAATGTTAAACCATCCCTGCATCCCTGGAATAAATCCCACTTGATCATGGTGTATAATCTTTTTAACGTATTGTTGTATGTGATTTGCTAGTATTTTATTGAGGATTTTTGCATCGATGTTCATCAGTGATATTGGCCTGTAATTTTCTTTTTGTGTTGTCCTTGTCTGGTTTTGGTATCAGGGTAATGTCAGCTTCAGAGAATGAGTTAGGAGCTTCCCCCTCCTCAATTTTTTGGAAGAGTTTGAGAAGGATAGGTATTAAGTCTTTTTTGAATGTTTGGTAGAATTCACCAGGGAAGCCGTCTGGTCCTGGACTTTTATTTTTGGGGAGGTTTGTGATTACTGTTTCGATCTCCTTACTGGTGATTGGTCTATTCAAATTCTCTACTTCTTCTTGATCCAGTTTTGGAAGGTTGTATGATTCTAAGAATTTATCCATTTCTTCCAGATTGTCAAATTGGTTGGCATTTACTTTTTTTGTTGTTGTTGTTGTGAGGAAGATCAGCCCTGAGCTAACATCCATGCTAATCCTCTTCTTTTTGCTGAGGAAGACCTGCTCTGAGCTAACATCTATTACCAATCCTTCTGCTTTTTTTTTCCCCAAAGCCCCAGTAGATAGTTGTATGTCATAGTTACACAACCTTCTAGTTGTTGTATGTGGGACGCTGCCTCAGCATGGCCGGAGAAGCGGTGCGTCGGTGCGCGCCCGGGATCCGAACCCGGGCCGCCAGTACCAGAGCGCGCGCACTTAACCACTAAGCCACGGGGCTGGCCCTAATATTACTCTTTCATTCATCTTTTTCCAAAATCGCTTTGATCATGCATAAGCACAAATTACTGAAAAGCATTAGTCAGCTGTAAATAGTTAAATGTGACTTTTCTCTGACCTTTCTATCATACAGATCCTTTTCTTTAACCCATTTTATAGAAGATCATAAAACAAAACTAACCCAGCAAAAGATATTAGGAAAAAAATCTCTTAACTGTTTGGGCTGCATTCACCCAAGGCCATGACAGAAATGTTTTTTAGTATGAAAGTATGAGAAATGATAACTATCAGTTGTGAGACAGAAGAAAAGGAATGGAATTTTATTTCACAGATCATGTTTTATATTTCTCTTGATTTTCTCCACAGCATATAGCATATAGTAAGCATTCACATGACTAGTTGAATTGGTATATTTTAATTGATTCTCATGTTATACCCTTAACAAGTTGTCTAAATAAAAATATTTTGAGAAAATATTTCCCAACTGAGAAATTCTAAGAAAACAGTCTCTCTCTCTCTCACACACACACACACACACACACAATCTAGTGATACATTGTTTTTTTAAAAAGTTGTTAATGAAAGAGCACTTATAGTTAATAATAGTTTACACTTTGGTGGGATAACATTTGGACTGTGCTATCATTAATCGTTAGCGAAGATGCTGTAGCACTAGTTAATTTTACCTAAAAACACTTCTTTTTCCCAATCACTTACACACACTCTCTTGGCACCTCACTCTTGAAGCGAACATACACAGTTTCCACCAGAGGAAGGATATAAGCTGCAATATTGATCGCCACAGGAAAAATTTAAATCATGCCAGGTCCTGACGCTGGTGCTCAATGCTAGTTTACTGCTAGGGGAAAATTCTTTAGGTCTCACAATTAGGCAGATGAATTGTGTATTGCCTTCAAATAGAAGAAGCATTGTACTGATTATTCTGTATTTCAATTTAAAGTCTAAAACTCTTCAACTTAAATAATTCTAAAACCCATTGTATACCTTTCTTTCAAGTCTCCATGTGCATGAGAAACAAATGTCAGCCAGTCTTATTTACATGATAAAACCTTGAACCCAGAAAAAATCATAATAAAAAGCATTTATGATATTAACCTAGAGTTATAAGGAGACTTAAAGATAATGTACTCTAACCATGAACTTTTCCAATGAGGAAAGTAAGGCCTAAAGAAGTTAAATAACCTGCATAAATTCTGCTTTCAGTACAGAGCAGCAGAGTCAGACTTCATGTCTCCTGACTCCTCATCTAGTGTCTTTCTATTATGCTCTTCCACCCTTTATAGAGCCAGGGACTTTTAAACTGTCTCAAATAAATCTTTTTTATGGTCATAGATAATAAATAAAAGACAATTAACTAAGGTAAACTCGTTGTTACAAATCTTAAGTTTTTAAGTATTTTGCTTTTCTAATTTGGCAATTTAAAAATCATCACCTACAAGGCTTTATGTATTATTTATTTATATAACATAACTTTATTATTTATCTTTACATATCCCAATTTTAATTTCTCTGAATGGTTGGTCTTTTAGCTTGTAAAGAGGTAGAAAAGACTGCAGGAACTAGTTTTTAAAAAAAAAAAAAAAAAGCTATAGCAATCATAGACTTGTCTCCAAAAGCTCATTTATATAGTCAGGCCATGGTTGCTAATCCCCAAAATTGTCCTTTCTCAGAAAGCTCATTTAAAACTTCTCAAAGATTGAACTAATTCCCCATCTTTTCTTGGAGAAGTATTTCATACCAACTTTGTATTTTATGTATCATTCTAATAGATGTGTTATCTTTCTTAGATGTCAAGTATTTACCTATAGCTATGCTGCCTCTTGTTACAACTGGAGAGTCAGTAGTGAGAAGTGTGAAATTTTTAAAAGTTTCCTGAGGTATGGAAGGTATTACTGTGAGGTTGATGATTATTTGAATGTTGTGTGAGAGGTTTTGAGCCTCAAACACAAATGCATACTCTCTTCTGAAGAGAGATTTTAAAGAACATTCCAGTTATGAAGGTGTCAGGCATCTGTGTTAGAATCCTGGGTCTGGGATTTGCTAGCTGCTTAATCTTGAGCAAGTTTTTTAACACTGTGCCTCAAATTCCTCATCTTTAAAATGAAGATAATCATAAGACTTATCTCATAGGATTGTTGTGATCATTAAAAGAGAGAATTGTAGCACAGTGTAGGCAAATCATATACAATCAGTAGTCCATTATTGTTCTTACTCTTCTTTTTTTCCCCACTTTGTAATGTTTTTCTGGATGGGGGTTTGCTTCTCTTTTAGGTTCAGAGCATCATTCGCTCCCAAACCAGTATGGGTATGCGTCACAGAGATCGTTCTACTACTGGTAACACCCTCAAGTCCGGCTTATGTTCAGCCCTCACAACCTACTTTTTTGGAGCTGATCTCAAGGGGAAGCTGACAATCAAAAACTTCCTTGAATTTCAGCGTAAACTTCAGCATGATGTTCTGAAGCTAGAGGTAGGTATTCCTTGGACTTCAGGGGATCAGGGCACTGTCCATCACATATGCACGTAGAGCCACTGAGTTGAGAGGGCCTGCACTATAGGCATTCTTTCAATCTACCTCCAACTGTGAGAACTGATTGGTTTGAACCTTATCAGTGGTCTACAACCTGACAGCAGGTAGGAAATAATATGTTCTGTGAAAATGTCTTGGAGTAAGGTAGTTCCGGGCCTGAAAGTCAAAGAAGTCTAAATTGAAAATCTTAGTTGTCTTTGGATACCCAGCTTGAGGAAAAAGAAATTTGGGGGTCAGAGCATTTCTCAACTTGAGTGTGTATCTCTAGTTTTGTGTTTATTGTGTAGAAGGCACCAGGAGGTGGAGATGAGGGGAGATGATTAGTAGCTCTTTCTGTGAAAGTTTACAAAGGTAATAACCGCTGGAAACGCATAATGTCAATAAAAATATGCTTGCGCAGAATTACAAGGGTGTCATACTGCGTTTGGGGATTTACTTTTCCACTTCAAGTTTAGACCCTCATGCTATTCAGTTCCTGGACATAAGTCTGTAAGAGCATTACATTTTTCTGTGTGTTTATTTCTTGAATTAAGTGTTTTTTGGGTTAATTGGGTACCGAGTCTGTTTAATTCAAAACATTCATTAAATGCCTTCTATATGCACTTTTGTCTGGAGGCAAAAAATGAAGTCTAATTTCTTCAGGTTTTTTAAAATTCCCTTACACTGGTGTTGCTCAACCTCTTTTTTTTTTAACATATGCCCTACTTTAATATTCTTTGAAATTTCAAAACATTAAATACTGTGACTAAAAACACATACAAGTATTGGAGAAAAGCCCTGCTGTGTTTTTAAACTATGTATATTACTTCATTCTCTGCTCTCCTGTTTTCCCCCAAGATTCTGATATACTGCTCCCACCTCTTCCACCCATCTAACTCAGTTGAGACAGTTTGCAAAATCACAACTGAATTCCCATTATTGTTGAGAACACTGTTTAATGTTCATACTCTAGGAGAGAAGTAGAAGTATGGATAATACTAAAAATCAGATCAAATTTTGAAATGTGCTTTTGTACTTGTTTTTTGAAAATGGTGTAATTGATATTCAAAGAATTTACCTGAAAAAAAACAAAGTAATGGATCTCGACAATTCAGCCTCCTTGAGGAGGCTCTTGTAGCCCCTATAATGAGTGATAAGTGAGATATATATATATATATATATATATATATATATATATATATATACACACATGTAGATAGATAGATACATATATACACACGCACTATGTATATGTATACGTAGTGTAGGGAGGCAAAACTTTATTTCTACCCTTCTAGGGTCTCTGGCTAGTCCTAAGAATTAAATTGACATAAGTCAGATTAACAGGAGAAAAGCATACAGATTTTTACACGTACATGGGAACCCCCTAGGAAAATGAAGACCCAAAGAAGCGGCTAGGCCTAAGTTTACATACTAGGTTGAACAAAGAGAGGCAACTTACCTTTATGAAGTTTGTTTTCTTATCACCAGAGAGGGAAGTCAAAGTCGAGAGTAATCTGTACAAACAGACCTGGTTAAAAAAATTATCTTCCTTTAGTCTCCCCATGTATTTTAGTTACTCTTCCACAATTGCCTCTCTGTTTCTTTCCTGCTCGTCTAAGGAGGACATCTTTCACATGGGAGTTTTATCTCCTGCTTTCAGGAGTCCAACAATTTTTGTGTAAGGGTTGGTATGTACCAGGATTCTATACATATGCCTTGGCCCCTAGAATGCCTCTTCTTTGGAAACATTATAGCATAATCTAGGAATGTAAATTATTTAACTTATTAATTATATAATTACAATTTAACAGAGTATAAATCCATAAAATGTAGTTAGAGAGTAAAGCACAAGCTAGAATGCTACTTTTAACTAACTTTAAACAATAATAGAGGGTTATCCAGAGCGTGGAGCAGGTGCCAGCCTGACCCCAGTCTAGCCTAACACTCATTCCTGGACACACAGTAGGAGTCTCAAGAGACAGAGCATGGAACTTTTGTCTTTAATCTTGAGAGGCTCTAGAGTTGAAAGCCCACTAACATATTGTGTAGATTACCAATGAGGTAGAATATTATAAAGCAGATTAGAGATTTCATACATGTGTACCTGCACATAGCCTGCACCCAAATGCAGAAGAAAAGAGATCTAAAAGACAGTCATATCTAAGATACATATTCTAGAAAGCCCTCTTGTATTTGACATTGACTTAGGATCATCTGTAGGCTTTGGGCCAAGACATACCAAAATTGTTGCTGTTTACCAATCAGCAATGCTTCATGTAAAGGAACCAATAGACTCTTTTGTGAAAGAACCTAGCCTAACATATAATAATAAATATTCTATAAATGTTTATTAATCCTGAATCCATTCTTTCCGTATGATGGCACAAGTCCAGTGAATAAGTGCTTCTTTATCAATAACCTCCATATTTAAAATTTCATGAATCAGTACTGTGTCTTCTTAACTAGATTTGTAATTCTTTGAGGAGGTGTGAAGAACAGAAAGAGCATAGGCTTTGGTGCTCTCATAATGAGACCTTGGTTAAAATTTTGTTTCCACCACTCACTGGCTATGTGACATTGAAGAGTTATTCTCTCAGAGCCTAGATCCTCATTTGTAAAACAAGGCGATAGTTAAGTGAGATGATGTTTCTTATGGGCTGAATCATGCTCTTCCAGAATTCTTTATGTTGAAGCCCTAACCCCCAGCACCTCAAAATGTGACTGTATTAGGGGATAGGCCTTTAAAGAGGTGATTAAGTTAAAATGAAGCCGTTAAGATTAGCCCTAGGGCCGGCCCCATGGCTTAGCCATTAAGTGCGCACGCTCCGCTACTATCGGCCCGGGTTCGGATCCCAGGTGCGCACCGATGCACCGCTTTTCCGGCCATGCTGAGGCCGCGTCCCACATACAGCAACTAGAAGGTTGTGCAACTATGACATACAACTATCCACTGGGGCTTTGGGGGGGGAAAAAAAACGAGGAGGATTGGCAATAGATGTTAGCTCAGAGCCGGTCTTCCTCAGCAAAAAGAGGAGGATTAGCATGGATGTTAGCTCAGGGCTGATCTTCCTCACACACACAAAAAAAGATTGGCCCTAATCCAGTCTTACTGGTGTCCTTGTAAGAGGAGGATATTTGGACACATAGAGACACCAGGGGTGCGCATGCACAGAGGTACAGCCATGTGAAGAGACAGCAAGAGGGCAGCCAACTGCAAGCCAAGGAGAGAGGCCTCAGAGGAAACCAACTCTGCCTATACCTTGATCTTGGACTTCCAGCCTTCAGAACTATGAAAAAATAAATTTCTGTTGTTTGTCACCCAGTCAGTGGTATTTTGTTATGGCAGCCCTAGCAAACTAACTAATACAGTGGTATATGCCTAACACCACCTGACGTGTACTATGCCTTTAATAAATATTCTTTCACCTGCTCTTGTATACCCTTTGCCAGTTAGTATGGCAGTTGGCATATAGTAGACACTTAAACAGGTTATCTCAGATGAATGACTGAAAGGCTTTACTTTCATTTACTATCCAAGTAGTTTGATAAAACTTCTGGAAAATGGAACCAATTTTTGTTTTTATGAGACACTTTTAATTTTACTTTTCAAAGTTTGGGTAATTTCTCCCCTCACTGAGTATGAAATATAATTTCATCATCACTTCCAAGAGGGAAATGGAAATGATTAATAGTATCTTAACTTTCATATGGGTTTTATAATTCCATCCTTCTTTCTATCCTTCTCTTACTAGTTTTATTTCATTACTTAGTTATCTACTCTCAAATTTTAGATCAAGGAAATTTATTATTCCATGTAGTTATTTCTATCTTTTTTCTCACCACAGTAGTTTTGAGAGTGAAGAGAACACTATTTATCTGTCAAATTTAATTTCCAAAGGGGTCAAGGAAGAAAAGTCTATGAACATTTATTGAGTGCCTACTATGGGCCAGGCAATTTACATATATTACGTGCCTTCTTTATTTTAATTCTCACCAACCCTATTGGGTATAGTGGTATTAAACCCATGTTACAGATTTAGAAAGTGAAACTCAAAAAGGTAAAAGTCACAGAACTATTAAATGGTAGAGCCAGAATTCCAATTCAGCCTTTCAGACTGAACTATTTCCTGTTCTTTATCTAATTATTACTTTTAGTACGAGATGAGGTTTCTGTGCCTGACTGACTTGGAGCTCTAAAGAAAAACAAAATGTTCTGAATTGTAGGAACAGAAAAAAAACAAATTTCTTGAATATCTGTAGTCTGCCTTCTTCAGCACCATCTTCTTCCAGTTCCTTTGCCCCTCAAGTAGACTGAGAAGAAATATACTGTTATTTTGTATTTATAAGATACTACCTAAAAGAGCCATTTAATTTCTTTTCATAACA
The DNA here is from genome assembly GCF_057802395.1 of Ceratotherium simum simum. Lineage (NCBI taxonomy): Eukaryota > Metazoa > Chordata > Mammalia > Perissodactyla > Rhinocerotidae > Ceratotherium > Ceratotherium simum. The sequence goes on from NC_141905.1 coordinate 29,172,554, forward strand.
ATCATTAGCTTGTTAGATTTTTTTAAAAATATTTTAATACTCTTAATTCTGGTCAGATTTGTTTTATTCTACCCTTATTTCTCTATTTGGATACTCAGAAAACATGGGTTTGGAGGAATGACTTAAGAACACACAGTTGGTTTTAAAAAATAATCTCTTTTAAAGTTATTAAAAATTCCATCTAAGGCTACCAAGAACTATCAAGTTGAGTTCCTTGGAGACAGGTGCCAGGTTTAATTCCAGTTAATATATTCATTGATTTCTTGAGGACTACAGCAAGCAGGATGTCAGTCAAAAATGAAAGGTAATAGAGAACTCTTTGAAAGATTATGATTAATTTTAATTTGGGGAGAGGGCAAAAAGGAGCTGTCATTATGTCAAAGAAAAGCAAAAACTAATTTATACAGGAAGGAAGAAGCCAACTCCAGACTATACAGCAAGGAAACTGAAAGTATATCACCTAATAGAATTCCAATGTGTAGCATGATCTTTTTATAAGTTTTGGGGTTCACATGTTTATTGCGTAACCAATCAGATTATCACATTTTAAGAAGGCATGAGTATCAATTATCTGAAGGCAAATTAGATATAGTTCAAAGGATAACAGTGACTGTCTTATATTCGCAGTCTTCGAGAAAAAAAATATTGAAGTTAACTAGATTTGTTCAGTCAGAAAGAAAGATAAAAGGGAGACATAAAGAACTATGCTAATTATTCTCATCTGTCAATATGAGTAGAGCAAAAAAATAAGAGAGTTAATTTAAGTTACATATTAAGGAACTTAAAACAAGTTATAACTACAACTACAGGATTAAAAGTACCTAAGGAAATTCCAGAATCACCTACCCTTTACATCATCAAGCTGACATCTTTGTACTTATCTCTTTAAAGTGCTAAAGTAGAATTAAATCTATCTTCCCTCCGTGCAGAGGCCCATGTTAAGAGATAAACCTCACCTCTTTTCCTGGCCAAAAGACTGTGGAAAAGGAGACCAGAAGGCAAGAAGGCTTTCAATCAAACACTTTCTAGAACTAGAACACTCTTGACAGAGCAGATTTCCGTTTATCCTAATAGCCAGTTTTGTTTGATTTTGGCTTTTTCTGGGAAACTGACTCTTTTTTTTTTTTTTTTTTTTTTATTTGATCTCTAATATGTATTTTTATTTATTTAACTTTACAGAGATACAATTTGTATATAATAAAAATGCATAGATTTTAACTGTATATTTTGATGAATTATCACAAATTTATACACTGTGTATCAACTCTTACAATCAAGATATAGAATATTCCATCACTTTTCGTTTCCTGAAAGTTCTCTTATGTCTTTTCCCTGACAATTCCCCCACTCCCTGTCCCCAGGCAACCACTGATCTGTTTTATATCGATATAGATTATTTTTGTATTTTCTATACTTTAATAAAAATGGACCCCAGAGTATTTACTCTTTGGCATCTGAACTTTTTCTTTTTTTTTTTTTTTTTTTTTTTACATTTTTATTTTTGTTTATTGCAGTAACATTGGTTTATAACATTGTAAAAATTTCAGGTGTACATCATTGTACCTCTATTTCTGCATAGATTACATCATGTTCACCACCAAAATACTAATTACAACCCATCACCACACACATGTACCCAATTATCCCTTTCACCCTCCTCCCTCCCCCCTTCCCCTCTGGTAACCACCAATCCAATCTGTCCCTATGTGTTTGTTTATTGTTGTTATTATCTACTACTTACTGAAGGAAATCATACGGTATTTGACCTTCTCCCTCTGACTTATTTCACTTTGCATCATGCCCTCAATGTCCATCCATGTTGTCACAAATGGCTGGATTTCATCGTTTCTTATGGCTGAGTAGTATTCCATTGTGTATATATACCACAGCTTTTTTATCCATTCGTCCCTTGATGGGCACTTAGGTTGCTTCCAAGTCTTGGCTATTGTGAATAAGGCTGCAATGAACACAGGGGTGCATGTACCTTTGCAAATTGGTGTTTTCAAGTTCTTTGGATAAATACCCAACAGTGGAATAGCTGGATCATATGGTAGTTCTATCGTTGATTTTTTGAGGAATCTCCATACTGTTTTCCATAGTGGCTGCACCAGTTTGCACTCCCACCAGCAGTGTATGAGAGTTCCCTTCTCTCCACAACCTCTCCAACACATGTTGTTTCCTGTCTTGTTAATTATAGCCATTCTGACAGGCGTGAGGTGATATCTCATTGTAGTTTTGATTTGCATTTCCCTGATAGTTAGTGATTTTGAACATCTTTTCATGTGTCTGTTGGCCATCTGTATATCTTCTTTGGAGAAATGTCTGTTCAGGTCTTTTGCCCATTTTTTAATTGGGTTGGTAGTTTTTTTGTTGTTGAGATGCATGAGTTCTTTATATACTTTGGAGATTAAGCCCTTATCAGATGTATGGTTTGCAAATATCTTCTCCCAATTGTTAGCTTGTCTTTTCGTTTTGTTGATGGTTTCCTTTGCTGTGCAGAAGCTTTTTAGTTTGATGTAGTCCCATTTGTTTATTTTTTCTATTGTTTCTCTTGCCCGGTCAGATGTGGTGTTTGAAAAGATGTTGCTAAGACTGATGTCGAAGAGCGTACTGCCTATGTTTTCTTCTAGAAGTTTCACAGTTTCAGGTCTTACATTCAAGTCTTTAATCCATTTGGAGTTAATTTTTGTGTATGGTGTAAGGTAAGAGTCTACTTTCATTTTTTTGCATATGGCTATCCAGTTTTCCCAACACCATTTGTTGAAGAGACTTTCTTTTCCCCATTGTATGTTCTTGGCTCCTTTGTCAAAGATTAGCTGTCCATAGATGTGTGGGTTTATTTCTGGGCTTTCGATTCTATTCCATTGATCTGTGTGTCTGTTTTTGTGCCAGTACCATGCTGTTTTGGTTACTATAGCTTTGTAGTATATTTTGAAATCAGGGAGTGTGATACCTCCAGCTTTGTTCTTTTTTCTCAGGATTCCTTTAGCTATTCGGGGTCTTTTGTTGTTCCATATAAATTTTAGGATTCTTTGTTCTATTTCTGTGAAAAATGTTGTTGGAACTTTGATAGGGATTGCATTGAATCTATAGATGGCTTTAGGAAGTATGGACATCTTAACTATGTTAATTCTTGGGAAACTGACTCTTACTATGTAAACTCAAAGATGAGAGTTGACTCTTGAAAATTAAATCTGAGAAATGAAATGAGATATGTTCAATGGGGTTTCCTTTAGTCTTATTCTTCCACTTTTGCTTCTACAAAGCAGAATGTGGATAGTGATAAATGTATAGTTTCTCATTGCATCCTTAGATGTTTTCAGCTTGAATTTTCCAAAAAATTATTAAAAGGGTTATTAAAGAGTACTTGTCTCTTTTAGGTATTTATAACTTTGAGGAGCGAAGTATATGTTTAAAGATTAAAAAAAAAAACCTATTAACAATCCCCTCTATAGAAAAATTGTAACTTTGATATTTGCTTACAATAATAAAATTCTTTTACTGGTTCATTTTTTCTAAAAGATTTGAAGTACCTAGCCAACATGAACTGCTTTATTCTTATAAAACTCTGACAAGGAAAGGCTATAGCAAGCATTATTTTCCCAAATGTAAAAAAAAAAAAAAAAAAAGGAATCTGTTACTTTCACCATATAAAACATTTTTATTTCTTGCTTTTTTCAAGTTATTTATTTTGATCCCTTTACTTATTTCTTAAATCCAGACATTTGTTTATCCTATGAAAATTAACAGATTGGATCAGTAATATGATGCGTTCAACCTAGTAGTCTTTCTTTGCCTGGAACACAAGGATGTTTTAGGAAATAATCACTTTAAAAAATAGAAATATATAAAAATAATAGAATAAAAATTTAATTGCCCTTAACAGTTCTTTATAAGTCAGTCACCTATGACCTGATATCAACACTTTTTAAAGCTAATTATATTTTCTCTCTGTACCACGCACCATGAGGTAGGTCTAATATCTTGCCCTGATGAGACCACGTTAGCTCTCAGGGTAAGTTGGTTTAACAAGAAGATATGTAAAACCCAAAGCCAAACTCTGATTTAATTTCTTGAAATTCCCTTTATACCCTATAGCTCAAATTTACTATTATTTGTGACTTATAGGTTCCTTGGCTGAAGAATCAGACTGAAAATACTGTATCTGGTAGAATGGCTATGGTGATATAAAGCTCCTTGACATTGTAAATGCAACCTTGATAATGATTCTGTAAAAAATATACAAAACAGTGCTTTTTGGTTTCATATCTTTTGGAGAATGAAGGAAAAAGTTTTGAGGGTGACGCTTTGTCGCTTAAAATGTATGATGCAGGCCTGATTTTTAAAATGATGAGCACGTCTCAATTAGCACTTCTGAATCTGACTTGTTAGATTGATCGTTCAAGTTAGACAACTGTTAGAGATTGATATTTTTCTATGATTTGCAGATAACTTTGCAATTCCAAAGTCAATATATTAGTGATACCTTTGTAATACTTGGCAACCTCCAGGATTTTCCTGTCATCAGATATCTTTAATTTACATTCTAAGTTAATTTTAAACTGGCCACAAGAAGAAAGGAGCTCATAAGTAAATCGTGAAGATTTGATCTTTCTCCAGTGGAAATTTTTCCTCAATCTATCATTCACATAGTCTTATCAACCACTTTTTAGTAGAACACAGGTGCTTCTCACCTTATGAATGAGCTGTGTACCAGTGTATTAAAAGTTCATAGGTCAATTATTTGGAATTCAGAATGCAGTGATAATTTTTTTAGTCTCACACATGAAAGAGTATTTAACTTACAAAGTAGTTGAACACAATACAGTAAAATGAAAAGTAGTATGAAAGAAGATGATTGTGAATTTATAGTTTAGTGTTTAATCTATACATACTCTTCTAGCTGCAGCAGTCTATGGATGTAGACCTCGAGTAGTATCAAGTGTTTTAACAAAAGTTTGACTACATACTATATGATAAAAATACTAGTCAGCATTTCTTGAAAGTTTACCATGAGTCAGGCACTATTCTAAGTGCTTTATATACATCGTTTCATTTAATCTTCACAATGCTATGAGGTTGGTATTATAATTATCTACATTTAACAAATGAGGAAACTGAGGTACAAAGAGGTTAAGTAACTTACCCAAGGTTATCACACATAATATTATCACACATAGTAAAGGAGGAGCTGAGATTTGATTCCAGGCAGTCTGCCTCTAGAGTCTGCACTTAACTACTAACTTACGCGAGCTTTCCAGGAGCTGTGCTAAATGCTCAAGATACAAAGATGACCAAAACATTGTCTCTGCTCCCAAGAAGCTTATAAAGGTGAGATGAATGAAGCAGAAATTCTTGTACAGTGTTGTAAGTACAGTACTAGAGATATTTATAATGGTACAGTCAGAGTATAAAAGGGGACATATAAATCAGTCTGAAGTAAGAGGGCAGGGGACTGCTCAGGGAAGTTTTCCAAGAGGTGGCAATATTTGAGTCAGTTCTAACTCTGAAATTCATTCTGTCTAAAGAATAGGGTGGTTAATTTGTATTCGCTTGTTGTTCTGTAGATGGGAAGAGACAAGGGAGCACTGAGTAACACTGGGACTGGAGCCAGGAGAGGGTGACAGAGAAAATGACCTTTCTTATCAAATTTGTGTCCCAAACGAGGCTTAAATTAATGTGTCTCCTAGGTATTCTCATGTTGGTAAAAGAACCCTGTGCCCTCAAGACTGGTCTGCGGAGATCATTAAGAAACAGATGAATAGCAAGGGGCAGGATAAGAGAAGAGATACTTTCTCCAGATTCTCCAAGAGCCAGCTGGGCCTATAGGCAGATCAAATTTGGCCTCTAAATCAGACTTAGAATGAAGAAGCTTGGACTAAATGATGTCTAGGGTATCTGAGTAGGTCTTTTCATTTTTATCCCTCTTATAGACATCTTTAACTGCAGATGCCTTTCAGGATTATGGTTGGAATTTATGGATAATTTTAAAATAAAGAATTAGGGCTTTAAAGAATGACAACTGTACTAATGAGTGGAAAGATGTGTGTTTGTCCTTTTCTTTTTTTCCTTTTAAATAATTTGGCCTCAAATAACTTGCATAGATCTAATTTTTTTCTTTCTTAGAGGAAAAGAAGATTTTTTAAAAATAGCCTTACCCTCTAGCCTGCCATTCAGCCTTAGAGGAGTCTAGGGAGTCTAGACAATGTCTTAGGAACCGGAGCCGGCTTTGCAGTGATTTGTGAATAAATAATGCATTACAGCATGTTGAATTCAGACTCCAAGCAAATGCCATTTTAGAGAGTCATATGTATTACATCAGGTTATCCTCTGAATTCAGTTAACAGCCCAGACACTGTTTTTGTCAAGTCTCTTTCATTTCTCATTATTTTTCTTATTATAGTAGAATGCCTTTTCTCCTTCCCCACCCACAGTCTCCTTATTTGTTTTGTACAGTCTACCACAACATTAGCATGAATGACTTTTCTTATTAGAGCCACTTGGACTAATGAAAAATTAACTACTTCAATCACTTTTTTAGCATTAAAAAAGCCTCTTCAAATAAAGTAATGCCAAAAAATCTTTTTGGGGATGCCCATTTTCTATACCAGTCTTTCTTTGAGTTCTGGTAGCCTATCTACCTAACAGAAAAATAAACAAAAGCCAAAAATATAAAACTTAGTCTTTTTTTTTTTTTTTTTTTACTAATAACAAATTAAAATTATTGAGTATTTAGGTATGTGCCAGGCATTGTGTTAGATACTAGATATACAAAAGCAAGTAGACCCTAGTTCCTGAATGTGAGGAGTTACAATCAGACTGGGAAGTTAGACAGTTATTACAATACAGGAAGAAAAGTACAGTGATGGAGGTATGGACAGAATAGGTGCATAATAAATGTTTGTCAAAAGAATAATCAGGTGCACAATAAACGTTTGTCAAAAGAGTGATCAGTATACAATTATGTCATTTGGATTTTTAAAAAATTGATCTGAATTTGAATTTTACCTATTTGACCTTGGAAGCCTTAATTTCTTCGTATGTACAATTGGGATAATATCTCCCTCACAGAGTTGGAATGAGGACTTCCTGAGATAAGAGAGCACCCAGTGCAATGCCTGGCACACATCATACACTCTAAGAGGGTTTGTTCATTTATTCATTCATTCATGGCCACCTATTTGTTGTTTTGGTACTTAGCGTTGCACTGCTCCACAGAGCACCTTCCAAGAGGCTGCTGGTGTCTCCTACGCTCCGTTCATGATACGTAGAATATGATACATGTAAAAACCCTTGGATACTGTATTACTTAGTGATAGCCTTCTGTGTGTCTGAAAATTTTGATTTCTTTGGTCTAATGAACTTCGAACTTCTAAGAGCTACTGTTTGATTATCCTCTTACATAATTTCCAATTATTCCCTTAGATGTAAACTCATCTTACCCATCTGTGATATTAACTAAAAAAATGGGAACCAACTCTGCTGTCCATCAGGAATTGCCCTATTAGCTTAAATTGAACTAGACTTTTCAGAGAACTCCTAGCATTTCTTGTTAAGTAAATGTATATCAGGTTGAATTTGATTGAGACTAGTTTTAAAATTTGGATCTAAAGTAATGCTGGGATTTTTCTAATTCTCAGGAAACTGTACTGGTTGGTTTACTGATTTTGTCTTACTCTGACTTCAAAGAACCCATGAGGGCTTTTTCTTTTCTCCATCAGGAAAGGTTAACTAAAACTCTCCTAATATAATATCTTCACAGCTTGTCTTACAGAATGTCATGGTATATTCTATGCTAACTGTGGATTTGAATTTTTTTTTTTTTTTGTGGGGAAGATCAGCCCTGAGCTAACATCTGCCTACCCTCCTCTTTTTGCTGAGGAAGATTGGCCCTGGGCTAACATCTGTGCCCATCTTCCTCCACTTTATATGGGACACTGCCACAGCATGGCCTGACAAGCTCGTCAGTGCACGCCCAGGATCCGAACCTGGGCCGCCCGCAGCAGAGTGCGCACACTTAACTGCTATGCCACGGGTTCGGCCCCTGAATTAAGTTTTTTAGTTCTCTTTTAATATATATCTTTATGCTCTGATAGGGTTATGATAGCTGGGGGAACAATCTGTTTGGTTTTCCTCACTTGTGAGTATGTATAACCTCAAATGTGATGTTAATCTGGCTTTGCATTAAATTTCTGCCAGAGAAAAATAATAAATTGTGGAGTTAGTTGATCCGGTGAGTGTACTAAGTCCATTTACTTGAATATACAATCATTAACTCACCAAAGCTAATCAGATTTTATACATACTTTGTCAACTGTGCCCAGGAGCCTCGTCTGCCTAGTGAAACAATTAATTTCTAACTGGCATAATGGGACATAGCCTTCCAGTTCCTTCTAAACCTGCTTTATAGAGGTCATCCAAAAAGACTCACCTTGCCACTCAGGTTTTTCAGTAGTCACCATGTCCGTCTGTCAGAGGGCTTGACGGAGCAGATCCTCAAAGCAGGGTAAGTTATATGATTTTAGTAAATGAATACTACTAGGCTATAATTAGTGTATGTCAAACCCTAGTTACTAAATAGCTTCAAATATTTGAAATACCTGCCTCTCTGCCAATATTTGCTGGTAAATATGTGACAGAAGAATGTGCAGTTTTCCTCATTATGTTACCATGGTGGCATAATTTTAGTGTTTTCAGTTGGTTGGCTTTGATTTAAAATACTGATTAGCTTCCTCTCTGCTTCCATACTGAAAGCAGTGCAGTAATTTTGGCCTCGTGTTTATGTGGCAGTCTTCTCTGGTATTGCGAAGCTGTGGACAGTGTGTGTCCTCTCTAGATAATTTGAGGCTTATTGTTGCCTCCCAGCTGCATGACAGCCAGAGGGGAAGAGGTGGGTGTTCGAATTGTAGTAAAGGGATAGAATTGAGAATAACCAACTAATATTAATATCTTTGTCTTCTGTGTTATATCTAGCTCTTCAAATCAAATACCCTTGAAAGTAGAGGATCTCTGCTGTCCTGGGGAGCTACAGGAGATTGTGTGGGCAGCTTCTTTAATAGTTGCCACTGCCCTTATTCCCTTGGCCATTCACATTGATGTATCATGTGTTGCAAGTCTAATATAGGACCTCAGGAAGGGAAGATATTAAGAGCAATTTAAAGATTTAAGGAAGTATTATTTCAAACAGAAAAACTTTCTGCTAGCACCAGCAAGAGAAAGACCTGCCAGGCAGACGTGAGTTATCTGACTTTCTTTGAGAAAAGGCTTAGGGTTGGAAATGAGAAAGCCAAGCAGCCACAGGCTTTGCAAGTAGCTAGAGTCACATTAAAAGAAATGTGTATGAAGCATAAAAGAACCTATTAGGCACAGGTATCTTCATCACACCCATTTCCACAACCACTGTCAGTAACATCATCTCATCTGACCACTTCTGTCCACCACCATTCTAGTCTAAACTACAGTTATCTTTTGGCTGGATTAACTAAACATAGCAACCTCAAAACATGCCCAGACTTTATGGAAGAAGACTCTGTGGTCACTGAACCCATACAGAAAAATGAACAAACTTCAGATGACTTTCATGTGCCTTACAAGATATCATAGTTAGTTTAGATTATTGTAATTAACTGCCAGGTTGAAGAACCTGTATGCTTAAGCATGAAACATTCCTAATTAGCTCTTTTTAAAAACTGAGAGGCTACTATCTAATTGAAAAGTATCTTCTGTGCCTCTTAAGTTGCTTTAAAAGACAAAACAAGATGAAAAACTAACATTTAAGAAAAACAATCTGAATTAGCTTGGTGACTTGAAAAAAAATAACGCTTCAGTGCTGAGGGATTTAACACATAACCTCAGCTGATGATTGCTCTTTGGTACTCTAAAACACATAATTGGCCAGCCAGGTACAGCTTAACTTATTGTTAACCTACAATACAGTAGAAATAGAAAGCAAGATGTCTTTCTATTTTTCACCACTGTCCTCATAAAAGAATTCAATGACTTTCCTCCGTTTTCCTATTCTCAGAGGAAAAACATATATTTTCTTTCTTTTTTAAATGAAAGAAGGAGAATGATACTGATGCAGTCTTGCCCGTGAGGTGCTTTGCCTTTCACCTGCCTCTGTTTGGACTCATCATTTCTTCCTGCTCTCTATAGTAAAGCTTTAGTGAGCTATGTGTTTCTAAGCTTCAGTCTCCCAGTCTTTCTTGCATTTGTCCTTATGCTTGTCCGTCAACTTACCCTGAATTCTAATTTCTGTAGTATATTGTTTTACTCTTTAGCTTTCCATTTTTTGTTCTAAAAAATTGGCAGTTTCCAACATAATTTTTAGTATATTGAAAAATATTAACCAGTTCCATAGTACCTAACAAGCATGAGCTCGTTGCGTATGCAGTGGCTTTCTGAATGGTCCGAATTAAAAGTGATGACAAGATTAAGCCAATCAAAAAGGGATCGGTCATTTCAAGAAGTGAGATAAACTGAGATTTGAGCTCTGGAGACCAAAGAATAGAATGTGTTACTAATTTTACAGATAGTACCCCTAAACTGAAGTTTTTTAGTATTTTCCAAGTAAGGTAAAATTTTGAGAATATGCAATGTAATATTTAGCTCAGTTCATACGGCTAAAAACAGATATAACCTTAACTGTTTTATTTTTCCAGCATAATAGACGTGTGTTTCTCTCAAACTGTCTTGCTTTTGGGGCACATAGAGAGAGTTGTCATGATGGATTCTTTGAAAAACAGCTTTTTTTCTAACTGAGCCACAATTGATTTTTTCATCTCTTGCATCTGTGCCATTGTTCCTGTAGAAAACATCAAGCAATAACTATTTTTAATGGTGCTGTCTTCTCCTGGGTATAAACTAACAGTTTAACTTATAATTACCTAACTACATTTTTTTTTTCGTATTTATTAGGAAGTGTATACTTAGCTGATCTTAAAATCAGCGTCTAGTCATGGGCTTTTCAAATCATTCACTTCTAGAAACAATATTATACAATTTTATCATGGCTGTAATCATGCCAGTAATACCCATCCATGTAGAGTAATTTAAAAACCCACCAGACTGTGCTGTGGTCTTGGCTTTGTCCCATTAAGTCCTCAAAATCTCAGGTTCCTCTTATGTAAATGGAGACGATAACTAATACACCTATTTCAAAGGTAATTATGAGACTCAAATAAGAGAGAGAATAGGAAGCATTTTGTGTATTATTATCCCTCAGCCCATTTGTTTAATTGTGTCCCATATATGGTAACAGCAGGGCTTATAGTTTATTCTTACAACTTCTATTTTCATAAAATGTTGCAGAAGTCCAATTTTTATAGAGAAAGAGAGTTTATAATTCAGCTTTCCATGCGCTTAGTGTAGTTCCACTCTTGCCAATCTCTTTTCCTTTTCTTCCTATAAACATGAAAAATGTTCATGTGAAGAATAGAAATCAGAGAGTTAGTAGAATTAATTAGTTGTAGTTTTTCTTTCCTTTCTCAATTTTTTTTCTGTATTGTCTTTATAGAGGACAGAAAGGTTGTTTCTCTTTAAATGGAGCTGAAGTTAACAGAAGCAAGTGTGATCCAAAAATTATTATTATTATTTGTAGCTAATGTTTATCGTTATTAATAATACTATTATTCATAGCAGCTAACATTTACTGAGCTCTTAGTGTGTGCTAAGCATTATACTACCATATTTCAATGAATCTAAAACAGAAACATTGGTAAGATACACCATTTTCTTATGTACCACTAAGAAAGAAAAAAATGCTCTCAAGTAAACCATGACAAAAATACTTTCTTTACCCTAAAAATATTTAGTTAATACCTATTAAAATACTCCTTTAGGCTTATATCATTATTATATGTCATTCTTGTACATACATAAAAGGAAATTTTAAGCAAAATAAATTGATGTAAAACTTCTTCACATTCAACTTCAAATCCAACTCGTCTGAATTTCTTTTTGATTCAGAATCATGAATGTCTGTGTTTTTTCACACAGTATTGTCCTTTGAGCCATCAAGAGCATTGGTAGTGCAGCATTTCTTAAAGGAATACTCTATTGTTACCTGGGATTTTCTTTCAAGCCACTCACACCCATTCTTCAAGGTTTGACATGCTTGTGCGGGCACTGACAACAGCGTCACAACTGCTGCCTAGCCAACAGCAATTATAAGAAGCTTATTGATTTCAGAAGTAAGTATTAAAATGTAAAAAACATAAATAAGTAAATACATCTTAAAAAAGATTAATTAGGGTGATTGTTTCACAGGTATTATCTAACTCAACACTCACGATAATTCCAAGAGGAAAGTACTGTTATTATACCCATTTTACAAATGAGGAAACCAAGGTTTGGAAAGGTTAGATTGCCCATGAGTTTACAGTTGGTAAGTGACGAAGAAAAACCAAACCCAAGTCAATCTGACTGCACATCCTATATTCTTACCCTTGTAATATAGTGGATTCATTTATATTCCACAAATAATCAAGATCTCTGATATGGATGCAGGAAGATTATCTTAATCCTTCCAGAGAACCAGAACAGAGAATATATAGTGCTACATAAAGTATTTCTCAGAGGCTGCCAAGCTAGAATTTTAGCAAAGACTAAATGAAAAGACTCCTACAAATATCTTCAGCTGAGTATAGACCCTGCAATTCAGACTGCTAATTTAGAAGGGTGGGTCTCTCTGTGTTTTGATCAAAATATTCTCATTTTCCTAATGGACTAAAACGTGACTGTAATGATTTTTCAACATCTACCCTGGCTTGAATTTTATGAAAATTGATGATATGGCAGTTTTCTAATATCGAGTGATAGAAGAAGGGAAACTTAACTGATGAGTTTTTGTGGTTTTCTTTTGAATGAATAAATGTACCTGCCATTCTCACCTAATTTCTCATTCCAGCATAGTTTCAGACTCTGATTACAATGTGTTTTAACCTACAGAGTCTGGCATTGCTTGTCTTGTCTGCATCCTCCTGTGTGCTTGTTGATTTACCAACTTGTTTTTATTGTTTCTTTTAGTTGGTTAGATGCGAGTTAAATATTATTGAGAAAATTTATATATAACTGGACTCAGGTAAAGGAGTAAATGAAACCCACGACTAACCGTATCCTTGAAATTCTAGGACAACTTCAGGAATGTTTTTTTCCTGGGAATAATTACCAATTCTAAAGAAATGGCACAGTCTCTCCATAGGTATTTAAGAGTGTAGGCTGGAAAGTATGTCTTGTGCTCCTACTAGATGGTAAATATGGAATTGGTAGGTGAGTCTTATAAATGAGGCAGAGATTTAATCAGTGAGCCAAAATTATTTATTGAGCATATGCTGTGTGGCACAGTTCTGAGTATGACAGTAAAAAATACAAGGCATAGACTCTTCCTTCAAAAGGTGTATAATGTTATGAGAAAGAAATAGGCACTTTAAAAAATAAAGGATAATATAATGTAAAGCATACTCTTCTATGAGGTCTAGAGCTTACCTACTTTAAGAGCTCAAGAGACTCAGGAAAGTTGAGTGTGCTTTGGAATAATCAGTAGGGCCACGAATAGAAGTTAACTTCAAGAAAGGACTAGGTTTGTTCAAGTAGATAAGGAGGAGGACAACATCTCAGGGAAAATAACATAAAGAAAAACCCAAATGCTTAGCATAAAATAAGTCTTTCTGTAGAGCCACGAAGTAGTCCAAGTCTTTTCACAGGTGATGAAAGGCTCCTTTGGAATACAGAACATCTAAAATTGATTGGATTCCCCTTCCTGTAGAAAGGCTTTTATGTTTATATTTTATTGCTATGAAAAAGCATTAGGCACATGATCAGCACAGCTTGTGAGAGTTTAAATTGCATCTTTTAGTGAGTTGATAGCTAATTCACATCATTCTGAGGCCCACTAAAAATATTTACCCACCTTGCCTCTATTAGGCAAGTTTTAACACTCTGATAATTTGCCAGTGATTACTGTCTACTGACTTAGAGAGTTTTCTTCCGTTATTGTAATTGGAGAAATTACCTATATACTCATATGAAAATGGTAATGAGAAGAAATTTTTGCCTGTCTCCTCAAAATTGCTTTTAAAAGATATTTGACTCAGTCTTTAATTTCTTCACTTTTCTTTCTTTCTTTCTTTTTTTTTTTTTTTGGATCATGTAGTTTTTTTACCTTTATTCTATTGATATGGTATGTTACATTAATTGATTTTCAGATGTTAAACCACCCTTTCATTTATGGGATAAATTCTACTTGGTCTTGGTGTATAATCCTTTTTATACGTTGCTGGATTTGGTTTGCTAATATTTTGTTGAGACTTTTATTTTTCTTTATTCAGTCACTCACTAAGATGAGGAAGCGATCAACTATGAGTACATCAAGCCCCAAATAAATTGTATATCTTACTTATCATCATTATTTTTTAACAGCTTTTCACGCTGGCTGCTGCCTTCCACAGTTTGCCACACCTTTAGGTAAAATCAGCACATCAAGCCTGGTGTAGTGGTTATTAGGTGTCAAGTAATGAACAAGGTAAATCTCCAGCTCTTTCATGAATGCTGACATGCTGTCTGCAATGCTAGGACAAAAGCAATAAGGAGATATGTTGTATTTTCACCTAGACAGTAGATCCCAGAGAGCTATCTACAGAAATGATGTAGTCAGAGGAAAACAAACTGACACTCAAGTGAGAGAAAATAGCACTTTGCTTTCCTTCTAGGATTAGGTTCTTGGTTCTTATCTCCTAAACTTGGAGCTTTAATCTTTTTTTCCAACAGACAGTCTTTCTGTTTCCAAAACGCTTGTGAACTGATATGAAAAGAAGAATGTCCTTGAACTCTGAATGATGTTGGGCCTCAAATCTCAAAGAAATATATAGTGCAAAACTAAGGTTTTTTCATGTTGCTGTGATTTGGAATGAAATGGCTATTGAAAATAGAAATTGGAAATGATAAGATCTACTGCTTGCTGAAATAGTTATCTTAAAGGAAAAAATAGCTTGAGACTGACCCTATATAGCAATTCCGTGTGGAAACATTAACTTCATAGATTGATTGGACTATTAAATAGTTAATTCTGCCAGAGTTTAAGGCTTGTTCTTATTGATCAAAGTCATCTCTTAGGGAAAAATAACCACACAAATTTTGTATAATTCAAAATGCTATGTCAGTTAATGTAGGGAAATCACTTAGAACAGGATCTGGCACATAATAAGTGCTATGTAAGTGTTTGCTATTATGATGATAGAATATGGATTATTCTTTAACAACCTAAGGAATTTTTCTAAGTAAGTATAATAGCCGTTTTAGACTTCTTTTCTTTGGAACTGAACTATTTTTTTTCTTGCTTTCTCTTTTGCTCCATAGCTAATTATATACCTTTAAAGAAAAAAAGGAAGTTAACTAGACTGAATTTACTTGAGATTATTCCCTCAATAAGGGGAATCTGGTTAAACTAGGCTTCAATGACCCCATTTTAGTCTAAATTCCCAAACATTCAGACTAGTTAAAAAGTCAGCAGACTGGAGCAGACAGCACATATGTTAGAAACATGGTCAGTCTCACTAGTAATCAAAGAAATATTAATAAAAATGAGTTACCATTTTTCCTCTAGCAAAGATTTTTTTTATCATCATACTCGATGTTGTCAAGGGCACTGAGAAATGAGTATTCTTATATACTATTGGGATTGTAAATTGATACATCTTTCTGGAAATTAATTTGACAATACATATCAAGAGCATTAAAGAGTTTATAGCTACCATTTTTACACACATTAGATTGGCGAAAAATAAAAAGTCTGACAATACCAAGTGCTGGTGAAGATGTGAAGCAATGAGAGCTCTTATACATAGCTGATAAAATCATTGGTGTGATTCTTTTGGAAAATATTTGGATATTATCTTGATTAGCCATCAGTTCCACTTCTAGATATATACCCTAGATTTGGAACTCTAGTTCCTGTTTCACCAGGACACTGATACAAGAATGTTTATGACAGAATTGTTCATAATAGCAAAAAGCTGACAATAACGTAGATGTCCATTTAAAGGAAAACTGATAAATCGATAGTGATATTTTCAAACAATAGAAATCTATAATAGAGAAAAATGAAAGAAGCACACTTAAATATATCGGCGTGGACGAATCTTAGAAATATAATGTTGATTGAAAAAAGCAAGTTGCAGAAGAAAAAGTTCAAAAGCAAGCAGAAATAAACAATATATTGTTTAGGGACAAAAACGTGTTCTAAACTAAAAAAAAAGACAATAGAAAAAGAAATCCAAATGGTGGTTACCTCTTAGGAGAGGCAGAGGGACAGGCTTCAACTGTTACGCTAATGCTTCCTCTCTCAGGTTAAGTGGTAGGTTCCTGGTGTTTTTTTTTTATTATTATTATGCTTCATAACTTGTCTATTATGTATATTATTTTGTGTAGATCAAATATTTCATAATAAAAAAGTTTTAAAGTGCCTATAGTTTTTTTTCATAATTCCATTTCTAGAAGTCAGCCCAAAAATAATGATGAAAAAATAAGTACAGAAGAAGTTTTTCCCAGTGGTGGTATGTATTGGAACCAAAAATTGAAACAACCTAGATGTCAAACACCAATATATATATTTTTTATATCTTGCCTTGTTCAAGAAAGGATTTAAGAAAGCCTTAAAAAATATAATCATTGAAACAAAAGTACATTAAAACTCACTGAGAAATGAAAGTTAAAAGAAAGAAGAGGTTAAGAGAAAGCCAAGAGTAAGGTTATTATGAAAAATATGTCATAAAATCGCCTGTTCTTATTAGAGATGGGCCACAAACTTAATTCTAAGCATCTAGTAACTGAATAAAAAGAGAAACATGAGTCATGGTATCTTTACAATAAGAAAAAATCAACTGGGGCTGGCTTGGTAGCATAGTGGTTAAGTTGGCATGCTCTGCTTCAGTGGCCCAGAGTTCACGGGTTCGGATCCCAAGTGCAGACCTACACCACTCATCAAGCCATGCTGTGGCGGTGACCCACATATAAAATAGAGGAAGATTGGCACAGATGTTAGCTCAGGGACAATCCTTCTCACCAAAAAATAAAATAAAATAAAGAACAAACCAACTGTTTTAATTGAGACCAGAGAGAACATTCTCCCCAGATTGTGTGAGCAAGTTATTTAACTTCTCTCTGTCTATGTGTCCTTGCCTATAAAATAAAATAATAATAATACCCATTACAGAGTGTTGTGAGGATGATATAAGGTAAGTTCCTAGGATAGCACCTGGCAGGTAGTAAGCACTCAAATATGTTGCTGATTAGCCATGATTAATGACATTCTCAAGAGTATCCTTACAGAAATCAGTATCGTGGAAGTAGATATTGTTAAGGGAGAAATGGAGAGGTAGTCCTTGCCTCAGGTAGGAAATCCTCTCAACAATAGGACAGAGAGTTGTGAATTAATTTTCTGGTGGTCTGTCAGTGTTCACTCAATACATATTTATTGAGTACCTCCTTTACTGCAAGTTTTCTGTCTGGTAATATATCGCCAGGGTACGGGACATATTAAGTTGGTGTTCTGCTTCAGCGAACTCTTAAGTAGTTTAATCTTGAAATCATTCTAACGTGTTCAATAATAAATAAAATTTCTTGCATTTACTTTTTCTGCTTATCAAATGTGAAAGTAGTATTCTGTAAACAGAGACTGGGCAAAAGCAGTTATGAAAAGAATAGTGAGAACTAGTAATTGAACTTAGTTAATACTCACTAAGAACAGAATAATCAATTGAGGCTTTTAGCTCCTGGGAAGTGATATCATGGTGATAATAATATTAATTGCGGGGCCGGCCCCGTGGCTTAGCGGTTAAGTGCGTGCGCTCCGCTACTGGCGGCCCGGGTTCGGATCCTGGCCGTGCACCGATGCACTGCTTGTCTGGCCATGCTGAGGCCGTGTCCCACATACAGCAACTAGAAGGATGTGCAACTGTGACATACACCTATCTACTGGGGCTTTGGGGAGAAAAAGGAGGACTGGCAATAGATGTTAGCTCAGGGCCAGTCTTCCTCAGCAAAAAGAGGAGGATTGGCATGGATGTTAGCTCAGGGCTGATCTTCCTCACACAAAAAAAATGTATATTAATTGCTATGTTTATTGAATGCTAACTGTGCACCAAACTCTGTACTAATTTCTTTACATATATTATCCCATTTAATCTTTACAATACTTTGAGGTTGTGAATATTATCTCCATTTTTTTGGTGGAAAGATTTTGAAGCCTTAGAGGGAATAAGCCACTTGCCTAAAGTCACAGCTGTAAGTATGGATTCAAGCCAGAATTCAGACCCAGGCCTTGCTGATTGTAAAGCTCAGATTCTTAATCATTTTAATATATTACCTTCTGTGGAATGAAACAAAGACTGATCAAACCTTGAAACCCTTTGTTCCAGATCTAAAATGTTTTCCTGACACCCTCAGTCAAATATACCCTGATTTTTGTTATCCTGTAATAAGTTCGTGCGTCAGTCTTATCTTCCTAATTTTCACTATCAGACTGGAAAGTTAACCTTTTCCAGGTCTAACTATATGATTGGTACTCATGTCATTTAGTCAGATTTGATCACCAGCCTGAACTTTCTTAAAAACAATTTTAAAGTGGAAATAATCCTTAGATTTGAAGTAGAAAAAGTCTAGCATCTTAGTTTGGTAATCTATAATCTCATGGTCCCAAACTCTAATGGATTGTTTTGGCCCTTGCTGAGGGCACTGAACTATGTTGCCTCCATTCCAAATTCTGGGCCTTCTTCCTCAGCCAAAAGACAAACGTATGTGTTCACAGTGAAGATGCATCTTATATTTAAAGATAAGAAAATTTAGGCTCCAGGCAATTTGACCTGGGGCTCTCTGATGTCCTCTGCCAATTGTAGAAACATAAGATTTCACATTCAAACTGTGAAGTGTATATGTCATGCTCACTAGGTGGGTTTGCAGTAGAGAACTTTGCCTGTAATCATTTTTCCTTTTATGGGCATAACAGTGTTCTGAGACTCCTGGTAGTAGCAACAGTGGCATAGTTAGATTTCAAAAGCCAAATTCTGTCAGGTTGAAAATCATAGATGTGTTCATCCCAGTGGCTTGAGATTACTATGCATTACTTGAATTGTACAGTTCAGAAACTAGAAAGCCTATCAAGAAAATTATCATTCTGAGATACTTGTATAAGGGCAGGATTTACTCTGAGGGATAGACATAGTCTCTTGAAAGATAATTTTATGAAAGAGAATAAGGTTGAAGTTTACATTTGTTGGAATATATTAACCATGAAAGTCTTTAACATATCAAGACCACTAGCAGATACTGATTTCTTTTTCCTTTTACTATTTTTCTAATCTTATTTTGGCTTTTGTTCATAATACATGTTTTCCCCTCTTCCTGGCTTCCTGGCTTCCGTAAATCATTTCATCTAGATATATATAGACCATCTGTCCTCCAAAAAGGCTATTCCTTCTCTCAACAAGGGGCAAGTGAGAACAAGAGGCACAGTGTGGATAAAAAGCCAAGAAAAATCTTGGCGGACAGTTTTTTGGCTCCTCTTCTCTGGCTCCTCTTTGCCTGCCCTGCAGCCCCCTGGGGAACAAAAGGGAGGCAACAGCTTGTATCCATTTGAGAAAGTGGCAATGGCTTGCAGAAGAGAAAATGCTAGGCTGTTCAGCTCTCTTCCTAGATACAGAAAAACAATGCAGATGGTGGGTGGTATGCCGGAATGCACACATTCTGAGCCATAGGACCAAATAGAATGGAATTTCTTAATTGTCATGGAAGTGGAACGTAAGAGGCTTTATCAACATTTGGCTAAGTAAAACACAAGCCAGTCATTTGAATTGCTTCCAAATATACAATTAGAAGCTTTCTACATTGTGGTAATTTTGTAATAACCTATGTCTTTCCCCAAAGACCCTCTCATGACCTTGGGGATTATATTCATACAGTGCTCCAGGAAGGCACCCACAGGATTGTGTAGGCTTAAGATACACACTTCATCCCTAGATCCACATGATGTCTAACTATTGCCCTTGAAAATTTAGCCCTAATGCAAGTCCTTGAGAAACTACCCTGGAAGCTCCCTAGGCTTAGCGCAATAGGTCTTCAGTTAATAAATGTTGAATGACTAGCACATTAGTTTGGGTCAGTATTCATTAGCAGTTTTGTGTGTAAAGAGAAACAGCTCTCCCCCACCTCCTCCAGCCATGATTAAGACTTGAGAAACAAGGCAGTCTTCCTCAGAAGAACCTAAAAACCTAAAAGGAGAGGTGTTGCCCAAAATCAAATTACAGAGGAGGTAGTAAACTTTGAAGTGGGCCATACTACATGACGCTGATTTTTATAGTTTTTAAGCCCTTTCAGGTTCAAATCACATCAAAATAATAACAATAATAATAGAAAAAAGTCTAGGTTTTCAGAGAACATTAGTAAAAATGCTAATTTGAGCATTGGGATTGTTACTTGGGGATCTCCACTGGAAACTGTCTTTACTATCTTTGAAACATAAGAGAGGTGAGGCTTTATGCCCCTATGGAGAACAGACGAATACAGGCCTTTCATAAGCCTTGAGCACACTGCTGCTGCTGCCAACATTATGAACAAGAAACATTTCAGCCTTGAGTCTATCTTGTGGGATAAAGCTTAAAACTCATCTAATTCAAATATATCAGATTTCTCCACAGCTATGAAATCTCCCAGATAAGGCTAAAATGAGCACCCCAAGTTATTAAAGCGTAGCCTGGAGAGCAGGGACCACAGCTTTGTTTCATAGATGAACCACCAT
This sequence comes from Ceratotherium simum simum, assembly GCF_057802395.1. NCBI lineage: Eukaryota > Metazoa > Chordata > Mammalia > Perissodactyla > Rhinocerotidae > Ceratotherium > Ceratotherium simum. Next base: position 29,193,342 of record NC_141905.1, read on the forward strand.
ACATCTCCAGCTTTTGCCTGGGAATCACATTTCACTGAAAACCTGATTTAAACCTTGCATAAACTATCCCCATTTTGCAAAAAATTTATCAGTCCCTCCATTTGGTTTCAGGATGGTAAATTGAACCATAAATCAAACTTAAATTAAATCCTGAAAACTTTCGGTGTTGTCAAAAATTAATCAACTCCGTAGAAGTGATGGTGTGACAAACATGAAATATTGAGTGGTTTGAGTTATAAGAGAGACCTTCACTTAAAATTGATGATGTTGATTTTTTGGGAAATAGTTTTGCTTGTCACTTAAGTATGACTAAGCCCAGTGGCTAAGTTTATCCAAAACAACATGTGCTGTCCTGTAGGATGAATATGTACTACTGCTTAGAAGGACAAAACAGTGTGATATTGAGATATAGTCTTTGGATCCAGATAGAGCTGAGTTTGAATCCTAGCTCTGCCACATGTAACTTCATGTTGCCTCAGTTTTTTCATCTGTAAAGTGGAGTTGTTAATGTCTACTCTATAGGCTTGTTACAGTGATTAAATGAAAAACTATATGGATGAAGTACCTTGACCCATAGTACATGTTCAGTAAATGGTTGCTATTGTAAAAATGTAGTTCTTGTGTCTTGCTCACTGATACAGTCCCACCAGTGAGGAAATAAATTAAGGTATATATCAACTTACCAAGCTAACTGGAGAAATGAGAATTGAAAGAGGCTTTTGCTCTTGACTGCATACTTCCTTATTTTGTGTCTCATGTCAGTCTTATCTCCCTCCTAAATGGTGAAGTCCCTAAGGACAGAAACTGAGTATTCTCCTTCTTTCATGTACCCTACAATGACTAACACAGTGCTAGACAACTAGTAGACATTCAGGAAGTGTTTAGATGTCACCTTACTTAGCAATGTCTTATGTCTACATATACCCCTCTTATGAGAACAGGATTATGCCCTGCCACATAGGAATCTGAAAGTTTCCTGGTAACTGTTATTTTCCAATAAAACCATGGGGAAATTTTACCATCTTCAAATCATTTTACTTTCTAATTGGTTTCTGGGCCCATCTTTAGCCATTTTATTATTTATGCATTTATAAGTATCATTAACACTGCAGCTGGTACTAAGATAACTTTCTTGTCTCTATTTTAAATGAAAATCTTAGTTTTCTGATATTACTTGGATTAGCTAGAGGTCCTTTATACTTAACCTTTCCATCTACATATTTAAATATGTTTAGTGATTTTTCAGTAGCTTTGGTAAGTAAGCATATCTAATTAAGGCATCCTACAATATACATGTTTTTTTCAGGCTCTATTGATGTGCTTGCATTTGATTACCATTTTGGGGGAAACTTGAAAATGCATTGCTCTTCTTTGAAATCCTTAGAGGTCTGAGTGTATAAGAAGATTAAGTACAGACTGAGGGAGTGATGTGGCTTCACATATGTATAATTGATCAAATTTACAATAATTAGTTTTTAAGTGTTCTTTGAGTAGCAGGGACATGGATGATCCAGAGAACACTTATTACTAATAATATTACTTATGAATTTGAATGGAATTTTAACATTGTTTTTATCCCCATAAGGATGCTCCTGATCTGTAAGGTATGTGGGATGTTATAGCAGCTCTATTTTATCCATGAGGAAATTGAGGCCCGGAGTAGTTGGGTGACTTTCCTGAAGTCATAAGTATTAGTGGCAGAACTGGAGTAAGAACCCAGCAGATCTTCTGTTTCTGATTAATTTTTTCAAATCTTGGAGAGAATTGTAGTTCAAAAATATAGTCCCCTCCATCAACTGTTTTCTGCCATTCAACACAGTTGATCATTCCATATTCCATGTCAAAGTACCTTCCATTTGACCCCAAGAACGTCTTTCTGTTTCCCTCTCAGTTTGAACGCCACGACCCTGTGGATGGGAAAATTACTGAGAGGCAGTTTGGTGGCATGCTGCTGGCCTACAGTGGGGTGCAGTCCAAGAAGCTGACTGCCATGCAGAAGCAGCTCAAGAAGCACTTCAAAGAGGGAAAGGTAGGTGTCTTTGCCTAGAGGAAGAAAAGGAACCGGGGGAAATACAATTATTGCAAAGGTACTAACAGAATGAGAGTGTGTCATGAATCAAAGATTATGACTAATTCATCTCTGATACCTGAAAAAAAAGACCAGTGGATGAGGAAGAGGGCAGAGCCCAGAATGACCCTAGGTTTCTAGTTCAGACCAAGGATGGCACTGTGAACTGAGACTGAGAATTTAAAAAGAGAAGGTAGGGCCGGCCCCGTGGCTTAGTGGTTACGTGCATGCGCTCCGCTGCTGGCGGCCGGGGTTCGGATCCCGGGCGCGCACCGACGCACCGCTTCTCCAGCCATGCTGAGGTCGTGTCCCACGTACAGCAACTAGAAGGATGTGCAGCTATGACGTACAACTATCTACTGGGGCTTTGGGGAGAAAAATAAATAAATAAAATTATAAAAAGAGAAGGTGGTTTACAGGGGAAGATAAAGAGTTCAGTTGTAGATATGTGTTTAAGATGCCTGTGGACTATCCAAATAGAGATGATTAGCAAGGCAGTTGGATATGCAGATCTGCTTTAGAGGACTGCCGTAGATTTGGGAGTCATCAACACACTGTTAGAGTTAAAACCATGAAAACAGATGAGATTGCCCAAGGAGAGTATTATACAGAAAAGAACTGTGGGCCCAGGACAAAATCAAGTGGAACCCTGTTTTGAGAGGTTCGGTGAATTCGATAAGAAACGTAAAAGAAACTTTCCAACCCAAATGAATGGACTGAATGTATATTTTATTATAGAGGAGAGTAAAGGCAATAGTCTGCAAACAGATCCGAATAGGTCGAATAACAAGAGGGAAATGACACAAACCGATCAGAAAGGGAAACACCAGATCGACCTAGATAGAAGCAGATCCGAATAGGTCAAATAACAAGAGGGAAAAACATCAGCTCGATCGAAAAGGGAAACACCAGATCGACCGAAGGGAAATAACACAAATCAACCGGAAAGAGAAACACCAGGTCGACCCAGAGAGAAACATCAGATCGGTTACTCACAACATCCATGCCCTTGCGCCCGGGAGAGTCCCTTCAATTGACACGACTAGGCAGGAGTCCGATCGTCAGAGGTCCTGGGCAAGGCGTGCCTTCCACAGGTGAGACTCTCACCAGGCCTCAGTTTCCAGCAGTTTATATAGCATCAGTAATCTCCAGAGTAAGCATTTGCAGAGTTTGCAGAGTAAGCGTTTGGTGTTCCCATGCACCAATGGTTATCAGTTGCGTATGTGCACTGAGCCCCCTGGCTGTCCTCCCAGCCCGGCAGTTGTGTACACGCATTGTGCCCCCTGGCTAGCGTCCCAGCCCGGCACAAATGGCCAGTCCGTCCTGAGCTACGACGCCCAAAGAGCCTTGTAGTCTTACAAATTGCAACTATCTCTGTGGGAGAAGGACCGGTTCCCACCACACAGAAAGCAGCTTTATATTTCTTTGTGTGCTGGTCGCTGTAGGTCCATGGAACGGCCAAACATGGCTGTACTCATGACAAGACAAACCCTAACATTTAAGCAGCTCAGGAAAGAAATCTTGAGGAGAAAGTAGTGAAATCAAAGGCAAGGAAGTAGAGGGTTCAGGAACTGAGGGATCTACAGGGTCGCATGGGACAGAGAGAGTTCGGTAAAATAAGATGATAAACATCCATTGGTTTTGGTAAAATGGTAATAATTGGTGACCTTTGGGAGAGCTGTTTTATTAGAGTAGTCGGGTTTGGAGGGCATATTAAAATAAGAAGGAAGGAAGTAGAGAAAGAGAAGAGAGGAAGAAAAGGAGGAAGAAGAGGCTCCAGAAAGAAGGAAATAGCTTATGTTAAAAACTCTGAGGCGTATATTAGTCTGCTTGGGCTGCTATAACGAAATATCAGAGACAGGTGGCTTAAACAGCAGAAATTTATTTTCTCACAGTTCTGGAGGCCAGAAGTCCATGATCAAGGTGCCAGCAAATTTAGACTTCTAATCAGGGCTCTCTTCCTGGCCTGTGGACAGCCACCTTCTTCCTATGTCCTCACATGGCCTTTCCTTGGTGTTTGCATGCTGAGAAAGAGAGCTCGAGCTCTCTGATGTGTCTTCTTATAAGGACACTAATCCTGTTGGATCAGGGTCCCACCCTTATGACCTCATTTAACCTTAATTATTTACTTAGAGGCCCCATCTCCTAATACAGCCACACTGGGGGTTAAGGCTTCAGTGTATAAGTTTTGAGGAGATACAGTCAGTCAGTCCATAACAGCCAGGAAGGACAAATCTGGCATGTGTGAGGAACTGAAAGGGGACTATTGTAGTTGGAGCATGCTAGCAAGGAGAAGAATGGCCTGAGGTGAGGTCTGAGATGACTCCGCTTTATGAAAAATAGTTTGGAAAGGAGCAAGCATAGAAGCAAAAAGACTGATATTAAGATTATTAGAGATTTCAGGAGGAGATAATTGAGCTTTTTTTGAGAGCACTGAGATTGGAGAGCACCATGGATTTGTGGTGGTACTAGTTGACATTGCTCTCTGATACCTGTCAACACCAGTTGCACAAAGAGGCATATGGTAGAACTGAGTCAGCATTGGGGATTTTGCCAAACTGAAGCAGAAACTAGTTAAGAGGTCACACCTCTTAAGGATCACTTACATATGCACACACAAACACAGCAATGCTAGGGCTAGAACCCAGGTCTTCTCATACTCAGCCCAATACCCTGTCAACCTGACAATGATTACCATTTGGCCATGACCGGGAAATTGACCTGGCACTAAAAATGATCCGTGAGAGATTGCCAAGGTAGCGTGGTATAGTAGACATGGAGCTAGAAGACTTGAGTTCAGGTTCTGCTTCAGAGATTTACATGGACAAATCACTTAACCTTATTCGCCTCATGAATCGAGAGGCTTGTCCTAAATGTGCGCTAGCTTTAAAACTCAATAACCAAAAACGAGTAATAGGATTGCTAGTGCTTGTCTCAGTTTTCTTAGTTATTAGTCTTTGTGCAGGAAATCTTGCATGAACAGCATTTCCCCAAGTTGGTGGAAAGCAATTCTTATCAGCTAGGCTTTTTCCTCCTTGTCTTGGATGTTGAAAAGCTGAAAGGACCTCTGAACCAGGCTGTGGACTGCAACTGAGGGCAGGCTGGGCTCTGAGAGAAGTGTCAGCTTCTCTGAGCTCAGTCCAGCCTGTCCCAAGGTGTTCTCTTGGCTATGGGGAAAGACTCATCATTAATGGAAAGTGACAAGAGGACAATACTTCTCTCTTAGAGAGAACTTCTACACTACCTAGTACCCAGCTCATATCTGTTGGAAATTGTAATTTTTGAAAATTGATTGCAAATATTTAGGTGGATTTTTTAGCCTCTATGCTGGAAGTATAGTGTTTGTATTAGGAAGCATTCCTTTCTTTTGACCAAACTTCTTTTGTGTGTGAGGAAGATTAGCCCTGAGCTAACATCTATTGCCAATCTTCCTCTTTTTGCTGAGGAAGATTAGCCCTGGGCTAACATCCGTGCCCATCTTCCTCTAGTTTATATGAGATGCCACCACACCATGGCTTGACACGCAGTGCATTGGTCCGCACCCAGGATCTGAACCTGTGAACCCTGGGCCGCTGAAGCGGAGCACATAAACTTAACCGCTAAGCCACCAGGCCGGCCCCCCTTGACCACACTTATTTTTAAGTTTGGTCCAGACATTGATTTGACCTTAAAATAATTACCTCTCATGATAGGTTAATTCATGTTTTATTATGAACTTATATTTAAAAGCAATAAATTGGGTGTTGGAGACATCTCCCTTGAAGGAATAGAGTATTTTAGCTTTGGCAGGAGTTAATTTAGGACCTGATGACCTTGCAAAAGAGTTCTAAAGTGAAAGGACAAATTTTGTCAGATGATGAAAATCTGGGGTGTTAAATTAGTTCTGGCCCAGAATTTCTAGCCTGCTTTAGCAAGGAGATTGAGATTGATTGTCCTTTCATGTTGATTAAATAGTTTGTGAACATACAATTAACTAAAATGAGAGTTAATGAAGGGCCTTTGCTCCTAAGGTTACCGGTCCATCTCTCTAGGACCATTTCCCATTAATGGGGAATCACTATCTGCTTTCTAATTGCTTCTTTTATTCCACTTTGGATTTGTTAACATGAAAACAGTAAGTTTTCATTTGGCTCACGTTAATCATTTTCTGTGTTGGGTTCTGTACAAAACATCAAACCAGACCTAAAAGGTCCTAGTGGTGGTATTAAATAAATATTTACATATTAATGAACATGCAATGCTTCACAGCCATTTTTCTTTTTCTAATAGCCTTGTTAGATGTCATTTTGCCTTTGAGAACATAGTGACAGAGAGAAAGAGAAATTAATGATCCAACTAGACTCTAGACTAAAATCCAAGGCTGCCTATTCCAGGTCTTGTCCCTTCCATAGCAAAGTTCTGTTTCTTTTAACCATACTCTTCCTCTAAAGCAGTGCTTCTCAACCCTGGTCTCCCAGTAGGATCACTTGGGGAAATTTTAAGAAATGTGGTTGTTGGGGCCCTCTTCAAACCAATTAAATCAGAAGGTCAGTGGGTGGGTCCAGGCATTAGTAGTGCTTAAAAGGCTCCCCAGGTGATTCTAATGTGCAGTTAGGCTCATGAGCCACTGCTTTGGAGGGGCTGTGCTCCATCAGTGTCTCTCGCTGTTTTGTCCCTGAGTAATAGCTTGAAGAATTGGGGAACTTACCATGCCTGGAAAAATTACTTTATTCATGCTCTAACTGTCATGTTTCTTATTTAGCAAAGACAGAGTTTTCTTTTCTTTTTTTTTTTTTTTTTAAGGGGGACATGTTTTGTTTTGGCTTCATTTTAAAGATTAGTCCCTATTCTCTACCATGTTTTCCCCATTCCCTTTCAATATCCTTTTTCCTGTGAATTCTTTTTCTAGGGCAAACCTGACTCAGCTCTAAAATTTCCTTGCTTTTCATCCTCCTAATTGTCATCTTCTCCTCATTAAAAGACAGGCAGAGTTTTCTGAGACTTCATAAATGTAGTTCACAGTGGTGGTTCTCTATGCTTAAGAGTGCAGAAGATGCAAACTTTAATAATTTAGCAAATCCACTTAAAGATGAATTGAAAATTACAGTTCATTTCAATGGCAGACATTGCTATATGCAAAACACTAAGCCAGGTGCTGTGAGAAAGATAAAAGATAAACAAAAAACATCATCTCTCCTCAAGAAATATATAGTCTGTAATAGTCTAGTAAGAAAAAAATATGTATGCAGAGAACTATATAATTTCATATTCAATATTTGTTGAGCACCCACTGTGTGTCAAACATTCTTCTAAATATTGGGAATATAGTAATGAGCAAAACCAGCTCTTCTCTGTCCTCATAGAACTTATCATTCCTAGTGGAGAGAGACAGATAATAAATAATTATAATACAAGGCAACTCACTCAACTTTGAGCCTCTTGAGAGCAGTGTCTTACTCATCTTTGCCATCCTCAGTATGGTGTCTCATAGGCAAATGTTTGTCAAATGCATTGATGAATATATTAAGTACCCTAATAAAGATATGAGATCTTTTGGGAGCACCAATGAGAAAGATTAGAACAAACTGAAAAGACTGAGTAAGAATTGTTGGAGGAGGTAGAATTTGAACTTGGCCTTAAAGGCAGAGTAGGATTTTGACAAGCAGAGGTTATAAAGGTATTTGCTTTTGCTGTGTGTGTCCTCTTATAGCCCTATCCCCAAGAACGTTCTGTGTATATCACTGCTTATTAATACTGCTACTAACTATTAAACAGGGTTAGTACTTATCAAGCAATTATATTAAAACTATTAGATTATTAACTGTTCATGTTATTTGTGGATAATATTCTTGTGGAGTCTCCTATTTTCCTATTTACTTATTCTTGCAGATATTTGAGAGTTGAACCACATTATGATCATTGTGGAATATCAGGTTCTAGTAACATTACTAGCACAGCCCTTGAAAAACTCTAATTAACTCCAATTATTAGGTCAAAATCACTGTGTAGTAAAGCATCTGAGGTGGGGCCATTAAACTGAAAAGACTAGACTTTATGGATTTGCTTGTTTTACTGATTAGCTTTGAAACCTGTGCTTCCCCTAAAGGAGAACTAAGCTGTGAATTACTATTAAGAGATTTAGTTTTATGGACTTTCTTCCCTATTATATTTCTGGGTTTTCCCCACAGTTAATTTCATATACTTCAACCTTTCCCTTATTTCCTATCCCTTAGGGTCCTACACATACCAGAGAAGAGAGTATATTTCAGAGCTTAATTGAATAAATTCATTGCCAAGGGTTCTATAGTTATAAGCCTGCCAGCTTACTAAAGACTTCCACCTACCACTTACTGAGTATCTTCTATGTACTAGGCATTTTATTTATCTTTTCCCTAATTATCACATCCCGCTTGGTGGATAGAATCCCCATTTTTCAGATGAAAAATACTTTTCTGAGCCTTATTTATCTCAGATAATACAGTGTCTTAAGAGGTGGCACCAGAATTCAAAGCCAGGACTGTCTCATTCCAGAGTCCATAATCTTTCTACAATGAGTTTGTTTGTTGCCGCTCCTTATTCCCATGATTTGAATAAGCAGAAGGGTTTTGGGTAAACAAGAAAACCAGTATTGCTAGGCTCTATCCTAGAGGTTCTTAGAGAGATCGCTAGAAACGTAAATTACGGAAGCAGATTGTGGAGGACCTTAAATACGAGCCTAAGGATTTTGAGTTTTATCCAGTTGACAGTGAGAAATCACTGGTATTTTGTGAGCAGGAAGAATGAGCATATGAAGCAAATGATATTTCAGGACAATTAGATACTTGTGGAAATGTAAGTAATGGACATGGTGTAGTTCCTGCCTGCTGCCAGACACCAGTGGAAGAGAAATCTGGGGTTTGGAAAGGGAAGATGCTTTATTGGACTAAGACAGACATAGTAACACCTTTGAGAGGGTACCCAGTTGGTGACAGTGACCACATGTAGGGAGGGAGACTGGAAGATGGCTAGAGGAAGAATTGCTTTGTACTGTATAATATTTTGTTATAGTCATATATTACCTGGTATAAAAATAATTAAAATGTTTTTAGGGGCCGGCCCCGTGGCGTAGCAGTTAAGTGCGTGAGCTCCGCTGCTGGCAGCCCGGGTTCGGATCCTGGGCGCAAATCCCGGGCGCGCACCGAGGCACCACTTGTCAGGCCATGCTGTGGCAGCATCCCATATAAGGTAGAGGAAGATGGGCACGGATGTTAGCTCAGGGCCAGTCTTCCTCAGCAAAAAGAGGAGGATTAGCATGGATGTTAGCTCCGAGCTGATCTTGCTCACAAAAAAAAAAAAAAAAAAAAAAAGTTTTTAAAAACTAAGCAGAAGATTGAGCAGATGATAAGATTGGTGAGAGGCATAGCATATAAGGAAGAAGGAAGAAGACTATTTTATCTTTTCAGTGGCCCATAGAGGGAACTCAGGTAATCAGATTGATTCCTGGGAGGTAGATTTGCTATAACTGATTCAAAGACAAGGCAAGGAAATCATCTATTACAGTGTGTTTGCACTCACCCATGGCCTGTCAGCACTAGATGTCTGGCTTTACAGCTGACTCCAGAGGAAGCCAAATTTTCCTTACCCCTCTTTTCATCTGCTACAACTGCTTTTTATTTTTTTAACAGCTTTATTGAGCTATAATTTATATACCATGGAATTCATCCATTTTAAGTATACAATTCAGTGATTTTTAGTAAATTTACAGAGTTATGCAGTCATTACTGCCAGCCAGTTTTAGAACATTTCCATCACCCCTAGAAGATCACTCATGCTAGTTTGCAGTCAATCCCCATTTCCGCCCTCGCCCCAAACAACCATAAATCTTTCTGTCTCTATAGATTTGCCTTTTCTGGACATTTCATATAAAATCATTCATATAATAATGTAGTCTTTTGTGTCTGGCTTCTTTTATCTATTATAATATTTTTTAGGTTTATCCATTTGTTGCTTATATTAGTAGTTTATTACTTCTTGTTGCTGAAGAGTAAATAGTATTCCATTGTATGAATATACTACATTTTATTCATCCATTCAGCAGTTGATGAATATTTGAATTGTTTCCAATTTTTTTTGTATTTCTTTTTTTTATTGTGAAATTTTTCTTGTACATTATTGTTTGTCAGTTACCATATAAGTGCATCCCTCCACCCCTTGTGCCCACCCCCCAACCCCCATAGCCCCTGGTATTGAATTGTTTCCAATTTTTGACTATTATAAATAACACTGCTGTGAAAATTTGCATACAGGTCATTGTATGGACCTATGTTTTCATTTCATAAGGAGATTCCTAGGAGTGGAATGACTGGGTTGTATGGTAAAATTATGTTTAACTTTTGTTTTAAAGAAACTACCAAACTGTTTTCCAACGTGGCTGTACCATGCTTACATTTCCACAGCAATGTATGAGAGTTCCAGTTTCTCCACATCCTCACCAAAAGTTGTTATTGTCTGTCTCATAGTCATTGTAATAGGTGTGTAATGGTGTCTCATTGTGGTTTTAATTTGCATTTCCCTAATGACTGATGATGCTGAGCATTGTTTCATGTACTTATTAGCCATTCATATATCTTGTTTGGTAAGATATCTATTCAAATTTTTTTAATTGGGTTATTATCTCATTATTGAGGTATAGGAGTTCTTTACATAATTCTGGATACAAATCCTTTATCAGATATATGATTTTTAGATATTTCCCCCCGGTCTGTGATTTGTCTATTTTCTCAGTATTTTGAAGTACAAAAGTTTTTAATTTTGATGAAGTCTAATTTATCAATTTTTTCTTTTATGGATTGTGTTTTGGTGTCATATCTAGGAACCCTTTGCCTCACCCAAGGTCCTGAGGTTTTTTGTTTTCTTCTAAATATTTTATCAATTGCTTTTAGTTTTGAAAGACAATTCTAATTGCTTGTTTAACAACCTCCTGATATTAAATTCATTTTTAAGCAACATAAAGAAGTGTTTCTACTGTCCACAAAGTACTGTTAATCTTATCTTCTTTTTTTAGTCATCTAGAGCCCAGTTTTATATAAGTCCATCTTTCCAAAGGTAAATAGGTAACCAGTTTGTTGAACAGTTGGTCACAGAATAAAATAATTCCTCCTCCTTCCACTTCCCCATAGTATGTCAAGAAAATCCCTTTGTTGCCACGCCTAAGAGGATATTTCCTTTTGACCACTATGTCTGTGGTTCAAGTCACCTGACAATAGATTGTGCATAAGTTATAGCATTCTAGTCTGAACAACTGAACTTGAAAATGCATTTCCTTTCACTTTCCATCCACAAACCTCAAGGTATAGTCTTATTGTAGCTTTATTCTAATATCCCTCTGGATTTTTTACTAAGGTAGTTACCGAGAAATAAGAATTTTGTGACTGGCATCATCTTTTCTTTAAGGAGGACTATCTAAATTGTAAGCTCTATAAAATCAAGGCCCATGTCCAATGCAATTTTATTTCCCTCACTGTTCCTGGCATAGTGCTGAGTGGTTAGTAAGTGCTCAATAAATATTTTTTATTATATCTGTGTAATAAAAGTAAAAATGTTACATATTTTGATTATTATTAATGATGGCATAATGTGATTTGTATTCCACTATTTTTCCAAATCATCAAATGAATAGCCACTCGATTCAGATTGTTTTCTCCATTTGTCCTCAAATAATTCTCAGCATAAGCACTCTGATCTTGAGTTATTGTATTTGATGTTTTACAATAAATTAACTGACAAACGTTAGAGGTTGTTTATCAGAGTAGGAAGCCTTTCCTGTACCATGCCTTTCTGTTTTAGGAATTTTCTGTTAACCTTTTAGCCTTAAAAATCCTTTCAATAACTCAGGCCCCTATCCTCCTCTGCCTATGGAAGTCCACACCTTAATAAGAAAAGTAAAAAAGCTTAAGCATGTCTTTTTTTTAACTGTGGTAAGGTATACATAACAAAATTTACCATTTTAACCATTTTTAAGTGTATTCACTGTTGTACAACCATCACAGCCATTCATCTCCAGAACTTCTTTCATCTTCCCAAACTGAAACTCTATACCCGTTAAACAATATTTCCTCATTCCTTCTTCCCCCTAGTCTCTGGCAACCACCATTCTACTTTCTGTTTCTATGAATTTAACTATTCTGGGTACCTCATATAAGTGGAATCATATAGTATTTATCATTTTCTGACTGGTTTATTTCACTTGGCATAAGGTCTTCAAGGTTCGTCCATGTTGTAGCATGTGTCAGAATTTCCTACCTTTCAAAGGCTGAATAATATTCCATTATATGTATATACCGCATTTTGTTTATCCATTCATCCATTGATGGACACTTGGGTTGTTTCCACCTCTGCGTGTCTCTTGATAGAAGGGAAAAGAAGATGGTATTAGTGTATCCATCCACAAGCAGGTGATATGTAGAACCTGTGCTTCTGGTCCAGTGGGACCAGGTTGATTCTAGCCTAGTGCTTACATCAGATAGCATACTGTGGCATTTGTATAAAGAATGAGGCCTACCTCTGGAGGCCCTAAGTCAAGGCCAAGAGAATGACCTCACATTAGGGAAAAAATTATTTAATATAGGCCTTCCAGTTCACTGCCAAAAATTATGGAGCTTGGTACATAGTAGGTACTCTGTAAGTGTTTGAATGGATGCTTAAATACAGATGCACCACAGTTCAAAATTGCCAAAAACTGGAAACAGCCCAAATAGAATGGATAAACAAATTGTGGTGTATTCACACAATGGAATGCTTAGAGCAATAAAAATGAATGAACTACAGATATACACAAAAATAGGGACAAATCTTAGAGAAGCCACATATATAATAGAGTGCATACTGCATGATTCCATTTATAAAGTTCAAAAACAGACATAATTAAACTCCTATTTCTGTTTAAGGATGCATAGATAGCAACACTATTTTTTTTTTAAAGGCAAGGAAATGAATCCCCTCAAAGTCAGAATAGTGATCACCACTGGGAGGAGAAGAGGCTTATGATTAGGAAGGGCCATGTTAGGGGGAAGGAGGGAGGCTTCTGGGACACTGATAGTCTGTTTCTTGACTTGAATGGAGGTTTTGGGGATGTTCATTTTACAACAGTTTGTTAAGTTGTACATTTGTGTTTTACGCACCTTTCTATATGGTCATCATATTCCACAATAAAAGGTTTTTTAAGTTCTATGATTCTAGGGGAAAAAACTATATAAAAGATCATGTGACATAATCATATATATAGTATTTTAGCCCTTAGTTTGATTGATAAAATGAGAAAGATACCATTGACCCAGTTTGGAGAGTACCAGGAAAGTACTGTAGATTGTCTATATTAAGGTTTCCTTATTACTGAGTTCCTAATGTGGATTCCTGGGCTCTGTGGTTTGGGGAAATGGAAATCAGAAGAGGAGCAGCACTACGGAGAAACTCGTCAACATCTGCAATCCATTAAGGGCCTGATGCTTCATTAAAAGGCATTAAGCTCAGTGTCTCCCCAGTGTTATTCACTTCTTAGAAATTGTATTCATTTCCATCACAGCATGTTGTGTGAGAAGTGGGAAATAGGCAAATAGGACAGATCTTCCTCCCTGTAAGGGAAATCTCCGTAGCCCCTATTGATAGAACTACTCTCTTGAGCCATCATAGAAAGTAGAATTACAGATCAGCAAATCTTTGACCATCTGTTGTAAAGAATTTCTTCATTCACAGAATTTCATCAGATTAAAGTTTAGTAGCAAATTGCTTCATTCATAGCTTTTAAACTGAGGTAATGAACAGCTTCCCAAGTTCTTGGGTTCTGCTGAATTCTAACCCATTCCCCTGTATATCACTGACTTTGGTGATTCTTTAATTAGCTAAAGCCTCAAAAAGCTTAGTTGGCCTATGAATAGATTATTAAAATGGAAGTCCTGACCCTAATCCTACTTGTTAAGATGTAAGATCCTACTTGTATAACAAATCAAATGGCTACAGCTCATTTAGGAAGTGTCATAATAAATATTGTGACTAATTGGAGGGCACAGTTAGAAATATTTTCATTAAAGATATCTAGCCATCACTGTAAACCGCTTCGCGTCAATTTTTTTTATTGAGGTAATGTTAGTTTATAACATTATATAAATTTCAGGTGTACATCATTATATTTCGACTTCTGTATACACTATGTTGTGTTCACCACCAAAAGTCTAGTTGCCATCCATCACTGTACAAATGTGCTCCTTTACCCTTTTTGCCTTCCCCCCACCTCCTTCCCCTCTGTTAACCACAAATCTGTTCTCTGTGTCTATGTGTGTGTGTGTGTTTATCTTCCACATATGAGTGAAATCATATGGCCTTTGTCTTTATGTGAGGGGAAAGCAATTAGCCAGCTTGCCTTTCTCAGGATAAAATTCTAGAGTTTTGTTCCCCTGTTGTGTACAAATTTGACATATCTTGACTAATTTATTCAGTCTCTGCTCTAGACATAGCATACATTTCTGATTTATAGACATGAATAACTGTCTAGTTTTCTGCATTTTATGCTGCATTTAGTTACAGGTTCCTGTCTTACCTTGCTCTCTCTTCTTTCAGGGTCTGACATTTCAGGAAGTGGAAAACTTCTTTACTTTCCTAAAGAATATTAATGATGTGGACACTGCATTGAGCTTTTACCATATGGCTGGGGCATCTCTTGATAAAGGTAATGAAACCCAAAAGTTTTTTCTTAAAGGTATAAACATTGAATCTGTAATCTGTGAGGTGACTACCCCTCCTTAACAGTAATAAGTGAGGTTTTCTTGACATTGTTTTTTTATTTGTTTTGTTTTGTTGACATTGCATGAGCCTTGCATTTCACCCTGAGAGGGCAAGCTTGTGCTAAAGGCTATAGTCAAGGCAGATGCCATCTTTAAATGATTAGCCTTGGAAAATAGGCATCTAAGCTGAGGCACAGTGCATGAAACTTCAGAACTTCTCTCATTGGAGCCAGAGTCGTGACATATATAATGTGAAACTAAAGTCATTATGCGTTTCATTCTTTGGTGAGAAGGAATGGTTTGGTTTATTTTTTGTATCAACTTTTTTTTTTTAAGATAAAACTATGACTCTGAGAATAGTACCCTATTAGCTTACTTCGTATAAATTCAGTTCCAGTGTGTATAGGCAGTGTGAGAGAGCATAGGAATTGAAAACACAGTTTTTTCCTCCAACGTTTTATTATGAAAATTTTCAAACATTCAGAACAGTTGAAATAATTATTCAGAGAACATCCATATGTCCAGCTCAATTAACCTTTTGCTATATTTCCCTGGTAGTATATCTGTGCATATATTCACCCCTCTACCTATCAATCTCTCTTATTTTTGATGCATTCAAAGTAAGTTACAGGCATAAATGTACTTCACTCCTAAATACTTCAGCATGAACATTAACTGAAGTTCAATATTTGTTTAAAGTTCCCTTGTGCCCCTTCACAATCAATTTCTGCCCCCACTCACCAAGAGGCACACTTAATTCTGTATTTTTTCACCATAGATTAATTTTGTTTGTTCTAGAACCTGATACAAATGGAATTATACAATATACAGTCTTTCTAAAGTTTCTATCAGTGTGTTTTTGAGATCCATCTATGTTGTTGCATGTACAGTAGTTTGTTCCTTTTTTATGAAATGTAATCCATTATGTGAATACTCCGTAATTTGTTTATCCATTCTGCTGTTGGACACCTTGGCTGTTTCCAGTTGTTGGCTATCTTAAATAAAGCTGCTATGAACATTCTTGTATTCCTCTTTTTGAGGACATATATTTTCATTTCTCTTGAATTGCTGGGTCCAGAGGAAGGTGAGTTCATTTATAAAAGACTGTCAGACCCTTTTTCACAATGTGTCTTTTTATACTCCCAACAATTGGTGGTATCAGTCTTTTTTTTTTTTGGTGAGGGAGATTGGCCATGAGCTAATATCTGTGCTCATCTTCCACTATTTTTTATACGGGACGCTGCCGCAGCATGGCTCGATGAGCAGTGCGTAGGTCCACTCCTGGGTTCCGAACCTGTGAACTTCAGGCCACTGAAGCAGAGCACACAAACTTAACCACTACACCACCAGGCGGGGCCCCAGTCTTTTAATTTTAGTGATTCTAGAGTGTATATAAAGGTGTCTCATTGTGTTTTTAATTTGTAGTTCCCTGATGACTCCTGTTGAGCAGCTTTTTGTGTTCTTGTCATTCAGATATCTGTGGTGAAGTGTCCAAATCTTTTGCCCATTTTAATTAGGTTGCCCATTTAATTAGTTCTTGATATATTCTAGATACAAGTCCTATATCAGATATGTATTTCGTGAATATTTTCCTAGTCTCTGGCTTTCCTGTTCACTTTCTTAATTGTGTCTTTTGATTAACAGAATTTTTTTTATTTTGATAAAGTCTAATTTATCAAATTTTTATTTTCTGATGTAATTACTTTTATTACTTTCTGATCCTAATAAACCTTTATCTACTATCAAATTATGAAGATATTTTCCTATATTTTCTACTAGAAGCTTTAATGTTTTAGCCTTATATATCATGTACGATCCATCTCAAATTAATTTTTATATATGGTGTAAAGTTCAATATTTCTTTTTTTTCACATGGATATCAAGTTGTACCAGCACCATTTGTTGAAAAAGCCCTCCACTGGTTTGCTTTGGTTCTTTTATCAAAAATCCAATGACCTTTTAAATGGGGATCTATTTCTGAGCTCTCTATTCTGTTACTTTTATCTGCATGTCTGTCTTTATACCCATACTCACTGTCTTGATGACTGTAGCTTTATAGAAAGTCTTGAAGTATCAGGTATTATAAATCCTCCCAACTTGATTCTTCTTTTCCAAGGTTGCTTTAGATATTTTAGGTCCTTTGTAATGCCATATAAATTTTAGAATCAGCCTATCACTTTCTACGTAAAAAAGAGGTGGGATTATGATTACAACAACATAGAATATATAGATTAATTTGGGGAGAATTGACGTCTTAATGATAATGAGTCTTCCAATTCATGAGCATATTATCTCTTTCCATTTTTTTAGGTCGTCTTCGATTTCTCTCAGCAGTGGCTTTGTAGTTTTAAGTATACAGATCTTACGTATATTTTTAAAAATTTATGCCTAAGTATTTTGTTTTTTATGCTATTATAAATGGAATTTTTATTTCATTTTCCAATTGTTTGCTGCTAGTATTAAAATACAATTGATTTTTTATATTGATCTTGTATTCTGCAATCTTGCTAAATTCACTTATTCTAGTTGTTTTGTAGATTCCTTAGGTTTTTCTCTGTAAGCAATCACGTCATCTGCAAACAGAGATCGTTTCACCTCTTCTTTTTTGATATTTATACCTTTTTTTCCTTGCCTTATTGCACTTGCTTCAACCACCAGTACCATGTCGAATACAGTGGTGAGAGTGGGCATCCTTAGCTTCTTCCTGATTTTAGGGGGAAAGCATTCAATATTTCACCATTAAGTTGGATGTTAGATTAGACTGTTCATAGATGCCTATTATCAGATTAATAAATTCTCTTCCTAATTTAAAAAGGGTTTAAAAACATCAGTGGCTGTTGAATTTTGCCAAATACTTCTTCTATATATATAGAAATGATTTTATGGCTTTTCTCCTTTATTTTCTTAAGATGGTAGATTACATTGATTATCCCTTATTGTCCTGAAATAAACCCAACATCGTCATGATGTATTAGGCTTTTTATGTATTGCTTGATTTGATTTGCTAACGTTTTGTTAAATATTAAGGAATATTAGTCTGTAATTTTCTTTTTTTGTAATGTCTTTTCAGGTTTTGTATCAGAGTACACAAAATTCATAAAATGAGTTGGGGAGTTTTTTCTCTTTTACTTTCAGGAAGAATTTGTGAAAGATTGCTGTTCTTTCTTTCTCAATTGTTTGATAGAATACACCAGTGAAACTATCTGGGCCTGCAGTTTTCTTTGTGGGAAGTTTTTGATAATTTAATTTCTTTAATAAAAATATAGATATCAGAGTTTGTGTTTTATCTTGTGTGAATTTTGATAAGTTGTCTTTTTTTAGGAATCTGCCCATTTTGTCTAAGTTATTGAATTTATTGACATAAAGTTGTTCATAATATTCCATTATTATCCTTTTGATGTCTGTAGAATCTGTAGAATCTGAAATCCCCTCTTTTACTGTTAACATTGGTGAATTATGTCTTTTTCCTCTCTTTTGTTTCCTTATTTAATCTACCTAAGGGTTTAGCAATTTTGTTAAATTCTTCAAAGAACCAATTTTTGACTTTGTTAATTTTCTCTGTTTTGTTAATTTTCTGTTTTTTTCTATTTCATTGATTTCTATTGCATTGCTGATATCTTTATTATTTCCTTCCTTCTACTTATTTTCAGCATATATTACTTTGCTTTTCTCTTTCTAGCTTCTTAAGATGGAACTTTACCTACCTTTTCTTTTCTTTTTTTTTAAATATATATTTTTAAATTTTTCGTTAATTGCAGTAACATTGGTTTATAACATTGTATAAATTTCAGGTGTACATCATTATACTTCTATTTCTGCATAGATTACATCATGTTCACCACCAAAATACTAATTACAACCCATCGCCACACACATGTGCTGAATTATCCCTTTCGCCCTCCTCCCTCCCCCCTTCCCCTCTGGTAACCACCAATCCAATCTCTGTCTCTATGTGTTTGTTTGTTGTTGTTGTTATCTACTATTTAATGAGTGAGATCATTCGGTATTTGACCCTCTCCCTCTGACTTATTTCACTTTGCATAATACCCTCAATGTCCATCCATGTTGTCACAAATGGCTGGATTTCATCGTTTCTTATGGCTGAGTAGTATTCCATTGTGTATATATACCACATCTTCCTTATCCATTTGTCCCTTGATGGGCACTTAGGTTGCTTCCAAGTCTTGGCTATTGTGAGTAACGCTGCAATGAACTCAGGGGTGCATGTGTCTTTACGCATTGGTGTTTTCAAGTTCTTTGGATAAATACCCAGCAGTGGAATAGCTGGATCATATGTTTACTTACCTTTTCTAAGATAAGCTTTTGAAGCTATAAATTTCCCTCTAAACACTGCTTACCTACATTCCACATATTTTGATATATTTTCATCATCATCCTGTTTGAAATATTTTCTGATTTTCCTTGTGATTTCTTTGGTGACCTATGTGTTATTTAAAAGTATGTTGTTTAATTTCCAAATGTTTTGTTTTTTCTAGATACATTCTTATTTTTTATTTCTAATTTAATTCCATTGTAGTCAGAGAATACACTCTATAAAATTTCAGTTCTTTAAAATGGATTGAGGGGGCCGGCCCAGTGGCGCAAGCGGTTAAGTGCGCGCGCTCCGCTGCGGCGGCCCGCTGGTTCGGATCCCGGGCGCGCACCGACACACTGCTTGGTAAGCCATGCTGTGGCGGCGTCCCATATAAAGTGGAGGAAGATGGGCACAGATGTTAGCCCAGGGCCGTCTTCCTCAGCAAAAAAAAAAAAAAGAGGAGGATTGGCGGATGTTAGCTCAGGGCTGATCTCCTCACAAAAAAAAAAAAAAATTATATTTAAGGGCCGGCCCCGTGGCTTGGTGGTTAAGTGAGAGCGCTCCACTGCTGGCGACCCGGGTTCGGATCCTGGGCTCGCACCGACGCGCTGCTTCTCTGGCCATGCTGAGGCCGCGTCCCACATACAGCAACTAGAAGGATGTGCAGCTATGACACACAACTATCTACTGGGGCTTTGGGGGGAAAAAATAAATAAATAAATAAATAAATAAAAATAAAAATAAAATGGATTGAGACTTGTTTTGTGGCCCAGCATATGGCCAGTTTTTGGTAAATGTGTCATATACATTTGAAAAGAGTGTGTATTCTGCACTTTTGAGTATAGTGTTATAAAAATGTCAGTTAAGTCAAAGTGGTTGATAGTGTTCATATTTTTTCTGTCCTTACTGACTTTTTTGTCTAGTTGTTCTGTCAGTTAGTGAGAGAGGGATGTTAAAATATCCAAGTATGATATGTGGATTTGTCTATTTTTCCCTTTAAATGGTGTCCGTCTTTGCTTCATGATTTTTCAGCTCTAGTATTAAGTGCATACACACTTATTGCTTATGATTATTATGTTTTCCTGATGAATTGGCCCTTTTATCATTAGGAAATGTTCCCCCTTTATCTTTAATAATATGCCTATTCTTGAAGTCTATTTGTCTTATATTGACATAATTTTTCCAGATTTTTTTGTGATTATTGTTTGCATGGTATGTCTTCTTCTATTCTTCTGTGTTCAACTTATCTATGTCTCTAAGGTGTCTCTCTTCTAGACATATAGTTGGGTTTAGTGGCCTTTTAGCTATAACTCTTTGCATTTTATATCTTAGTGGTTTCTCTAGAAATTATAACTTTTCATGATTTACTTCAAGTTAATATTGTACCACTTAAGTGAAATGTAAGAACCTTGCAGTCATATAGTTCCATTTACCATCACCTCATCCTTTATGCTATAGTTGTCATTTATATTTCATCTGTATATGTTATAATCCATATAATACAATATTAGGATTTTTGCTTTCAACAGTTATATTTTTTTAAGAAATTAAGAGAAAAAATAAACTTTTATACTTACCCACATTTACCTTTTAGTATTCATATTTACCATTTTGAATGCTTTTCATTTATTCCTGAATATCTAAATTTTTATCTGGTATCACTTCCCATCAGTCTGAAGAACTTCCTGTATCATTCCTTTTGGTACAGATCTGCTAGCAGTGAATTCTGTTAGTTTTTGGTTTATCTGACAGTGTCTTTATTTCACCATTGGGTACTGCAATGTATGGCTTTTAAATCTCTCCAAAGCATTGACTGAGGTTTTATAAACACAGTCTTGCTTATTCAACACTTGTTGGTGGATTCCTTAAGATTTTCTAATATAAGATCACACCATCTGCAAATAAAGATCATTTTACTTCTTCCTTTACAACCTGGATGGCTTTTATTTCATTTTCTTGATCCACATAACTTGTTAAAATGGCATTTGTTTTTTTGCTTAAAATAATACTTCTTCTGACCTTTGTAGAATCCTTTGGAAAAAAATTAATATCATGGAGGTTATTATACATGTGTGTGTAGCACCACAGGGTCATTTCTCTAGAATAGCTTTGGTTGTATTGCTCTGTTTCATAAAACAGATTTAACAGCATCTGCAAATCCAAAGATACAAGATTTGAAATCATCACTTATTATTTATTTCTACTTATTGTAGAAATAAAATTAATAAGCTCCTCTTTATATTTGCTTAACTTTTTTTGAAAAGCCCAACTAAAGACAATAGAATTGCTTTAAAGAACAATTATATAGTGGCCAGCTTGGTGGCGTAGTGGTTAAGTGCGCATGCTCCACTGCACTGGCCCGAGGCTCGGATCCGGGGCTGGCACCATCGCACCGCTTGTCAAGCCATGCTGTGGCGGTGTCTCATATAAAGTAGAGGAAGATGGGCATGGATGTTAGCTCAGGGCCAGTCTTCCTCAGCAAAAAGAGAAGGATTGGCGACAGATGTTAGCTCAGAGCTGATCTTCCTCACACACACACAAAAAAAAGAACAATTACATAGAATGAATCACTGTCTGTGTTAAAATTATAGGGTGTACAAAATAGAATGATTCAGGGTAGTGGTGGCAAAGGAAAGTGCAACCTAGTAGCTAAAAAAAAAGACAGTGTTCCTTTCAAATGACTTCAGGCCATTTATTGAGATGTTTAGTCTCCATATAGTCCATGCCTCATTATCCTCGCTAATAGAGGCAGTGGTACAATTATACAGTCATATCTGATATCCAAAAATATGTTTGGCTTTGAGATATATGATATTTTGCATTTGTTTTGACTTATTAGTTTGTTTCATCTGTATAACTTTGGATTCCCTGGGTGTAAAATGATAGATATCTAGGGAGAACTGGCCTAGATTCGTGCTAAGTAACAGGGAAAAGCCAAATGTATTCATTTCCTAGGGCTGCCGTAACAAATTACCACAAACATGGTGATTTAAAGCAACAGAAATTTATTCTTTCACAGTTCTGAAGGCCACAAATCCGAAATCAAGATGTTGGCAGGGCCACACTCCCTCCGAAGGCTCTAGGGGAGAATCCTCCCTTGCCTCTTCCAGCTTCTGGTGGCACTAGTTATTCCTTGGCTTGTGGCTATGTAACTCCAATCTCTACTTCTGTCCTCATATGGCCTTCCCCTCCTTCTCTCTCTGTCTTTCTTCTGTTTGTCTCTTGTAAGGACACTTTGTCGTTTTTTGGATTTAGGGCCCACCTGGGTAATCCTTAACCCACATGTCATCTCAAGATCCTTAACTTAATTATGTCTGCAAAGACCCTTCTTCCAAACAAAGTCACGTTCACAAGTTCCAGGGGCTAAGATGTGGACGTATCTTTTGGGGGGCCACCATTAAACCTACTGTAGCAACCAGGAACTAAATATTACCCATATGTAGTCCACAAAATAAGGCAAAAATTGAAACAGAAAATATATGAATTTAATTTACTGTGAGAATATTCGTATATAGTTGTTTAAAAACTTAATTTTTTTTAGAAACCTAATTATACTCTTTACCTGGGTAGCTTCTATTTCTCTTTCAAGTTTCAGTTCAAATGTTACTTCTTCAGAGAGACCTTCCTTGACCACTCAATATAAATTATAAAAAACTATATTGTCTATAGCTTTTATAATTAAAAAAAGAGAAATGTTAACCTAAAATCTTCTGCCTTCACTATTGTCATCAATTCCTATCCACAAATTATGGACATGGGCTTGAATTTCCACAAATATGGCTAATCAGGTAGAACAGAGACTACTAACTATAATATTTTGTACGTAGATGGTAGACCCTTATAAATACTTACTAATGGAACTATTCCCCGTCTATCCAGGACCTCAAACAAACAAAAGTAGGCATTATCCTTGATTCCTTACTCTCTTACACCCACATTTATTTCTTCAATAAATCCTTGTCTCTACTTCCAAAACCTATCCTGCATCTGACTCCATTTCTCCATCTCCCTACTATAGCCCTGGTCTCTTTACCCAGGCTTACAGGGCTCCATATGGCATGGTCTTGTATACTCTCTGAGTCCATCAAATATCACTTTCTTTCCAGTTCACTCCACTCCACCATTGTTCTTCTTTTATATTCTAAATATACCAATTTCATTCCTACCTGAAGGCCTTTGTTCTAGCTGTTCCTTCACCTCAAGTGCTCTTTCCCAGGATCTCCATGTGCTTGGCTCCTTGTAATTCAGGTCTCATACAAATCACTTCCTCAGAAAGATCTTCCCATTCCAAAGTAGTTCCATCACCCTGTATCATAGCATTTATCGCTACCTGATATTTTCTCCTATATTTATGTGTTTGTTTATTATCTGTCTCTATTTACTAGAATACTTATCTGTCTTGTTCATGGATATATTCTCTGTGGCTAGGACAAGACCTGGGATATAGTAGACACTCTATAAATTTTGATCAATAAAAGAATGAGTGAATGAACTTGTTGATAGATGTGAACCAGACATAGGATCTTAAGCCAATAAACCATCACCTTTCACAGTAGACCCAGAGAACAAACTCATGTCATGAATTCATTGTGTTCTTCTGTAACCCCTATCTTTTAGACTTGACATATATTTCACCTTCTTCCATGCTTAAATGGTTGATGATATCAGTAATGTTAACTGTTCATGTACTGGGGTATGCAGAGAAAGATTAGCATATGCTAGTCTTTTCTTCCAAGTTCCTTCACTCTGCCAGATGTGCCAAATCTTTGGCAGGCTCTCCTTGCGCTCTCCCCTTTGCTTTTAAATCTACTGATCCTGACAGTCGTACTATTGATTTTTTCATTAGTTTGAGTTCTATACAAGTTCTCCCTCCAGAGAATCATGGAATTTTATTGCTGAGATGAATCTTAGAAGAAAGGAAGAAACTTTCTTCCTGTAGTGGTTCTCCATAGTGGTTAAGAACACAGGTTCTGAAATCATATTGTCTGGATTTGAATCTTGGCTCCATCATTTACAAGCTGAGTAGCTTTGGGCAATTTCTGAACCTGGTTTCTGTATTTTTAAAATCAGGATCATAGGGCCGGCCCCGTGGCTTAGCGGTTAAGTGCGCGCACTCCACTACTGGCGGCCCAGGTTGGGATCCTGGGCACGCACTGACGCACTGCTTCTCGGGCCATGCTGAGGCCGCATCCCACATGCAGCAACTAGAAGGATGTGCAACTATGATGTACAACTATCTACTGGGGCATTGGGGGAAAAAAGGAGGAGGATTGGCAATAGATGTTAGCTCAGAGCCGGTCTTCCTCAGCAAAAAAGAGGAGGATTAGCATGGATGTTAGCTCAGGGCTGATCTTCCTCACAAAAATAAATAATAAATAAAATAAAATAAAATCAGGATCATAATACCCACCTCATAGGGTTGTTTTGAGGATAAATCTACACTTAACCTTGTGCCTATCATATGGTGAATGTTTAAGAAATGTCAGCTGCTTCCATTATGAAGTTGATGATGTAAACCCAGATTTAGTGTGGTTCATCCATTTATTCAGCCAGCAGGATAGGTACTGTGCTATGTGCAGGGTTGTACCCTCAAGAAACTCACAGTCTAATAGGGGAGAAAGATAAGTATACAAGCTGTTCAAGTTTGGTGTGATAAGTGCTAATTAGACATAAGATTAAAAGTGGGGTCTTTGACCCATATTGGGAGTGGGGAAAGAGTGGTGCAGGGGTAGAGGCAGGAGTACTGTTGTCTCCCTTTTTCTCTCAGTCTTAGCTGCTCTCAGTCTCAGCTGCTTTCATTTTTCCCCAAAAGGTTAGGACCTTCAGAATTTGGCACTTTTTAGAGGCCCTGGCACTGTCTCTTCTTTATCTATTTTAGAGTTTGCAAACTTGTCTTTAGACATAATTTATCACAGAATTTCCCAAACAGCATTGTGAAGAACATTATATACTGCAATATGTTAATGGTTCTGTGGGTTTAAAACAAAAAAAAATTGTTCCATGGTTCAAATAAATTTGGAAAATGCCAGGTTATACAGAATTTCTTCCTGCAGCACTACTACTGCCAACTTTTACGTATGCTAATGTGCATTATTAATCTCCAAGAGAGCAATATAGTTCCCAAACTTGATTTGCCCCAAAATGTCTTTTAAAAACCTACAGAGCTGATGTTCCTCAGAATAGTTTGAGAACCCAGGCAGGTGGCAACTGCAGATTTACCATATTACAGCATGATCCAATCCCTCCAGAGTAAAAATGCCAAATTTCGTTAAGGCTGTTTCTTTAGTTCTACATGGTCCATGTGAGAATGACAACTCTCAGGCAAGAATGAAATGTCCTTGGTGAAATCTGACCATTTGAAGAAGGAACCTGTCTTCAGGAAATATTGCATGTTTCCACTATAGGTCGTCTCTTTTGTTTAGCACTTAAGAGAAATTGGTTCTATTGCTTATTCATACACACACTGGGCATAAAATTAGATAGATTACCTCTCAAGGGCTGTCTGAGTGATATACGTAGTCTGCTAAAGGAGGTAATAGAAAATTGAACATGACTCCTTCACCGATGGCATCCTATCATGGAAAAGTTAGAAATATTTGAGTTGGAGCTCTAGAATGAGCTATGGCCCATGTAACTTAGAGTAGTCTTATTTCTGCCAAGAGAATAAAAGGTTTCCAGGTATAGTAAAGCCCCGTTATAAAGCACATCAGGATATTATAGATTTGGTAAACTTGTAGGTCCAGTTGTGTCCCTCATGTACTTTCAACTATAATACAGGAAAATAATCACAAAAATATACTCCATGGCCTTTAGTACTCATGCCCCAGCACAAGCCTACTTAGGTTCAAAATCATAATTTCCAACATGGTTGTAATTCTTTATAGTCATTCTGTATGTGCAGTTTACCTTATTGTCTGACAAGCCAAGAGAATAAATAGTAAAACTTGTGGCATAACTCCTACAGGCTGCTCTCTGCAACCCCAAGTATTCTTTCTGAAGTATCAGTCATATCATCAAATAATCTCAGTTTCCTGTATCTCTGAAGTGACATAGATGGCATGGATGACCTTTTAAAACCTTTGTGGCTTTGAAATTCTTTGAGTCTAATTTTGAACGAGTAAAGGAGTCTCATTCTTTTGGCATTTAGGTCCTTACTGAGTTGTTGAGGGAGTCAGCAATTAGTGATGGAGTCATTTCTAGCACACAACGTCTCTTATATTCTGAACAATCATCTTTTTTTTTTTTTAGGTTTACATTTTTTTTTAAATTTTTTGTTTATTGCAGTAACATTGGTTTATAACATTGTATAAATTTCAGGTGTACATCATTATACTTCTATTTCTGCATAGATTACATCATGTTCACCACCAAAATACTAATTACAACCCATCACCACACACATGTACCGAATTATCCCTTTGACCCTTCTCCCTCCTCCCTTCCCCTCTGGTAACCACCAATCCAATTTCTGTCTCTATCATCTTTGACAGACAAGCTGCCACCCTGTCCTGAGCCCTAAGAATCCTATAGCATTGCCCTTTCAAAGAGTCTGGGACCATCACACATCTGGAACACTAATAGCAACTATCATTTCATAACAGCTTCTATATGTCAGGCATAACGCTAAGTGCTTTATGGACGTTCTCTCTCTTAATCCTTAAAACTTGAAAGGTAGGTGGTATTATTCTCCATTTTATGGATGAGGAAATATAAAATGAAGCAGCTTGCTCATGGTTACCCAGCTAAGCAGTGGTAGATTCAAGCTCAGGTCTCTCTAATTGCAAAGTCTATATTCTTTCTACACCATTGTGTTGCTTCTCAGTGTATCCCAAAATGCTGCTGGAATTTGAAAATCTTTGCTAAAACACACTCCAGGAGACAGTGCACGTTCGCCATTTTGAACCATGCTTCTCAGTAGCTTAGGGAAGACAGGCTCTAGGCTATTTCCTCCCAGTTCCCTTTGGCTAAGAGTTGACCATTCTTAGGGTGAGAATAAAGTCCTTTTGGTAAGTTTTTGTTTTGGATTTAGTGCCCTTCTCTTGAAAAAGAAATATGACATTTTCCACCTACAATTGTCTCTTCTGTTCGGGACCAGGTTCTATAGCTCAGACACACTCTGACATCTGTAGTACTTACTTTACAGTAACATAGACTCTTCGAGTTGCTGTCTAATCTAGCTTCTTACCCCACATAGAAACACCGTACTAGACACAGCTGTGTTCTTTACCTTTCTGACCATATTACTCTTCATTGAAGAAACCAATACGCAAAAGTCTAAAATCACTTAAATAAGGTCATGTAGCAAGGACAGTTGGTATCCCTTTAAAGGGAACCACAGAAGAGAAGACATATGGCGAAGCTGTCAGTTTCTCAACACTGAAAAATAGGGTTTACAGCTTCTAATGATCAAGGTGTTCTTCACTACCTCTACGCATTGGTGTGGCAGTGCTTTGTTACACTTTTAGATACTGTTGTAACATCTAGCATTTATTGAGAGTTAACTATGTGCAAGAAATTTGTAAGCATAAATTTTGGTTTTAAACTCAAACCTGAGTTTGAGTCCCTTCTTCTCACTTTAGCTTTATGACTTTGAACAAATCATTTAAGTTCTCAAAGCCTCGGTTCCCTGATCTGTAGAATGGTGATAATAGAATACTTGCTTCAGGGTTATTGTGAAAATTAGATGAAATAATACTATATTAATAGACTAGATTGAAATTATAACTTTACCCAGCTGCCTGTTCTGGTTTTCAACCACTAGGTACTGACTTTCCTCTGCCTGCTGATCTTATTAAGGAGCTAATAGACTGGAAACAACCTATCCCAAGATGGGAACTTTGCAAAAAGTAATTAAAAAAAAAATCACTCTAGAACCTGATGAGGCTTACTTTTGTTCTCTTTAGGAAGTAGTATCTACTGCTTTTTTCAGTCACTTTTGAGATTCATATTAGTTTAGAAGTTATAAGTTGTTTGTACTTATTAATGAGGAGGATTAGAGCATTTAGCCTCTCCTAAGTTTCATCATTCATCTGAAAATTCTTGGGATCGTTGCTTTCAGAAGGTGATATCATTATTTAAGTTCTCTGTTCCCAGAAATGTCTATCTATCTAACCCCTATTAATATCTCTAGTGTCCTCAACATTCAAGGGAGAATTTTCTACTAGACTGTAAACTCTTGAGCACGTGAACCGTTTTCCACATCTTTGTGTCCTACTCTGAGCCTAGAACAATTCTTTATATACAGTGGATGTTCAGTTAATGTTGAACAAATGAATGAATGAATTCTAAACATGGTCATATCCTAGAAAGAATGGTGAAATGCTCTAATAAAAGCCTAGGGTGAGAGGGAGAATGATAAGACTATGACACCTTCCCATGTCATTAATTTCTTTAATACCATGGGCAAGTCACAACTTCTCTGACATTTGGTTAGAGTTATATTAAATATCTCCAAGGGTTCTTCCAGATTTGAAATTCTATGACTATAATTGAATCAGCTTTCTACTGAATGTAGTAATGTTTTAAGGGACATGTTACAGCCTAAAGTTGTATCCAATTCTGTGTGAAAATGAACTAACCTTTAATTTTAGAGCAAGGCTTTTGAATTCCCAAAAGAAGCGTTGCAGTTTTAATTTATTTTCTTGTTAAGAAATTTAAAACTTAATTAGACCTTGGCTAGTGTCTCTATAAGATCTAATTTATGGAGCTTGGTATAGTAGTTGCAGAAGAGTGACAGTTCTGTAAAATGTACCTAGAATGAGCGTAGCTATATGTAAAGTATGATTTGAGGAACCTCAAAAGGCTATTCCCAACCATAAATACCTTTTCCACTTAGCTTTCTTGCTGCATAATAAATTACTACAAATTTAGCAGCTTAAAACACTACCTGTTTATTATCTCAATTACTACAAATTTAGCAGCTTAAAACACTACCTGTTTATTATCTCAGTTTCTATAAGTCAGAGTCTGAGCACAGCATAATTGGGTTCTCTGCTCAGGGTCTTAACAAGGCTGAAGTCAAGTTGTCAGTGAGGCTGCATTCTCATCTGGCGTTCAGGGTCCTCTTCCAAGTTCATTTGGGTTTTTGGCAGATTTCAGTTCCTTGGTTCCCTTTGTCTTGCTGGCTCTTAGCTGGGGATCACTCTCAGCAGGCTGCCGCAGTTCCTTGCCACGTTGCCCTCTCGCAATATGGCAGCTCACTTCTTCAAAGCCAGCAGGAGAATCTCTTTCCCCAGTATGCTGAGATGGATTCTTATATAACTATAATCATGGGAGTGACTATCCCATTACCTTTTCTGTATAAAGTAACCTAATCACAGGAGTGGTATCACATCATATTTACAAGTCCTGCCCACACTCAAGGAGAGGAGATTATACAGGGTGTGTATACCAGAGAGTGGGAATGTTGGGGACCATCTCAGAATTCTGAGCTGTAATTTCAGCCATAATTCCAGAAATTATCACCTTTAGATTTATTCTTTGAGGACTTCTGAAGATATGGACATTTTAACTGATTTAAGCCATGTTATCTAAAAAAATAACAACATAGCAGTCATAAAACTTTAGGGCTGGAAGGGAACTTAGAAATCATTTTATTTAAATCCTTACTTTATTGTTTTTAACCTTTTCATTTAAACAGCAAGGAAAATGATTTGCTCAAATCACAGCTAGTGAGACACAAAACTGAGACCAGAGATTCAGGTTCACTGACTTCCATACCACTGTTTTCTTTGGTACATGGCACCCACTGCTGCTAGAAGGACCTAGAGAATTATATAGGGGACTCAGTGCTTTTATGGGAAAGGCAGAAATAGGGAAGAGTTCATAGCAAGAATTTATGGAAGAGCGCCCCCAAACAGCCATAGCATGAAGGCAGGAGGTAGGACTATCACAAAGATGTGTGGGGAAGAGTTTTAGGGGAAAAAACTCCTATTTTTCACATTCTTTTAAAGTTTATAGGAGGCAAGCCCCTGTGCTTCAGTTCATTATTGAATTTTGTAAAAACATTTATAAGTGAAGAGGAGAATTGGCTAGTATTTCATTCATTTAAGACAAAGTCATCAATTTTTAAAGTAAAATTATTCATGATGTAGGCAAGCACAAATTCTGAAATAAATGTTTGCTTTATGAGGCACTTTCTCTGCAGAGACCTGGATTATTTTCCCAAATATAAGGACGCTCAGCAATTCTAAAGATTGATTCTGACTTAACTGTGTTGCTTTGAATATATTGTGATTTAGTAAAATTATAGAAGTTCCCCAAGGAGGAAGAGAGCTGCTTTAGGGATTGATGATTGCCATGGGGAGAAAGGAGGGTGAAGGCAGGATAAACTGCCAAAACATCCCACACATAGAATAGTAAGGACAAAATCAGCCAACATTACATCCCATTGAGAAAACGATCAGAAAGGAATTACACCAACTGGGGAAATACAGAGATTAGTATTTCTTCAAGCATTGCTTCTTTGGGGGCTTCAAGGTTTGCTACCTTTGGAAGCCTCTGAAGATTTGATAAAACACTTGTAAAGGTGAAGAGTATTTAGCCTTTCACATAATTTCAGCAAACCAAATTTAAATATATCAGTTTAAAAAGGGCTCTCAGGGGCTGGCCCAGTGGCGTAGTGGTTAAGTTCGCGTGCTCTGCTTCAGTGGCCTGGGGTTCTCAGGTTTGAATCCCAGGTGCAGATTGACACATCGCTCATCAAGCCATGCTGTGGCAGCATGCCACATGCAAAATAGAGGAAGATGGGCACAGATGTTAGCTCAGGGCCCGTCTTCCTCACCAAAAAAAAAGGAGGGGGGGCTCTCACTTTCGCCATCAGAGATTCAGGCTCTGTTGAAGCTAACAACTATAGACCACCAGGGAAGTAATTTTGTAAAAGAGGGATAAAGGGTACTTTCTCCTCAAGATTGAGGTTAGAATAAATGAGCAACTGATTAAATAATGATACATCCTATCAATGGAATACTATGCAGCTCTTAAAAAGGACCTTCTTATGTACAGGAATAGAACTATTTCTAAGATATGTTGTTAAATGAGTAAAGCAAAACTGTATATTTAGTATACTACCATTTTTGTGGGAAGAAATGAAGAATAAATATTTTATTTTATATCCATAAAATATTTCTGGAGAAACTGAAGGTATTGATTGTCTCTAGGCAACTAGGTGACTAGGGGGATAAGGCTGGGAGGGAGACTTCAACCCTCTTATAACCATTTGAATTTTGAAACAGGTGAATGTATTATCTAATGAAAAAGAACTTTTTTAAAGTAAAAAAAATGAAAATTTAACGAGTCAAAGAGGGAAAAGCAAGTTAATATGGTAAATTGGTCTCCAAATAAGACCTGGCTTTGTTATAAAGGTTTCCTTGCAAGGAGACATGGCTGGCCCTCTGTAAAATCTATCCTGATGCTCTCATCCTCCTTTGCACCTCTGTTCTAGCTCTCTAGTCAGGCATTAGCATCCCTTCCTGCTTTCAGTACTTTATTCAAACTGATTCCTCCACCCCTACCCTACATCACCCACTACCATACATGCACATATCTGAAGCAATGTCTCTTTAATCATTTAGAATTCAGATCCAAAATGTACCTCCTACTAAATACAGACTACTCCACTGTCACCCATATGTCTATTAATAAGTCTGATATTTCTTCTGTGTATTTCTCGATCTTAATGGTATATATGTGGTTTCCCCCACTATACTGTCATCGCCCTCTGGGGTGTGTCTGCTGAAATCACTGACTGCCTAATGGTGCTGGTAGAAATGCTTGCCTTTTGTGGACAAAATATGATGAGGATTTTTAATGAAGCCAGATACAATACTAGACAGTGGCAGTAAATCTTACTGTAAATCAGTTTGTACCAGATTAAGCATGTAAACCCATTGAAGTTGTCATCTGGGATGATGCTCTGAGATTCAGAAAACCTGAGCACAGGTTTCCTCTGTGGCATGTAGCAGTATTTATGAGCCAGGACCACCAGCATCACTTCTGACAGGCAGGAGCCTGAGCTCACAGCAGGGGTCAACCTGCCTGTGGCTCAGAAGCAATCTGCAGAACAAGGAATCGTGATAATTTTCCTTATTAGTATACTGCATTGCTTTTGGCTTCTTAAATTGGTAGTTCTCCTAAATGCTTTCCTTTCCCCTGACCCCCAAATCAGGTTGAAATGTGTGTGTTGTATTAGCCAAAGTATCTTGGAAGAAGATATAAAAGAAGGAACAAGTACTCTTTAAGGGAAAATCCTTCTCCCTGTCCCCTACCCCACCCAAAGCCATCTAGAGATGGGCTTAAGAAACTAAGACATCTGCATCATAAGCCTTTCCAAGGCTGAAGCAGAAATGTCTCCCCTCACTTAATCTTGGCTCACAAGCCAGCTTTTGATTTTCTCCACTGCGGTTCAGGAACACAGGAATAATCACATGGCCACACAGCTAGAGACTGTCAGCCCAAACTTGGTATGTCACCTTCCGAAACACCTCTGCGTTAGGAAGAGACAGGCAGCTCCTAACTGGGTCATGCTGTCCATAGCTGTATCTATGCATCAGAGGCAGCTGTGAGGAAAAGCTCCCAGGGCCACCTTTGTTTCATATGCTTTTCACTGGGTTGCTGTTTAATAAACCTGCTAAGTTGTCCCTGAAATTGTCAGTATAAGTTCCAAGAGAATACTAATGTCTTCCACTGTATAGGGCACTCAGATCTGTGGTCAAGCTATAATGCTGGCTCCTCACAACCCCCCAGCTATTCAGGTATTCATCCCTGCCCACTAGCACTGAGTATTCCCCAACTTGGCTTTTCTTTCATCTGAGCTCTTTCTCTTATTTAGAGTGGCAGATTCATGGGGGAACTAGTATTGTCCATATAAGGGATCAAGTGGACCCAGTGTGTATAAAGAAAAAAGCATTGGGCTGGAAGTCAGGAGATCTAGATTCTAGACCCAGCTCTGCTACCAGCTAGCTTTGTGACCCTGGGGAAGTTATTTAACTTCTCTGGATTTCACATTTCCTGTGAGGTCTCTTCCAGTTCTAAGATTCTCTGATTCGAAGTGGATATTTGGGCTCTTATCATTCCAGAACTCTCCTTTCTTCTGTTCGACTATTCTGGTGAATAAGATAAGTTTATATAATACAGCTTCTGACATTATAGTCAAACAAATTCAGTATGTTTCTTTCTCCTGTTGAATTGTTCAGTCATAGACCATGCCAGAAAGTAAATTGGGGACATGGCACAACTCAGATTCTGCTTGGACTTTTAAAAAAGCCAGATGGTACCACGTTTTTGAGTGCCAGTTGAGCCTGTTTATACAAATTCTTTCCTATTCCAATCTAGTAGAAATCACCAATGTCTTCTTCATCTATTGTTCAGTCAGCTCGACCAGATTTGTACAAAAGGAATAAATTGGCCTTGGAAAGCCAGGCCTTCTCCAGGGTGATTTTATGCTCCATGTAGACATCTTTGGATTAGAAACTAGAATCTTAACCATCAATCAGTAAGCATCATCAAATAGGGGAGGCCCAAATTCCAGTACCAACAACTGGTTTGCATGGGGAGGTCGAGATCTAAGTGGGAGGGTGGAATTGTTCTGCTTGCTGTGATTTAATTATGACTCTGTGATTCAGAGATGTGGAAGCAAATATGAATGAGCCAACTCTCAGGACCAGCTGTCAAGCACTTAGCTTGTAATCTGCTGTTAGCCCACTTGTCCCAAGTGCTCCCAGCTTGACAGCTCACCAGCTAGTTAACTGTTTGTTTCCTCCACTGTTCTGATTCACACCCTGGGAGCCTATCTGAAGATCTTGGACTGTGAAAGAGCACCCCAGCTAGGCTGTTTGCTGCCTGGTTAACATCCCAGTGGTTTGAGTTACAGGGACTTAGCAGCCCTAGTTTTTCCTCCTATAGTACAAATGGCATCAGAGCCTTCTCCACGTGAGATGGAACATAATCTAACTCTTCTATCAAGAAATGGTATTTCTAATAAGGCATTCCTACTGGTGGCCTCCAGAGGTCCCTATTCTACAACCACTTAATCCACTTTAATGAGCTGTCACTAAAAATTGCCAAGAGCTCTCACTGACATCCTTGGATATTATTTAGTTAATGGTTTATTTAGAGGAAAGGGTCCATCTTCATGGGGAGGAGGATGGGCACTTGGAATATCAAGAGGAATTGGCAGTTGGCACTCTGCCCTGAGAGAATGGAAGAACTGGGAAAGAGAACAAGAGGATAGTTATCAGTTATAACAGAAGTGTCGGGCCGGCCCCGTGGCTTAGCGGTTAAGTGCACGCGCTCCACTGCTGGCAGCCTGGGTTCGGATCCCGGGCGCGCACCAACGCACTGCTTCTCCGGCCATGCTGAGGCCGCGTCCCACATACAGCAACTAGAAGGATGTGCAGCTATGACATACAACTATCTACTGGGGCTTTAAGGGGAAAAAAATAAATAAATAAAATCTTTAAAAAAAAAAAAAAAGACGTGTGGGATTGATGTGAAATGCAGAAAAAGGAATGGTTAACAAAAAGCATTCATGTTTATCTAATATAGAACAAGTTTTGATCCACTTCTCAGGACTTATTTCTGTGGACGCAAAGGGTAATTCAGTAGGCAATGAAAGCATCCAGTTTCTTCTGATCTGATTCTGTTTTCACTGAGCAATCTTCTGAGGTGAATTGAGTTTCCTTAGTAGATTTTCCTACTGAGAAATATAATGACCAGCTGTTATCATTTTAGTTCTCTGAACAGTTACTATTCTCGTTGTAAATTGGCCTTCTGATTTCTGTTCCTCCCCTGGGGAGTTCAGTCAGCAGGAATCAGTTCTTCCTGGGCCAGCTGAGAAAATCAAGTGTCTAGACCTACAATGCTCAATTTCTAAACCTTAGAACTTCTACAGTCACGTAGATTCCCCAACTCCCTTTTCAGCAGTTAACCACATCTCATGACCATCCCACCACAATAATATCTTTTGCTTAAGTCTTTTAGTTCCAAGGGATGTTGATTCCTCCTTCACCCTAATTCACATCCTGGGAGGAGGGGTGGTATGAACAGTAATCCAAAGCTGCAGGAAAAGGGACTGGCTCTTCCCACCCTCCTCAGCAGCCTAGTCCTCCACAAGCCAGAGGCTTTGAACACTGAGGCATAGCCCAGCCTGTGGTCAATATACCT
Organism: Ceratotherium simum simum; assembly: GCF_057802395.1. Taxonomy (NCBI): domain Eukaryota; kingdom Metazoa; phylum Chordata; class Mammalia; order Perissodactyla; family Rhinocerotidae; genus Ceratotherium; species Ceratotherium simum. The sequence continues at coordinate 29,228,620 of NC_141905.1, forward strand.
TTCCTCTACCCTTTGCACACAAGACCCTCAGCTATTGCTGTATACCTCCACCCCCATCCTCACCCTCAGATTCTAGAAAATACCAATAAACTATGCTTTGCACTGCTAAGCCACCTTAGCAGTTATCTTGTGGGCATCCCCTCACCTGAATATGAGAAAATTAAATCTAAAGAGATAAGCAGCTCCATCAGAGTCACACACCAAGTTGGTAGTGGAGCCAGGACCAGAGCTCAGGTCTTGTGACTCCAAGCACAGTTTTTCTACTGCATCACCTTGCTCCTCTGCATGGCTCTGGTATTTGTTTCTCAGCAGATAGGGACCTTGGGGGCAATGTGTTGACAATATGGAGGTGATAGAGGTGAAGTAAAAGATCAAATGCAGAAAAAAATGACAAGAAAGAACTGAAGTTGTAGGAATAAAATAAGCAGAGAAGGCACACTGACTCTTGTTTAAGTTCACATTGCTTCTGGATGAATCTAATCTGATGTTTATAGAGAACACTTCATTGCTAGTTGATTCATAAGTAGAAATTAATCCTTTTCTTTCCTCTGAGTTTTACTTTGCATAAGAGTGTGCCTATAAGCAATAACATAATTTAAAGATGTAGCCAGATCAGGTTTGAGGTTAAATGGGAGAGAAGGCAGTGGAAATTGCCTAGTCTTTCTGGCTTGTTTCATGAGAACCCAATTCTCACATGATTGCTAGTGTTTTGACAGTAAATGTCAGAGAAAGAGAAAATAGCAATAAGGAAGAGATTTTCTGTTGAGGTCTGGAAAAAGAAGAAAAAAAAAGGCTGCATACTGATCTAGTGAGATGGGGACCACCACTTACTGAGGAAGCACAGTTAGAAAAGACAAAGTGGCTTGTGGAAAACCGGTAGGGAGGATGGGCAAGGAGCTCATCCATGCAGGTCCTTCGCTGTCAATCAGTAACTGAAGGGTGAAGCCTTAGTGTACTCAGACAAGCCTCCTTGTTCCCCACCTCCCCTTCCTTTTGCTGCCTAGTTATTTCCTTGACTTTTTATTATCATGTTCTTTCCGGTGGGAGGGAAATGCCAAGAAGGAGACTACAGTAATATCATGCATTCTTTTTTTTTTAAGGCACTCTTCTGGTAATAATTTATTAGAAAAGCTGCCACTACATGCTCTAGACTGTTAGAATCCCATCCTCAAATATTATGCGGATTTTCACTTTTTAAAATTTTATTGTGGTAAAATGTATATAACATAAAATACGCCATTGAAACCATTTTTAAGTGTATAAGTCAGTGGCATTAATTGCATTCACAGTGTTATATAACCAGCACCACTATTTCCAAAACTTTTCCATCACCTGAAACAGAAAATCTGTACCCATTAACCACTAACTCCCAATTCTCCCTCCCCCCAGGCCCTGGCAACATCTCATCTACTTTCTCTCTGTGAATCTAATATCAGACATTCTTACTTAACTATATACACACCTCCTAAAGTGTATTAGCAGTAGATAAAAATGGAACCTTAGGTGAAAAGAAAAGGGATTATGGATTAAAAACTCAATTATCATTTTCTTAAATATGACCTAAATATACTTGAAAACTTTTTATTATGACTGAGTAGTTTATCCTCCCATTCAGAGAACGCAAAATGAAAGCCCCTCTGCTGTGCTAATTCAGCATCTTTCTTTCTTCTTTCAGTGACCATGCAGCAAGTGGCCAGGACAGTGGCTAAAGTGGAACTCTCAGACCATGTGTGTGATGTGGTGTTTGCGCTCTTTGACTGTGATGGTGAGTGGGGCCCTCTGGACGCAGGCAGGAAAACGGAGCCTCCCTGCCCTTGAAGCAGACATTGTTTCTTTTTTTTTTTTTTAATTTATTTTTACTTATTTTTTTATTTTTTTGTGAGCAAGATCAGCCCTGAGCTAACATCTGATGCCAATCCTCCTCTTTTTGCTGAGAAAGGTTGGCCCTGGGCTAACATCCATGCCCATCTTCCTCCACTTTATATGGGACGCCACCACAGCATGGCCTGACAAGCGGTGCGTCGGTGCGCGCCCAGGATCCGAACCGGCGGACCCTGGGCCGCCACAGCGGAGCGTGCGCACTTAACCGCTTGCACCACCGGGCCGGCCCCCAGACATTGTTTCTAATGGAGCCTTGCAGGCAGCTCCAGTATACCAGCCCATACCTCTTCTACTTACTCCTTTCCCACATCAGTAGCTCAGCCCTCAGCATCATGACATTGAGAAATAAAACCCCCGGTCCTGGTTTGTGTTTTCCATTTCTTCTTGTAATTCCAATTTGCTTGGAGGTCTAAATTAATTTATGACCACAAGGATCTTAAAAACAGAAACAAAAATATTAGACCCAGCTTGCTGCTTAGTAGATTAGGAGCACTCGAGTATTTGAACGTCTCTAGGAGAAGATGGTGTTGATCTCTCCACCTCCCAGGACACATTTCAGTCATTCACATTCCATCTTAGTATTCCAGCTCCACATTGTGGTCTGTTGTGTCGGTGACCACTCTGTACTTTAGCCCATTTAAGAGATCCTGGTTCCACTCTGGCATTATTTCTCAGCTACTTTGGCTAATACAATAATAATAATACTAATATTAACAATGGAGACTCACATTTTTTTCATTGCTAACTGTGAGCCAGGCCCCGTACTAAGCTGCTTGTTTAATCCTCTGACACAGAAATTGTTTTTAACCACATTTGACAGATAAGGAAGCTGAGACTCAGATAAGTAATTTTCCTAGGATTGCAAAGGTAGTAGTTAGATGGCAAAACTAGGATTTAAACCAAAGCTGTGCCGCCTCCCTCTATCCTATATTACTTCCATTGCTCATCTCACAGCCAGGATTCACTGTTCATCTTCTTGTAGGAAGCTAGGTTAATAATGCAATTCAGAACCAGCTCAAAATCTCCCACCTATGTGAAACTTTCCATTTTGGTCCCGGCATAATGAATCACTCTGATTTTTTCATTCCTTAACTTGGTTCAATTTGTCTACATTACTACATTACACTCTTATCTCTGTGTATGTGAGTTAACTTCTTACCAAATTGTGAGCTTTGTAAGGGTAGTTATAAGTCCTGTTCACCTTTGGACCCCCCCCCCATAGGCCCTCAGATAGTACTTTGCACATAACAGGTGTGGATTAACTTAAGCTATTTGAGTTATTAAATTGAACTTGAGTTATTTAAATCTCCTGCCTGCACTCATAACCGAGGTCAGAGTCAAAGGAAGCTCCAGGGCTAGGACATCCTCAGGTAGGGGTAGGTTATTCTCTAGAGCTGCCCTGTTCAATATGATACTACTAGTCACATGTGGCTTTTTAAATTAAAATTAAAAGCAATTTAAAACTCAGTTCCTCGGTCTCTCTAGCCACAAATCAAGTGCTCACTAGTCACATGTGGCTAGTGGCTACTGTATTGAACAGCACAAATAAAAAACATTCCCCTTATCACAGAGAGTTCTAATAAACAGCACTGCTGTAAGAGACATTAACTTTCCCCAGATTTTGTTTTTACTCTAATCACTTTTAGAGTTTGAGTTTTTTCCAAAAAACATTCATTTTTATAATTTATGAAGCCAGTATCCTAGAGCTAGTCTGTGAAGTGAATATGGGAATAAAGGCAGCCAGCCTCACAAGCTCCCCTCTTCTCCTAGGAAGTCCTGGGAAATGTTTTCTAGCCTTTTAGAAGGAGGTTCTGTCAATATCAACTTAAATCACCTTTAGAAGATCATTTAACATCTCTGAGGCTTATTTTCTTAATCTACAGAAAAATAAAATATATATTAAATAAAAAGCCATTGTCGGGCCGGCCCCGTGGCTTAGCGGTTAAGTGCGCGCGCTCCGCTACTGGCGGCCGGGGTTCAGAACCCCGGGCACGCACCGATGCACCGCTTCTCCGGCCATGCTGAGGCCACGTCCCACATACAGCAACTAGAAGGATGTGCAACTACGACATACAACTATCTACTGGCTTTGGGGGACAAAAAGGAGGAGAATTGGCAATAGATGTTAGCTCAGAGCTGGTCTTCCTCAGCAAAAAGAGGAACATTAGCACGGATGTTAGCTCAGGGCTGATCTTCCTCACAAAAAAAAAAAAAAAAAGCCATTGTCATTTTTACCAGTACAAGATCTTAGGTCAAAATGCCAGAGGACAGACAGTTCCGATTTTCAAACAGACTTGTTCATCACAGAACTTGAAAGTTGCACCCACAGATCACACATGCGCACAAATGACGTTCAGTCATATTCATGGTTCATAAGTAACAGAAGCTGTTCAGACTGATCGGCTCTAGCCTTAGGGAAGCAGAAAGCAAGTCCCATAGTAGTTTGAGTGAAATGGCCTCAGGTTTTTTCATCTGAAGCTTCTTTTTATACAAAATATTAGGAATCTTGTTTAGACCTTTTTTGTGCTTTTAATTACATTCTTTTTACTTATACTTTGTTTCCCTTTTTTTTTTTTTTTGTGAGGAAGATCAGCCTTGAGCTAACATCCATGCTAATCCTCCTCTTTTTGCTGAGGAAGACCAGCTCTGAGCTAACATCTATTGCCAATCCTCCTCCTTTTCATTCCCCAAAGCCCCAGTAGATAGTTGTATGTCATAGTTGCACATCTTTCTAGTTGCTGTATGCGGGACGCAGCCTCAGCATGGCCAGAGAAGCGGTGCGTCAGTGCGCGTCTGGGATCTGAACCCGGGCCGCCAGTAACGGAGCACGTGCACTTAACCGCTAAGCCACTGGGCCAGCCCATATATACTTTGTTTCTTATTGCGGTCACATTGGTTTGTAACATCGTTATATTTCCACTTCTGTATCGACTGCATTATGTTCACCACCAAAAGTCTACTTGCCAACCGGCACCATACACGTGTCCCTTTTACCCTCCTCCCACCCCCTTCCCTTCTGGTAACCACCAGTCTGTTCTCTGTATCTATGTGTGTATTTGTTTATCTTCCAGGTACGAGTGCAGTCATACAGCAATTGTCTCTCTCCATCTGACTTATTTCTCTTAGCATAATACCCTGAATTACATTCTTCATAAGCCATATTATTGATTAGTTTTCAGCCCAGCCAGGCTACTTTTTAACTTTTTATATTGAAATATAATATACATACAGAAAATACAATCATAAGTGTACAGCTTGATAAATTTTTAAAAACCAAGCACACCTGTGTAATCAGCATTACCCAGAAACATCACATTACCAGACCACAGAACCACCCCCTGGTGCTGCCTTCCAGCCACTTTCCTCTCCCAAGGGTAGCCACTTTCCTGACTTCTAGTACCAGAGATTAGTTTTACCTGTTTTTTGTTTGTTTGTTTTAATCTTGCCATGAGGTATCTCTGAGGTTTCCCATCCATCCTTAAGCCAGAAACATGGGCCACTTTAGGTTTTCAAGTACTCTCTACAGAAGTAAACCATTTATTCCCTCTTTCCTCTCTCTTCCCAGACCGATCATTAGTAGAGGTCTGTTTGCTGGTTTCCTGTTGTCTTATCACCACCAGTAATGGCTGCCATTCTTTTAATCAGCAGATATTTACTCCTGAGCCTTGGTCAAAGGGTAACTGTCCTCTACTGTTGGAGTGGTTACTGTTCCATGGTGGTTGAGAGGTACCCTTTAGTTAAACCAAATACTCTCCAAGTTCTCTTCCAGACCTGAGAGTCTCCCACTAAAGAGAGTAGAATGGGAAAGCCATGAGAAAATGCGCTTAACCCAAAGCCAGATTTTGATTTTGGTTTTCACCATGAAAAGCCCTCATTATCTCTCACCTGGACTAGCGTAAGAGCCTCCTAAGTGGCTCCCATACACCAGTTGTGCCGTTCTCCAATCCATCCCCATATATCCAGCCAGAGAAGTCTATCCAAAATGGAAATCTAACTGCATCTTACTCCTCTGCTTCCAGTCATTTCCTGGTGCTTCACCGCCTAAAAGATAAAGTGTAAACGCTTTAACGAGGTACAAGGCCCTTGGGGACCTGTCTCCTGCCTGCCTCTTTAGTTTACTTGCCTGCCTCTGTGTGTCCAGCAATGCGTAACTACTTGTCGTTCTCCAGCAGCCATGCTGCTTCCTGCCTGTGCCTTTGCTCATGCTACTACCACTACCTGGAATGCCTCCCCCTCACTCCCTCTTACTTGGCCAATTCCTGCTTATCCTTTGGGATTCAACTTAGGGGTCACTCAAGGAAATCTTTACTGATCTGGACTTACACCACCCCCCACTTGGGTAAGATATTGTTCCTCTGTGCCCCCATAACATCCTCTGTTTACCCCATCATGGCATTTACCAAACTGGTGAAATAAGGTATTTGTCCCTCCCACAACCTGGGAGTATTTCAAGGGACAAAGTCTGTTTCTCTCTTTATTCTCAACACCTAGCACAGAACATGACAAACAATATATTCTCAGTCAATTTTTGTCACACTGCACTGAACTATCATTGAGTTGGAGTCGGAAACATCAAGGAAGGAGCAAACCAGTTCATTTTAAGCCAAGAGAACTGAATTTGGCTGTGAGAGAGCACTGGGCTTTGGAACCCACGTTGTGTGAGCGATGGAATTTTCTCAGTCTTTGTTCTAAGGCCTTCACTTATCCTTGTTGTATTTGCCTCTTTCTCTAGGCAATGGGGAGCTGAGCAATAAGGAATTTGTTTCCATCATGAAGCAACGGCTGATGAGAGGCCTGGAGAAGCCCAAAGACATGGGCTTCACCCGCCTCATGCAGGCCATGTGGAAGTGTGCACAGGAAACTGCCTGGGACTTTGCTTTACCTAAACAGTAACCCAAAAGTGCAAGAGGGGCCACCTCTCCACCCCAGGAACCCTGGCCCCTTGAGCAGAGCCTTGGCACAGCCCTTCTTGCTGCTATTTCTGGAAGTAGTGCTCCCTTCCTCCTGGGAATAATCTCAGGATTCAACCAGTTTCCCTCTCCCCCCTTCCCTGTCCCAGTGTTCTGCTAGGCTCTTATTCTGCCGAATGATAATCCCCAGAGGTTCTCAAAAACATGAGCAAGTCCTAGAAGCTCACACCTTTGGCACCTTCGACAGCACTACCCATTCAAGTACCCTATGGATGAAGAATGCAGGGAACCATCTACATACCTGCCAACCCTGGGAAACATCCCACTGTCAAGTCATCTTTGCTGTGGATTTCTATTAACAAGAACATTCCTTACTTTTCCTCCTGCTGGTGTTTTTAAGCTACAAGTTGGGAAAACCTCTGGCAGGCCAAAGGAAATTTGTGATGAATGATAATGAGGACAACCCAGGCACCCTGAGCTGGTGGGAAGCCTGGCCACAGGAAGGATCTGTGTCAGTCCCCAGGGTGGCTCTGAGACCTGCTCCAGGAAGGTGATATGCACAGTGTAACAGAGCAAGATTCAGAATTTAAAGCAGCTGCTTCATGGCTCTCTCCACTCCCTTCTTTTCCTCTCAGGCTCCCTAAGAAGACTCCACCACAACCCTGTCCTTAATGAGCAGCAGTGATTAAGTTCATTTCTCTGCAAGTGCCATTCCCCCTCCGGGAGTGTGCCTCCAAGGCTGAGGCCTGGCTCAGAGTCTATTTGCCTTCTGTTTTAAACACTTGTAAAATATCACTTTAATTACAACAGTTTGCAGTAAACCCCCCAAAGGTTCTTGTCTCCTTTATTTTAGGATCCCCTGGGGCCTTTTTCATTTCACTTCTCCACTGGGTTTGAGATCCAGCTACCAGCAGACCGTTTTTCTTTCTACCAGAATCTGGTTCTTCCTGTTGAAAGGCAATGTTCCACACAAACAAAAAGTGAGGGCATTTGTAGGTTAGTAGTGGCAGCGTCCCAGCACAGTTTGGATAGCATTTCATCCTGGGCCAGGGTACATAGTCCTTGATTACTCATGCCCCACAATAAGGAACGAAGATGAGGTGGTGGAGATAGGAGGAATCATCTGGTATGGTGGACCTAAGTTTTAAGAACCATAGCAACCAGTGTTGTATATGAACTCAACTCTGCCGCTAACTCCATATGGCCTTGAGTAGGCAAGTAATTTCCCATCTGTTTCCTCCTGTGTAAAATGACAGGTAGGGTTGAGCTTAATGGGCTCTAAGTCATCTTCCAGATCCAAAAGCCTCTCCTTCATCTCTCCTCCAGAATTGCTACAGCCTCCAGAACCTCCAGGTAATGCTCCTGGGCATGACAGAGTCTCAAGTCCAGTGTAACAGAACTACCACACCAAAACCCAGTGCTTCCTACAAGTCCTGGAAGTTGGTAGGGAGTGCTTATCTGCCAGAGAAGAGCAGAGGCCTGCGTCTGCACCTGTGGCTCCACAAGAACAGTACCAATACCAGAATTTTCTCCAGAGCAACTTAACAACCTCACTTCTAACATCCTTTCTGGATGCAGATTAGATTATCTCTCAAAGGAGTTTGCCTTATCTGTCTCCCACCCTTTCCTGTCTTGGGGTATGTATTCCTGTTACCCAAGTGTAGCTTTTGCCTTGCTCATTGCCCCAGGGCCGAGGCATCAGCAAAATGTGTGCTTTCCTTAAATTTGTCCCAGAATCCCAAAATCACTTTTTTCCCCAATCCTCATTTCTCCAGCCTGAAATAGAAGTCCCACTCACAGCTTTCATGGGGCATTCATTCCCCTATAAGAAGAGATCTGCTGATGGGCCTGGGTTTACTGAATCTGAAAGCCAGAGCATAGCAGGAAAGGGTAAGGATCTCACTTGCAACATCTTGAAACCCAAGGTCAAGGGCAGCTGTCACAGGTACGTGCAATCCAACTAAACTCCATTAGCTCCTAGGAGTGCCTGGGGAAGCAGAGGAGGAACAGGTGCCCGAGAAGATAGGACGTCCACACTTTGGCACAATAGGGTAAACGTGGGTGAGAGGTACAAGCCAAGTCACCCAGAAGAGGCCAAAGTCCCCCAAGGAAGTCCTGGAGCAAGGTGGTATATGGGTAGGCTGAGAGGATTTTAATGGGCAGAGTTTAGGGGTAGGCTGGGTGCATTTGGGAATACAAAAGGCTGATTTGTGCTTCTCTTTCTGTTCAAATTGTCTCTTCTACCTAGTTAGAATAACCTTCCCCTCCTCCTTCAAGACTCAGCTCAAACTGTCCCCTCCTTAAGTAGCCCTCCTTGATCCTTTTCTAGAGAAGACTAGTAGCCCTTCCTTTAGGACCCCTTACCCACCCATAACAATACTGGCTGTAATTGGATGTAATTTTTGTGAGATTGTCACCCACAAAGTTCAGACCCAAAGTAGTGACATGATCAAAGAAACAGTCGACCACCAAAAGCTAATTTAACAATAATTCTTGGACAATGAAAAAGTGATCCTAGCAGTGCCTCAAATTCCTCCCACACACCTACAGCCGTTCTCTACTTCTGATGTTACTGTTCTCTACTTCTTTAAAAACAAAAATAACTCTTTCTCCAGTTCTAGCCCTTAGGCTTCAGGGAGGGAAAGAAAGTCAGGTTGCTGGGCTTTCTTGACCTTGGGCTCAGCATCATCCACAAGGACAAGCAGGGAGAAAATGAAGAGAGAGTTACTAAGGAAAAGAGACTTAAGAACATGCGTGATCTTCAGAAATGATCATTCTGATAGCTTTTAGTGCCCCACCTAGTTTTAGCTCTGGTTGAAGCACATACACTAGAACTGAATCGGACTCTGAGACAAAGGAGAGGTCCAGGGCTGGCTCCGTGGCTTAGCGGTTAAGTGCGTGCGCTCTGATGCTGGCGGCCCGGGTTCGGATCCCGGGCACGCCCCAAGGCACCACTTCTCCCTCCAACGTGAGGCCGAGTCCCATGTACAGCAACTAGAAGGGTGTGAACCTATGACATACAACTATCTGCTGGGGCTTTGGGGGGAAAAAATGAATAAACAAAATCTTTAAAAAAAAAAAAAAAGGAGAGGTCCAGGCAACAACTGCTACTAGACAAGGAGGAAGGGACAGCAGCATGGTCCCCCAGCCAGAGCATCCTCTCCAAGCCCCACAGCCCCAACAAGCAGCTCAGGAAAGGAAGGAGGGAGCAGAGTCAGAGTTTAGCTTTCAGGCTTCAGGTGCCATGCTGGCAAGAAGCCTCAGCGCGGGGACTCACTGGCCTGCAGCAGGAGAGGGGAGTCCAGCCTAGCCCCAGCCCTGCTCCAAAGAAAAGGCCTCCCGGGGACCTGGGTGGCATGGGGCAGGGCGGGGTGGGATGAAAAGCCAGAGGTGGACCATAACCAGGAAGAAGGACACTGTGGATATGACTATAATTGAGAGGAGGAAAGGAGCAATGCTCATGGATTGTTCTCTGAGGCTCCAGAATGGGAATTTTTACCAGCAAGTGAGAGGGTATAAGCTATTCATTCTGCAACTTTTTGCTGATCACCTACTTTGTGCCAGGCACTGAGCAAGGTCTTCAAGGAGTTTGCATTCTAGTGAGGAAAACAGGGAAAAGAAGCAATAAAGTTAAATACAGGCTGCTATGAGAGCACTTAGAAAAACAGAAAGGCCATCTAATCCAGATTTGGAAGTTCAAGGCAGGCTTGCAGAGGAAATGATTTTTTTTTTAATTAAAAAAATACTGAGGGGGGCCGGCCCCATGGCTTAGCGGTTGGGTGCACGCGCTCCGCTACTGGCGGCCCAGGTTCGGATCCCGGGCGCGCACCAACGCACTGCTTCTCCGGCCATGCTGAGGCCATGTTCCACATACAGCAACTAGAAGGATGTGCAACTATGACATACAACTATCTACTGGGGCTTTGGGGGAAAAAAAAAAGGAGGAGGATTGGCAATAGATGTTAGCTCAGAGCCGGTCTTCCTCAGCAAAAAGAGGAGGATTAGCACAGATGTTAGCTCAGGGCTGAGCTTTCTCACACACAAAAAAAAAAATACTGAAGGGCCAGCCTGGTGGCGTAGTGGTTAAGTTCGTGTGCTCCACTTGAGTGGCCGGGGCTCACACATTCAGATCCCAGGCGCCGACCTACACACTGCTTATCAAGCCTTGCTGTGGCAGCATCCCACATATAAAGTGGAGGAAGGTGGTCACAGATGTTAGCTCAGGGCCAATCTTCCTCAGCTAAAAGAGGAGGATTGGCAACAGATGTTAGCTCTGGGCTAATCTTCCTCACCAAAAAAATAAAAAATAAAATACTTCTTTAAAAAAAAAAAAAATACTGAGATCTGAGAGTTGAGTAGGAGTTAGCAAAGGGGGAAGGGGGAGTGTCCAGGCAGAGGGTACCAAGTGTGCAAAGGTCCAAAGGCCAGAAAAGCATGTTTCATTCTGGGAACTGAAGTTCTAGGGAGTATCCAGTACAGACTGGGGAGTGATTTTGTGACCCAAGAATTAATTAAGATGGCAGTCATTCACAAAAAATAAAAATAAAAAATACATTTAGATATTTTAAAACACACTTATAACTCATAGCTTATAGAAAAAATCATGATGGAAATTTTAAAATGCTTAGAACTGAATATGATAATGAAAATACAAGATATTAAAACTTGTGGGACACAGCTAAAGGGAAACATAAACTTCTTAACAGCTTCCATACTTATTTACAGAAGATGAGCTTATTATTAATTAATAAGCTAAGCATCTGCTTCAAGAAGTTGGAAAAAGAACAGATTAAAACCCAAACAAAAAAATAACAAAAGAGCAAAAATAAATAATATTAGGAATTTTAAAATGTATATAACTAGATACTACAGCAGTTTAAAAAATAATAATATTGTGAGCAACTTTATGCCAATAAATTTGAAATGGATAGTTTCCTAGAAAATATAACTTACCAAACAGGCACAAGAAAAAATTAAAAATCTGAATAGACTATAATAAATTGAATCTGTAGTTAAAAATCTATGAGAAAAAGTACCAAACCCAGATATATATGAGGGATAAAAAAAAAAAAAAATAGGACCAAGTCCCATAGGACCCTGTAAGCCCCAATAAGGAGTTTGGACTTTTATCTTAATGATAATTAGGAGCCATTAGGGTTTTAAGCAGGAAAATGACATAATGAGCTTTGCATTTTAGAATGATGACTCTGCCTGCAATGCCAAAAATGGATTGGAGTGGGATCCAGGTTGGAGACTGCGGTAATAATCCAGTTAACCGATGCTGGAAGCCAGGATTAGAGGAATGGCTGCAGAGTTGGAGAGTTGCTAACCAATTTGGCAGATGTTTAGGTCAGGCCTGGGGGGTAAGGGTGGGGCATATAAAGTGGAGGATGATAAGGGAGAGGGAATAATTAAGGATGAAGCCCAGATTTCTGTTTGGGTAACTGGATGTATGATAGTGCTCTACAGTGGGATTGGCAGGCTGAGAGAACCAGGTTTGGGTGGAGGTTGATAAGGCAATTTTTTGACCTGTTGAGGTGCCTGAGAGACATTCCAGTAGAAGTATCTAGTAGGTAGATATGAGTCTGGATACAAGAGTCTAGAATGGAGATATGGTTTGGGAATCTCCTAAAAAACCTGGGCTATCCCAATTTCAAGGCCAACTAACCATGAACACATGAAGTCTGAATCAGTTTCATAAAACCAGCTCCATCTCTTCCCCAAGGGAGGCTGGGAATAGAGACCATCAAAGTGAAAAGACTGTTAATCAAAGAACCTGTACTTGGTGGGATATCCCTGAGACAGACAAGTTTGCTAGAAAGGACTCCCTGTGCCCTTATCTTTCCAGCCTCTGGTCCTCGCTAGGTGTCAAGGGCTCTTCCTTCTCTGGGGAGAAGGAGAGAGAGCAAGAGACTGAAGTGGAGTTCCAGAGATGCTATGGGGAAATATTCATATGTTCATTCAACAATTTATTGAAGCTCAAATTTAAAATTCAATTATCAGTCATTCACATTCTTGGGTGAATTTTCATCTCCAATGTGAGGTTTAGATTTTCTTTTTTTTTTTTAATAGGTAAACATTCACGTATCCAAAATCAAACTTACATAAAAAAGGCATACATTGGAAAGCCTCATTCCCAACCATTCCCACAGCTGCATGGTATTCCACTGTATACTGTTGTTTAATCAATAAGGGTAGTTTCTTCAGGGAGAGATTTTGGAGCCTGGAGCCCTCTAAAGGGAGGTCTTGGTCGGTCACATTTGGAGGGAGCAAGGGACACTGGGGAGCCAGGGAGCAAAAGAGCAAAGGACAGGAGTGGAGGATACTCCATGGACTTGGTAATTCTTCCTGAAGCCTTAGGAAGGAATTTATCCCCCTAGCTAGCTCAGGGAAACTCTGGATCAAGTGTTTGGGGAGAGAAAAACCTGCTCTGAGATTCATTTATTCTATTCATTTAACAAATACATATTGATCCACTATTAAGTATCAGGCCTTGTGCTGAGGCCACAGGGAACACGAGAGCAAGAACTCCATCTTGGTTTAGCTGGAGACAGGATCACAAACAAAGGGTACCAACTGTGCAGGGCAGTCAAGATGGGTGTCAATGGAGGGGCCAGGCTTAAGTGCTATGGAAATTCAAAGCAGGGAGAGCTCATGGAGGAGAACACCCTTTCTCAGCCTCAGACCCTGGCTCAGTTGTCATCTACCCCAGAAAGCCTTTCCAATCCTACACACACAACCAGCAGCTCCCTCTTCTGAGCCTCCTCCAGCTTACATACGAGCCCACTGTTGTACTTACCACACTGTCCTCTAATTCTTTTAATATCTAGCTCCTTTACTAGACTGTGAGCTCCCTGATGTCAGGTTCTGTCCTTTATGCATGGTGCATCTCTGAATCCCTAAAGCTCTGCATGGTGCCTGTCTTTCAGTTCAGACACCTGATTAAATTAATTGTATTTCTTCATAGAGGAGAATGAGTTTAAGCTGAGCCCTGAAGAAGTTAGACTTAGATAGATGGAAAAGATAATTAAGGAGGTCAGGCAGATAGATGGGGTGGGATGAAATGTATCTTAGTAGAGATGGGGAGGGTACAATGGGAGATTAAAGCATGTTAAGGTCAGACTGTGAATTCTTGGTGTCCCCAGAGGAGAGAAATCTGGAGGCTGGTGGTCACCTACTACAAGGGTGGTTTCAGCTCTAGGAGCAAAATGAGGTGTTGAGATTTATTTGGAGATTCATTTTCCCAGTGACTTCTCCTGGATGGCTGTGGAGACAATTAAGGATTTGTCTCTCTTTATACCCCTCATCCTCCCACAGATACCATGATTCCAGCTAGTCAGGATAGAAGTTTCTAATTTTTTCCTTAGATCAAAATCATGACATTTTGATTTCAAGAACTATCAAGGAGAAACTGTTAAGTTCAGTCAGCCCTGGCACACCAGATCCATTTCTAAACAAAATTTATAGACCAAAGACCATAATGTTTAACATGGACTGAGCAGGAGTGTGCCTCTTTTCCTGGCCTTTGACCTGAGAAAATCCAAAGCCCATAGGAAGTCAAATTGTCTCAGGACAAAAAACAAGAGACCCAGTTTGAGATCTGTAAGAAAGGCAGGGAGTGATAACATGGAGGCTGAAAAGACCAGCATTCAGGCTCAGTTTATAATCCCTTCTGAAACAACAAAGCCTTTCCAAAATGAATCAGTTCAGAGACAGAGCTCAGCAGCAGAGGGGAGGGAAGAAGAAGACTGTGAAAATAAGGCATAAAGAAGTCCCAGCACACACGCTCCACCCGCCTGTCCAGATCCTTACTGCTCCAGACCCTGCCAACCAAGCCAAATCACTGACTACAAACTCAAAATTTAAATAAGATTTTGTCATTTATATGCACTGCATGAAAGGAGAGGAGGGCTTACCAGCCAGTAGCCGGGCAATCACAGTCCACTTCCTTAACCCAACAAAATTACAGGCCTGCCTTCATACGTGAGTACCCTCTTCACAAAGTGAAGTACCTGTGGTTGGCTGGAGAAGACGAGACCTCATGATACTTAGCAGCAGAGGGGAAGACGGACATTGCAGTCCTAGGTCAACAGACTTCAGAGAGGCTCCTTGAAAGACGTCCCAGTGTTCATCCATTAACACATATTAAGGACCTATCACTTTGTGAAGACTTTAACGTTTTCTAAGTGTAGGGCTGTATTATCAAGGAGGGGCTGATTTCTTCACCCCCAGGATAGTCTCTAACAGGCCAGCTTGGAGGCCTGTTTGCATTGGGAAGGGAACAGTGGGAATGGAAAGGAAGGTTGGATGTGAAGAAATTTCCAAGGAGTGAGCATGTAGCTGAGAAGGCCATGGACTTGCTGCTTATTACACTGAAAAAATAAAAGCTATCTAAAAAGAACTTCCTCATGTTCCCACTTCCACATCGACCAGCCGGCTCGCAGTGTACCAGCCACACTGCCTTCCCTCCTGAACATCAATGAGTCGTCCATGCAGCTATCTACAGCCATCCTCTTACTTGTGCCCCAGATCCCACCTCCTCTGTCTATTCCTGTAATTGTCTCCTGTCTTTCCTTCATTACCAAAATTTCTTGCCCAATTAAATAATTCCTATTACAGAATGCTATAATATATCCCATCTTAAAGGAAAAAAAACCCCAAAAACTTCCCCACATTCCTCTCCACTACCAATCTGTTTCTTCCTCACCCTCACTCTCTTGAATCCATTCCTGTTGGACTTCCACCTCTACCGTCCACTGAGAGCAAACTTGTCAAGGTCGCCACGGACCTCCACATTGTAAAACCCATTGGTCATTTCTCAAGTCTTCATATTGCTTGGCGCCTCCACAGGGTTTGCCAACATTTGGCCCCTCCCTCCCTCTTGAAACGTGCTTCCCTTAGCTTCTGAGATAACTCATTTTCTTACCTGACGAGCTGCTGCTTCAGTCTCCTTTCCTGGATTCTTCTCCTCTTCCAGACCTCTAAATACTGGGGTGTCACAGGGCTCAGTCATCAGACTTCTACTCTTCCCTATCTACACTCACTTCCCTGGTGCATCTAGTCCCATAGCTTTAAATACCATTTATATTCTTTTTTCCATCTAGTCCCATAGTTTTAAATATTATTTATATATACTGATAATTTCCAAAAGTATATTTCCAGCCCCATCTTCTTCCCTGAACCCTACATATATACAACTTCCTACTCTACATCTCGACTCTAAAAGGCATCACAAACTTAACACACCGTAGGGCCGGCCCTGTGGCTTAGCGGTTAAGTGCGCGCGCTCCGCTGCCGGCGGCCCGAGTTCGGATCCTGGGCGCACACCGACGCACTGCTTCTGCGGCCATGCTGAGGCCGCGTCCTACATACAGCAACTAGAAGGATGTGCAGCTATGACATACAACTATCTACTGGGGCTTTGGGGTAAAAATAAATAAATAAAAATTAAAAAAAAAAAAACACACCGTAAATCAAACATTTAATGTTCCCCCTACCAAACCACTCTCTCACAGTCTTCCTCCAGTTCCCCCAGATTCGGTAAATGGAAACTCTGTTCTTCCACTTAAATCAGGCCAAAATCTTAGAATCATCCTTGACCCTCTTTCTCTCATATCCCACATCCAGCCCATCAGCAAAATCGTTTTGAATCTGTCTTTAAAATATATCCAGAATTTTACTACCTTCTCAACACCCCCACCATTGCCCTTGTCCAAGTTACCATTAATTCTCACCTGGAGTACAGTAGTAGCCTTCTAACTCTCACCTGTAGTAGCCTCTTACCAAGTCTCGCTTGAGACGCCAAGTAATATAGGGACTGAGAAATGACCCGTGGATTTGGCGATGTGGGTCATTGGTAACCTTGGTAAGATTGCTTTCCCTGGAGCCGTGGGCGTGAAAGCCTGACAGAACTGGATTCCACTCGATAGTGAGATCCTACATGCTCCTTATAGTGTATTCTCCTTGCTGATCCTGTAAGAACTCACCAAGAAAATTCCCGTTTCAGAGCCTTTGTATCTGCTCTTCCACCCTTCCTCCAGAGTCACATCAGAGCCCCCGCTCTCCCTCCTGAATTCAGATTTGTGTTAAAATGACAGCTTCTGAGAGAAGATTTCTCACATCCAGCTATTTAAAATAGCACCTCTCACTCTATTATCTTTTTGTGTGTGTGAGGAAGATCAGCCCTGAGCTAACATCCATGCTAATCCTCCTCTTTTTGCTGAGGAAGACCGGCTCTGAGCTAACATCTATTGCCAATCCTCCTCCTTTTTTTCCCCAAAGCCCCAGTAGATAGTTGTGTGTCATAGTTGCACATCCTTCTAGTTGCTGTATGTGGGACGCGGCCTCAGCATGGCCGAAGAAGCGGTGCGTGGGTGTGCGCCCGGGATCCCAACCCAGGCCGCCAGTAGTGGAGCACGCATACTTAACTGCTAAGCCAAGGGGCTGGCCCCTCTATTTTATTATCTTTTCTTTATTCTTTTTCATAGCATTTACACTATCTGAATATCTCTCTTTATGGATATCTCCCCCCACTCCCGCACACACTAGAATGTAAGCTCGGTGAGGGCAGGGGCTGTGTTTGGTTCACCATTGTATACCCAGCCTGGCAAATAGCTGGTACTCAATAAATCTGTTGAATGAATAAATAAATGACCTTCATCTCAAACGCAGAGAGTTACTACCAAGAATGTGCAAGCATACTCAACTTTAAGACCTCCTAATATAACCCATTGAGCTCCAGGAATGTGAGCACACACTCTTATTAACACCTCTCTTAGACGTCCCCATCTTAGAAGACATACGGTAGCGCTTCCGCCCTCGCTCGAATCTCGCTCAAACCTCTGAAAAGGAGGGGCGAAGGGCTTATGTCATCATTCTGCGCCGGCCTGCCCCGCGACGCGCCGGCGGCTGGCGCAGCCCTTCGTTCGCCCGGCCTCCCCCTCCCTGGTTCCGCGCTCTGGTTCCGCCATGGAATCTAACAAGGATGAAGCCGAGCGCTGTATTAGCATCGCCCTCAAGGCCATCCAGAGCAACCAGCCCGAGCGGGCGCTCCGCTTCTTGGAGAAGGCGCAGCGGCTGTACCCGACGCCACGAGTTCGCGGTGAGTGTGAGGTGCCGGAGAGACCGAGGGGACATTAGAACTGATGGGGGGAATACGGGAACGGACCGACGGGAGCAGTTGGAGGAGGGGGAGGGGTGGCGAGGCGCGGCTACTCCTGCGCACTGAGACACGCGCGGTGGCCGCTGGGAGGTGTAGTCTTTCGCTCCCACGCCCCTCCGGAATGCTGGACTCTTGATGACAGGGGCGAGCACGACTTCAGTTTTCCGGGTGCTTGCGGAACCCTCTGAGGTTTGGAGTTCCCAAGAATGAGAGGCGCTGGCAGGTGGAGCGAAGGGAACTTAAGTGGAAGCGAAATCGAACTACTTTTCCCAAGGGGCCATTCGGTGGTCCAGGGCCAGTAGCCGGCCTGGGAGATATTATAGTTTAGGAAAATAAACATAACTCTTCTGACGGAGGGAAAGGGTTCTAGAGAGGGAAAGAAGATTTCTGACCTTCGGACGGCCTGGAAGGGCGTCTCCATTTCTTCACTCCCTCGCACGTCTCAGGACAATGATCAGGGACCACCCTCCCAAAACTAGAGCCTGCCTTTTTCTCCCGCTTACCACCACCACCTTGGACGGTCTGCCCTGAGACCGGGCTCCTCACTCGCTCCTGGGTCCTCTTCACCCGCTTCTGAGATTCCGAGTGGATGCCCTTGGAGACGCTGGCCTCAGCCACTCCCACCCATCCTCGCCCCCAAGAGTCCATCAGTAGGCGGCTGGACAGCAGTAGGCTGCTAAGCGGCCCTGGACTGAGGCTGCCAAACCAGGGAGGGAATAGTAAGGTTGTCTCTACTACTCATCATCCCACTCTACCCAGGAACCGTTTTTTTCTTTAACCTAAGTCTTCAAAGTTTTTCAATCCGAGCTGGAGGGAAGAAAGAGTTTGGGCCTGCAATAATCACTTAGTAAACTGGCATATAGCAGGTACTCAGAATCAGAACTCCTGCGTTCTCATCCTGACTGCTACTATGTGATCTTTCTGAGATTGGATTTCGTCATCTGGAATATTAGAGGGTTGGCACAGATAATGTGAATGACAATAATATCCATAAGGGTTTTCAGTTTAGAAAGGTCTCTCGAATGCATTTTCTAACTTGGGCCTGCCCTATCATGCAGGAAGAGCAAAGATCGTTATCTTTGTTCTATAGATGAGGAAATACCTCAAAGGCAAGGGACTTGCCCAAGATTACACAGCTAGAAATTGGAAAGTTCTGCGATTCTATAAATATTTATTAAAGGAATGAAATGAAATTGAAGAACAGCACTCAGCCTCCTAACCTTCCTTGCCCACGTTATGAATTTAAGAAAGGGGAAGACTGCAGAAGAGGCGGCCTGGCATGCCTGAATTTTCCTCCCTCTTGACTCTGCAGGTTGATCTTTGGCCTATTTGCCTTCTCTTGGAGAGGGTTTCAGTCTGTATTTGCCAGGACTTCTGAGATAACCTATTCAAGGTGCTTCTCTATGAAGTAAATCACACTCTATAAGAGTGGAGCTTGATGGAGTGGGGGACTTCCAGCTCTCAGATTTTTGTCTGCTGTAGTACTTTGGAGGGGATCAGGAGCAGGTAGCCAAAAAGGATGGTAACAACATGGCCTATGGAGATCTTCCTGTCAGCAGGCCTCCTGGGCCAGTTCAGGGGCTTGACGGATGTCCTTCCTGGGGCTCAAGCACTGGATTTGCTCAAGCAGAAGAGTCACCTGCTGCATATTTATCATATTCATGTTATTTTAGAAGAGTATAGGCCTTATGCATCTCTGTAAACTTCACCTTGTGCCATCTTCAGCACTGCACTGAGCTGACAAGGACCTGCGGTTAATTTAGGCCTGGGATAGGGAAATCTTGGTTAAAAAGATATTAGGTAATTGTCTACACTTGATATTTGGGGTTTGAGCTCATTCGAGATGCTCAGACTTTTTGTTTTGTTTTGTTTGCAAAGTCCTCTGCTTGGTGCCAAGTGGTATAGCAGGATTGGTAAGACATGATCTTTTGCCTCAAGGAGTTTACGGTCTAGTGAAGGAGACAAAGTTACAGAAAAAGTCATATTGCAAGCCATAAAGCCATAACTGTGATTAAAATAAAAATTAAGCACAGTGTTAGATGCTGAGGACTTAAGGATGGATGTGAAAAATCCAGTCCCTGCCCTCCATGGGTTCAGTCTGGTGAGGTGGAGGGGAGTGCTGGGGGTGGGGGCATGGAGGATAATCTCCTGAACATTAAATTATTAGCAGTATGGTGAGTGCTGTAGCAAGGACATAAAAATAATGATAGGTCACAGTGCAGGAAGGCTTCAGGGAGTAGGACAGGAGACAGCATTTGAGCTGCACTTTGGAGGAAGGTACGAGACCTGGAGAAGGGCATACTGGGAAGAAGACATGGAGGTTGGAAGTTGTAAGAGGTTTGGGGGAAGGAATTGAATGTAGCAAGATTTGGAGGCTATGGAGGTGGTAATTTGAGTATAGAGAGGATTAAAGTTGGAACATAGGATGGGGCCAGCTTGTGGAAATCCTTTCCTGCCAGGCAAGGATATTTTTACTTTATTCTGTAGTTAGTGAAAAAACCATTGAAGTTTTTGTTAGCAGGAATAAGATAAGGGTACTTTTCTTAAAAGAGAAAGCATGAAGGACTAATGAGAGGGAAGGACTCAAGGCAGAAACCAGTTGGGAGACAATTGCATTGAGTAGGTTAGGAGTTATGAGGGCCTGAGATAAGGCAATATGGATGAGGATAAAGTCATTGGAGAGGAGGTACCAGGCCTTCTGGGAGAAAGGGATGCTGAGGAAAAATGGGGACTCAGAATCCAAGCCTGTGTGACTGGGAAGAAACGAAGGCTGAAGAATGTGGGTAGGAAGAGATGGGCAGAGTGTAAGGTGCTGGTGAGATGTTCCAAAGAAGCTGTCAGCTTGGAGCTCAGGAGAGAACTCCAGGTTCCAGCTGAAAGCCGTAGCATCAGTTTGGTGGAGCTCATTGGAGTTATGCTTGGCTGAGGTCACTGTGGCAAAGTGTGAAACATGTAGAAGAGGATGCTGCAGGCACAACCATGGGCCGCATCTGCCCGTAGCCAATGGGCAAGGCAGAGGCAGCAACAGAGTGAGGTGGAGCAACTGCAGGAAGAGGCAGTCCCAGGAGAGGGCAGCGGCCAGGTGGCCATGGAGCAGTGTGTCAAGGAGGTGGTCAGCGGCGCTGTCAGTTGCTGCAGAGGCCATGTGGGAAAAGGACACTTCAAGAAATGAAAGGGGAAGGATCAAGAGCATGGGTGGAGGATTGGTCTTGGAGAAGTGGAAGGACAGACAGAGGGAAGAGTTAGGGGTGAGTGGAGGCTCACAGCAACCTTGAAGGGTTGAGGGACCTCACAGTGCAAAGGATGTGAGGGGACTTGAAACTCGTGCTGCAGGAGGTGGGACAGGGAGGCACCGAGGGCTGAACAGTTGTACTGTGGAGCAGTAGCCGGACCCTGTGCTGGGAATTCACAGGGCAGGGTTAGTGGAGCCAGTCAGTCCCTTTCTGGGATTTTCTGTCCAGCTCCTGGCAGCCTAGTAGCCGTTGGCTTTGCCTGGGGCTTAGCGACAATGGTGGAAGGTACCTGGTTTTCCAGGCAGCTGATGAGAACATCTGTAGGCCTCAGGTTCCCCAGCATACAAAGAGAGGGTTGGCCACAGAGGTCAGGTTGGCTGCCTAAAGTTCTGTGAAAGCACATGGCAGAAGAGACTGACGTAGAGTTCAGAGTGAGTAGCTGCTAATATTATAACCTGGGCTGATGAACTGGCTGGCCATGGCAGCAGGCTGGCCAGGGAGGTCGGGGGACCCAAGGTGGTGGGAGCCAGGGAACTCCAAGGCTTAGGACTCAGCACTCAGCAGGACCCAGTTGTAAACATGAGATTTCAGGCCATTCCAGACTCCAGGTCCATGTCAAAGGCTGCTTATGGTTCTGTGAAATGGCTGGCTATGGGGTCCAGGCTAAGTCAGGAGGGCCAAGCCGAGAAGGCCAGCACATAGGAGAGGGGAGAATGGGTTGCCGAGAGATTTTGGCATTCAAGATCTAGGAGTGAGAGATGTTCTAGTACTGACAAGGTCCACGATGGGGTTGTCCATTCAAGTTAGTCAACTCTTTATGAACCCCACTGTGTGCTCAAGCCTTCCATTCACCTTATTTTACTGAATCTTATTTACTACTCAGAACAACCCAGTGAGGACAGGGATCATGTCTTCACTGAGGAACTCGATAGCCTGACAAGGCCATATGGCTAATTAGCAAAGGAACCAGACGGTCTAGTCCCACTGCCAGGCCCTTTCCCTACTCCAGCCTCCCTTTCTGCGCTTTGAGCGCTGCAGGTACATAGAGAGAGCCTGAAGTAGAGGAAGAGTAACAGATAACAGTATTTGCTAGGCATTGTGCTAAGTCCTTTATATGCCTTCACTCATTTACTCTTTCAACTCTGTTGAGAGAGACACAGGTTTACGTGGAGAAGCTAAGTTAACTTGTCCAAGATGACTCTGCCGGAAAGAGGCAGAGCCAGGTTTGAACTCGGGCAGTCTGACCCTCCAGTCTGGGTTTGAGGAGGGGCCGCCCCTGGTGGCTTTGGCCATAGAAATGCTCTCACCCCTACCTAAGCTGCCACCCCTCCCACCGCAGCTTTGGTCTCTTCCATCGATTTCCCTTCTTTTTAAGTGTCTGCCAGCTTTACTGGGAAGGGGCAGAGTCAGGATTTGAACCCAGCCATGTCTGTTTAACTCCAGAACCACATTAAGCTGTTCTGTCTCCTACTTTTTTGTGACATTTGCCTGTCAGCCACTGTGCCATGAGGGACGTAACAGTGAGTCAGGATGAGGCCTGGCAGAGGGGGTGTCCAGGCTCCAAGAGAGACCTACTTGTTAGCAACCAGAAATCTTGAATTGCCAACTCAAGCAGGAACCTTCTGAGTGACGCAGAGCACATCCGTTCCCCTCGGGCTCTCTCTCTGCAGTGTAGGGAAATTAGAGTGGCTGACTCCATGTAACTGCCCTGAAAAGCTTCCAGAATCTGCCCTGACAGGTACTGGAGAGAGTCCATCGCATCCTGGCTGATAACTCCTGTGTATCTGTGGCAATGGACTAGCTGGTCATGTTGTCCTTAGGGTATGTTAGCTCAGCTTGGGCCACTGGGGCTTCCAGAGAAATTGAAATAAACAGCTTCTTTTTTTTGTGTGTGAGGAAGATCAGCCCTGAGCTAACATCCATGCCAATCCTCCTCTTTTTGCTGAGGAAGACTGGCCCTGAGCTAACATCTATTGCCAATCCTCCTCCTTTTTTTTTTCCCTTTTTCTCCCCAAAGCCCCAGTAGGTAGTTGTATGTCATAGTTGCACATCCTTCTAGTTGCTGTATGTGGGGCACCGCCTCAGCATGGCTGGACAAGCGGTGCGTAGGTACACGCCCGGGATCCAAACCCGGGCTGCCAGTAGCGGAGCGCACGCACTTAACCACTAAGGCACAGGGCCGGCCCCTAAACAGCTTCTTTAAAAGCCCTAGGAAAACCGCAAACCAACTTCTCCCTCTGTCGCAGCTTGATCTGCATCTCTTCATCTGTTGGTTTCTTCCTTTGCCATTCTCTTGGTGCCTGGCATGGACTTGGAGTCTGGAGTGGCCTGAAATCTCATAGTTACAGCTGGTCCAAAGCCTGCTGAGTGCTGAGTCCTAAGCCTTCGAGCTCCCCGGCCCCCACCACCTTGGGTCCCCTTACCCCCTGGGCCAGCCAGTTCATCGACCCAGGTCATAATATTAGCAGCTGCTCATTTTGAACTTTTACTTTATGTCAGTCTGTGCCAGGTGCGTATACACATTATCTCATTTTATCCTCATACCCCCATTGTGAGGAAACTGAGATTCAGAGAAATTTCATAGATTGGCCAGGGTCTCACTGTTAGGAAGTGGCTGAGAATTGAAACCTGGGTCTTTCTGAATTTAACTTCTCTTCTGTACTTGGAATGACTGTACTGGAAGGGGGTCCCCACACCAGACTCGTGTGTTCTGGGAGAGCAGCAGAGTTAAGAGCGTGGCTCTGGGAGCCAGACATCCTGGGGTTGTGCAGCCACAGGCAAGTTGATCAAACACACAGCTCCTTCCTTATAATGGGGATGGTGGTAATAAGACCTACCTCCAAGGCCATCGTCAAGATTAAATGAGCTAATACACGCAGAGCCTAACACATAGTGAGCGCTCATTACTATTGCTCCTGTCCGAGTGCCCTCTCGGGGCTTGCTACAGGAGCCCTTCCAGCCCCCGTGTGTGGGGTGAGCTCAGCTGTCAGTGCTCCTCTGTTTGGATTTCCCAGCTGCTGACTCAGTGAGATTGCGTGAGTTTGCTGCAACCGTGACAGCAATGGCTCAGAGCACAGTGGTCCACTTGAGCCCCAGTACTCTGCTCCCAGTGAGCCCTGCTCCAGGCCCTTTGGGTGAGATCCAAGTGTGTCGCAGTAGAGCGTGTCTGACACCCAGCACAGCAGACACCTGGCGCGTTTGAAGGAAGCTGGGGACCAACCAGGCTCTGCTGCTGTCCTTCCTCAGCACAGAAGTGTGCTGGGTCCCTACTGTGGTCCAGATGCCTAGTTTCCCAGGACACTGTACCACGGGCATGACTGAGGGGTTAGGAACTGGTTTTGTGCCTATAATAAATGGGCACAGGGGACTTCTGCCAGAGATTTGGGCCCTTCCTTATTGAGTCAGCAAGAACCAAGGACTTGAGTTTGAATAACCGTGACCCTGTTTGAGAGTGACAGCTAATGCCCTGTATAGATTCCAGATATTGAAGTAGGGCATTTGACATGGCCAGCCATTTGAAAGATGTAAAAAAATAGCAAGTAGTGAGCACAGCAGATGTTTATTCTGAGTCTCTCACCATCCCTGGCCCTGGGGCAAACTCTTTGCCCTTGTTCCTCTTCACGGATAAGCCAAGGCCTCCAGGAAGTCTGCCAGACCAATCCCAGCTGAATCAGATGGTCCTGCTAAGTGGGGTCTCCATTGCAAAGTACTTCGCGCATCTCTGCACTCAACAGAGGATGTTTGTTGAATGCACTGCTTTGGGATTTAAAAAACCTGAAGCGTTAATAGTTTTTATGCTGAGTTTAAAATGACCTATGCCCTGCCAACTCCTGAGAACTGTGGATGCTAAGAGAGCAGGAGACTAGCCCACTAGGGCCCTGCAGGCCTAAGTCAGGAAAGGAGCCAGTGGCTTTGCCGGGAGAAGAAGCGAGTGGGATGTGGGGGACCCTGGCCTCTCGCAGGGCCAGGCAGTCCCTCAGGCACTGCATGTGGCCTTGCTAGAACAGAAGTCCTGAGTGGTTTCCTTGCCTTGCACAGCCCTGATCGAGTCACTCAACCAGAAATCACAGTCTGCCGGTGACCAGCCCCAACCCACAGACACAACCCGTGCAACCCATAGGAAAGCCAGTGGAGCCGACACCCCTGCTGCTAACGGTGAAGCTGGAGGAGGAGACAGCACCAAAGGCTACACTGCGGAACAAGTAGCGGCCGTGAAAAGGTAGAGGGCTGGGCCGGGCGGGCCAGGGCCGGAGCTGGGGGTGTTGGGAAGTTTTCAAGTTGAGAGAAGGCTTCCTGCAACACATCCTCCACCTCACATCTGCTGTGGTCTGGGAGGGTCTTGAGGATGGAGATGGTCCAAGTGGTCGGGCTTATCATGCCCATCGGGGCCTTGGAATAGTGTGGGAATCAGGGCTCCACGGTCCCCTCCCACCAAGACAGCCCATAGCAGAGGCTGGAAACGCTGACACTGCCAGCTTCTGCTGCTGCTGGCCAGGCGGGCCCCACCCTCTTCACACAGCTCTGTTTGTCAGGCAGAGACGGGGCCTGGTCTCCCCCTCCAGATTCTCCCCCAGCCCACACCCCACCCCCAACAAAGACCTTTTCAAAGCAGAGCCTGCGTGGGATAGAGTGGAGACAGGAGACGGTTATCCCTCCAAGGCTTGGGCAGGCCCTGCACAGAACAGCTCACTACCAGGCTGAGACAACCCAGCTGGCTTCTCAGGAGTAGATAATCCTGCCTGTCATTTCTCCAGCTAGCCTTGGGAATCCCTCCAAGGTCATTCCACATGGCCCTGGCTGCTAGTGGAGATAACAACAAGCTTCAGGTCTGGGGTTCAGCCTGTGTGTGTGACCCCGCATGACTGTAGTTTGCTGTAAAAGCATGAGCCAAATTTGCATTTTTCTGACCAGACAGGGTTTTGACCAGACAAGCTCATTTGTTGTAGGCAATAGAAACTGATTGTGGGGAGTTGGGAAAGCCTGGAAAAGGCCAAGAATCAGGGGGTCTTCAGGGGCCCCGGGAGTAAGAATTGATGGAAGAGAACCAGGGTGTCTTCAGGGCTCTTTGATGGGGTGAACAGACACCTGCCATTTCTGGCCTTTATGTTACCGCTCAAGACTCCGATTGCCATGAGAGAGTACAGCTGGCCGAGCTTGGGACACACCTGCCCTTGGGCAGAGGCCCCTGATTGACAGTCATTGACAGTCCTTCTGAGGTTGCTCTATTGGCGAAGGGAAATGGTTCCTGGCCTGGCAAAACCAGCAGCTGCCCCCGTGAAATCTTAAGTATATTCTTGGTGTTTCCACTGGGCCCTGCCCGGCTCCCCATCCCAGGTGGAGCTTACTGAGGCTCCCTTGTCCCCAAGATCTGACAGCTGACCTGGAGGAGCTGTCGGCCATGCCCTGCTGGTCCCCCGAGCCTGCTCAGAGCTGTGTGCCCACGCTGCTTGTTCCTCGCCCACCTCTCCACACGGCCCTGGGCCCATGTAGAGTCCCCCCACCACACTCTTCTCTCTCCCTCAGGGTCAAGCAGTGTAAAGATTACTACGAGATCCTGGGGGTGAGCAGAGGGGCCTCAGATGAGGACCTGAAGAAGGCCTACCGCAAACTGGCCCTCAAATTCCACCCGGACAAGAACCACGCACCTGGCGCCACTGAAGCTTTCAAAGGTAAGCTGGCCCTGGCTTCCCAGTGTTTTGGTGTTTTTCTCTCTTGTCCTTGGGAAGGAATAAGGGGCCAAGATAGCTTTTCCAGGAAGTGGCCTTGGACCCCAGTCCCATGGGCTCAGGAGCTGCTTCCTGGGAACAAGGTCCTGGTAGCCACCTCTAACCATACAGAGTCTGTTAGAGCTCAGATAGTGCCACTCCTGCCTCCCCCTCCTCCCCGTTCCCCGGGGGCTACAGGAAGGGAGCTGAGGTGAGAGGACCGGTGGCTTCTCCAAGGTCACACAGTGATTGAGGGTCAGAAGCAGGCCTCTTCACTCACCCATATGCACTTCCCCATCTTGGGATCTCAGTAACGGTTTCCCTGTGCTGAGGGGCAGGGCAGCCCCAGGTCAGTGGCCTCTGGTCTGGTGGCTTCCTCAGCAGCAGCAGCCATAGCCAACCCCACCTACACACACACACACCACACACACACATTCACAGACTCTATCACACCACGCACTCACACATAACACAAACACATACGACACACACTCACGCACACACACACATCACCCACATAAATACACGCCCAGGGCCTGCAGTGGCGGGCATGGCAGTCTCTGGCCTCAGGGTCCACTGGTTCTGGGATGGGTGCTTCAGTTCTGGCTGAAATCATAAGCTGTTCTTTAATCGTTTATATTTTCATTGACCCCATCAGGCACACGTGTACCGACCCTGTGCCAGCACTGTGTTCCTGGGCACTGCAATTCTACTTTTCCCCCAGCCGTCTCTTCTCTTAGGCCCACCTTGTCCTCCTTAGGACCTTCAAAGTCTTTGGCTCACCTCATAGCATGGCGACTAGCTCCACCTGGCCCAGGAAGGGTGCTGTGCAGTCCTGGGGCCCTGACCATAGCCAAATGGGAAGCCTGTGGCAGAGCAGACCCCAAGACCTGGTGTGCTGTCTCCCAGGGCCTGCCCCAGGTGTTCCATTCCAGACTGCTTGGGGTTGGTCCTGCTTGGAGTGGTCTGCAGGCATCATCCCCCCTGCTGCCTGTCAGCCAGCCCCAGAGGGAGAAGGCGAATGGGAGTAGGGAGGCAGGGTGGCCGTGGTTAATGTTGCTCCAGCCCTGACCGCTCCTGCAGCCTGCCCCGACAGACACTGAGAGGCTAGATCTGGCCTTGCGGCCTGGTTAGAATGGGGACGGTCTCCTTATTCTCAGGGGGTGCAAGTTCTGAAGCAGAATCAGCTTTGACCCACTCCTTGGAGAGAGTGGGCTTCTTGAGAAGGAGCAGGAGACTGAGGAGGGCTCAGGACCGGGGTCCTTTGAGGCACAGGCTTCCCATCTGGGGCCTTAGAGGGGAGGCCCCAGGACCAAGCAGAGGAACATCAGCTGGGTTCTGGACCTCAGGGAGGCGAGGGCTCTCCAGGCCACACTGCAGCAGTGGAGGAGTCTCGACTAGAACCCTGGGATTTGGCCCTTCCCGGCACTTCCTGCTGCCTTCCAGTTTACAACAAGGACATTGTGCATCTGTGTGCCCCTGTGTCACACTATGACTTCAAGATTACACAACCTCCAGAAAGGGATCCCCATCCCAGTGGGCACCTTGAGAGAGAAGAATGAGGAGGAGGGGTTGGTGGTTTTCATCAAGTCAGAGAACAGACTTGAAGCAAGACACACCTGCTTCAAGTTTGATCCGTGGCTCTGCAACATCAGAGCTGCGTGATCTTACACTTAACCTCTCTGAGCCTCAATTCTCTCATTGATGAAATGGAGATGGGGTTGCTGTTATGAGCAAATAAGATAATGCCTGTAAAGGGCCTGGCGCATAGAAAAAGCTGGACCATTGTCATGAGGTGGAGAGCAAAGAGCCTGAGTGTTAATCCTCCACCCAGCCCAGGCTGCCCAGACTCACTTAGGGGTTTTCCTGCATCCCCCCCTCCCCACACTCGCCCCACAGCAAACTTCCTGCTGGCCTCAAGAACTCCTGCCTCCTAAAGCACCAGTTGAGTACCTGAAGGAAATGAGCTCTTGGCTGCCATGGGAACCTCCACCTCACCCCTAGCATCTTCAGGCCTGACCTTTCGACCTCCTTTCCAGCCATTGGCACAGCATATGCGGTACTTAGCAATCCAGAGAAAAGGAAGCAGTATGACCAGTTCGGTGATGACAAGAGCCAGGCAGCCCGGCACGGCCATGGGCATGGGGACTTCCACCGTGGCTTTGAGGCTGACATCTCCCCTGAAGACCTCTTCAACATGTTCTTTGGCGGTGGCTTCCCGTCTAGTAAGTACCCCCCACTCCCCACAGCCAGGTCTCCCTGGGGTGTGGTGGGAGACTGGAGTCAGCCTCTCCCTTTCCCAGCAGCCCCACTCCTGACTCAGTCCCTCTGTCCTCCAGGTAATGTCCATGTCTACAGCAACGGCCGCATGCGCTATACCTACCAGCAAAGGCAGGACCGCAGGGAGAACCAGGGTGACGTGAGTGAGGAAGGCACTGGGGAGAGCATGGGGAGGGTGCCGCGCCCCACCCCAGGGGGCAGGGCCTGGAGCAGGAAGTGACATCCCAGCTGTCTATTCTGGGACAAGCAGTGCCCCCACAGCTCTCAGCCAAGGAGCTGCCCTGGGTCCCCCTTGCCATTCTGCTCAGCGACACCAGAGGGAGCCACACTCCACATCGCCCACAGGAAGGCGTGGGGATTAGATGGCCTCTGTTGGGAAATACAATGCAGAAACTTCTCCAGTAAAGACAAGTTCCAGTGTGAATGGCCTTTATGCAGTCTGTTTGTTCATAAGGCCAAAGTGACATCTTCCAAGCAATGGAAAGTTGAACTTCATGAGGGAATTGTAAAGGATGACAACATAGGCGCTGACTCCTCTTTTCTGCACTCTTAAAAAGTATGTACAAAAGCTATAACAAGACATGCTTTGAACACATGTTGAATGCCACAGATTAAAGAACAGCTAGCTGACGAAAATTGAAATACCTCAGACAGTTGTGGAGCATTTAAAATTATGGCAGGCAGAGGGATTCCCTTTTAACAATGTGGCCTTTTGTTTTTATTCATTTTTTTAAACTTTTATTTTGTGGATATTTAACATGCAGAAGAGTTTTTTAAATCACAAAGTATCACCCAGTGAACAAATTTATTTTTATTTATAATTTTTTAACTGGTAGTTTTTAAGTTGGTGTAACATATTCGTATGGTCCAAAACTCTGGAAGGTGTATAGAGTGAAAGTCTCCCTCCAGCCCCACCTCCCGTTGTCCTGGAGGCAGCCACTGTGCTCATTATTTTGGTATTCTCTCACAGGTAAATACATATACCCACCTTCCTTCTGTATTGAACACCAATTGCTATTTTGTTTTTATCTGGGGAAGCTGGCAGGTGGAGGAGCTTCTCTGTTTTGGGGACCGTGGGAGGGAAGGGGAGAGAAGGATGTCATGGCCTATTTGGGTGGCAGCTGCCTCCCACCACCCGGGCTCCAGTGTGCTGGGGGAGCTGGTGGCAATTGTGGCCGATGCCACACTCCCACCCAGGTCCAGCTTGGGTGACCATTGGCTCTTCTCTCCAGGGCGGGCTTGGGGTGTTTGTCCAGCTGATGCCCATTCTCATCCTGATCCTCGTGTCAGCTCTCAGCCAGCTCATGGTCTCCAGTCCACCCTACAGTCTGAGCCCAAGGCCGTGAGTACCTGCCTCTGGGGGTGAGGCCAGGGTGGTGGGCAGATGGGGGCTTTGGAGTCTCAGCCCCCGTCAGGGGCCTTCTTTCCCATCCTGTAGGTTCTTCGTCTTAATGCAGAAAGCTGGCTTAGAATCAAGGAAGTATACTTCCCTGTTGAGCTGAGGTTCTTGATCTTTTTAGGATCACTTTCCCCTAAGAAAATGCAATGAGAATCGCAGATCTTTTCCCTAGAACACTGCACATGCACACAATTTTGCATATGATTTCACAGGCTGCATGACACACACCCCCCATCTTATCTGCTTACCTTGAAGCAGGGACTTCTGCCCTCCTGTTCTGGTTGGGGGCCCTGGGGCCATAGAGAGAACAGGGGCTCTAGAGTCAGACAGAGCAAGGGTGACTTTGAATCCCAGCTCCTCTACTAACTAAGCAGCTGTGACCCCGGACAAGTTAATGTAACTTCTCTGAGCATTGGATTCTTCATCTATAAAGTGGGAATAACATCATCTATCTGCTTGTGAAAATTAAATGAGTAATGCACATAAAATGCCAGGCTCATTAGAAATGGTCAGCAATATTTGTTGAAAGAATATATGGTCTCAAATGCCAGTAGTGAACTTGAGCATGTTATTTGGCTTTTTAAGGTGTCAGCTGCTCTCATTTATTTCCAGCACCTGGCACAGTATCTGATACATAATGGGTATTCAGCTTCTGTTGGTGGAAGCTCTCTGCTCCTACCAAGCTGCCTGGCTCTGGCTGGGAGCCTGACAGCATCCTTCTCAGCCAGCAGGGGGCAGAATTGGTCCACTGGCCCCACACCAGCAGGCACAGGCTGTGGCCTCATGCCAGCCCTTTTCTCTGCAGCTGGAGAGATGAGAGGGAGCAGTGGGCAGGCAGGGGCTGTCCTCCGCGGAGCACTGACTCCTGTCTGTGTGTTGAGGCTCTTCCCACAGCCTGCAGAGCCTGGGTTTGGAGCTGGAAGATAGGATCCAAGAGCTGAAAGGATACAAGTCATTGGAATCCTTCCTGTCGTTTTGTTTCCAAGCCTCTAACTCTAGACTGGGAGCTCCTAGATAGGCAGGCAGGCCTTCAGCCAGATTGGCTTAGGGGATGAATGAGGAAACGGAGGCCCAGGAAACTCATGTCCCGCAGCTCGTCAGAGGCAGAGCCTGGACCTACTCTCAGCTCCCTACTTCCCTGACCAGGGCCTCTCAGAAAGGGGCTTCTGCCCAAAGGCCCCCGGGTCAACAGTGTGGTCAGCAGAGAGCCTGAGGAAGGGCTTGCCATAGAAAAGGGACACCCTGCCTTTTCTCCAGACCCTCATTTTGGGTGGTGTGCAGGTTCCTGCTCTAGTTTGGGAGGGAAGCAACTCCTCCTGTGGCCTGTGTGGCACCTCCTGTCGGGAGGCCCGTCATCCCTACAGCTGCCCTGAGCCTGGGGACCTGTGCCCACTTTGTGCCTGGTATATTTCTGGCCAGGTCGGTGGGCCACATCCACAAGCGAGTCACTGACCACCTGAAGGTCATCTACTACGTGGCAGACACCTTCTCTGAGGAGTACACAGGCTCCAGCCTCAAGACAGTAGAACGGAACGTGGAAGATGATTATATCGCCAACCTCCGAAACAACTGCTGGAAGGAGAAGCAGCAGAGTGAGTGTGTTAGGGGCAAAGCCGAGAGCGGGAGAGGGAGAGCCCTGCTTACCCCGTGGTCCATGGGCCCAGCACCTGGCATTGCCCTGTGCCAGCCACCTCCCAGCTGGGAGCTGGACTCACCCCTGTTCCCCTGGGGCCGGGAGCCAGGGGCACCTGGGGGTTTCCTCCAGGTTCCTCTGAATCACTGTAGTCAGCCTGTCGTTCGGCTGTCAGAGGTGAGTGTGTAGAGAGAGAATGGAGCAGATCTCCTGGCCGCCACTGACTTGGGCATCCGGCTATATCTGTGGGACCCTGGGGAGGTCTGACCGGGAGGACAGGTCTCACCTTGGCTCACCTCACCTACACTCTATAGAAAGGGGCCTCTTTCCCTCTCCCAATTTGGGACCATAGTCTTTGCTCCTCCAGGTCTTCTCTAAGGGAAGCCAGCTCTGCCCCAGCTCCTGGAACTATCTTCTGCCCGTCCCCACAGGCCAGACAGGCATCCTAGCAGCCTTTGGGGTGTGCCCTAACCCTGCCCCATTGCTTTGCAGAGGAAGGCTTGCTGTACCGGGCCCGATACTTCGGCGACACAGATATGTACCACAAAGCACAGAAGATGGGTACCCCAAGCTGTAACCGACTATCAGAGGTGCAGGCCTCCCTACATGGATAGTCCTGGGCCAGCCACGCCACTGAGGTCCAAGTATGAGCCAGGGCCTCCTCTGCCCTGCAACTTCTGGCAGCTCTGGCCCTGGTCATGAGGCAGAGGAGGGTGGGAGGGAGAGAAGGAGGGAGCCTGGTGATTATGGCACAGACTCCTTGTCCCCAGCCTGACCTCCAGTGTGCTTGGAAACTGAGGTCTGTATCAGCCCTCTAGTGCTGTTCTCCACCCACCCCTGCCCTACGCCCTGGCTGTGGCTCTGTGGGGTACCCAAGAGCCAGGCAGAAGGAGGGACCCAAGGCTGCTGCTAAGAGCCACTCATGCCTCCTTGGTCTGCTCCAGCCATCAAGTCACCATGGCCCTTTCCCAAATTCAGCAGACTATTGTCTGTGCCCTGGTATTTAGGCCACCAAATATTGCTGGGCCCAAGATGATCCCTACACATGCTTCTCACCTGACACCAGGAAGAACTATGTGGAAATGAGTGGGCCAAGAGCCCTTCCAGGCAGGAGGAAATGGAAGAAGATGGATGGGCAGCTCATCCAACAGTGGGCAGGGGAGGGAGCCGACAACAAGCTGGGGGCAGGAGATGCCTGCACACCCTCACCAGAGCCCTCTGGTGGGACCAGAGGCACTGTCTCTGATGCTACTGCACCTGGTAACCTGGAAGGCATAGGCATCCCGCCTGTCCAGGCATCTCACCTGTGGTCTGAGGAAGGGAACAGAAGGTCATGAGTTCAGGGTGGAACACAGAGCCCTCGGCACAGAAGGGGTGGGGAAGAATTGAAAGTTGCTGGTAGCAGACTCCCCACCTCCTTTACCCCACGTGTGGGTCGGTGGGCTCAGTTCCCAAGATTTGCCAGAGGGGACAGCTTGGACCAAGCCCAGAGGAGTGTTGGGCAGAGCCCGTCAAGGTTCTTTGCTGTGTTGGTACCCTGCCCACCCCTCCTTTGCCTGTGTCCCCTCGTCAGGGATCCAGCTACAGACTCGGCTTTGAGGCCATTTGTAGCGCCTCCAGGAGAGTGAACCAGACTGCAGGAGGGAGATCGGGCGGGGCTGAGGCGGGCAGGACAGGGTGGGGAGGTTTGCTTGTTTGGGTGGGCTAAGCTGGAGGCTCTGGGGCACATGACTGCCAAGCTAACTGTTACCACTCTCCTCCCCAGACCATGAAATCCCTGGAGAATTTTTGGTGACATGCACTGAGCCAAGGTGATGGACTGTATGTTTAAGGAAAGACATAAAAAGAAAAAAATTAAAATGGAATTGGAGGCCGAACATCACACAACTGCCCTCTCTCTCACCCAGTAAATGCAGAAAGCTCTTAGGACAGACAGGAAGACCTGCCCCAGGGCTGCTTCCCTTCCTCCTGGGGCTGGCAGAGGCTCCGGCTTCACACTGGCTCTCTCCTAGGATACGGAAACCATGGCAACGAAAGTAGAATGTAAAACTTGCAGCAAATGTCTGTGGGAAGGGCTGGGGGAGGGGGTGCCCGACTGCCTTTCTTCCCCCTCCCAGGAGCCACCAGGGGTCACCTCTCAGTGGAAGCCAGTCAGAGGCGTTGGCCAAGGATAGAGAGGAGGAAAGAGAACTCTCCGTAGAATGTAATCCATAGATGCGTGTATATGTATATATATATCTATTTATATGTAAATAGCATATATGAAGAGATATATATATATAGTCTACTTTTTAAACTATGCAGGGGTTTGGTTAAGTTGTTTAGCTGATTTCTTCCCTGTTTTAGAGAACAAGGCCTGTTTGGGGAAGGCGACCTAGCCCTTCAAAGGCGAGACATTAGCCGTAGCTGACCGTGTGAGGCAAGTCGGGGCATAGCTTTTAATGTTCCCCTCAACCCCAGCCTGTTTTTGACGGCAGCAGTAATCATGATAGTATAAATCTGTGGAAAACTTCTGATCGAGTTACCAGGTTTATGGTTGAGCTGGAGGGGAGCAGGCTGTGGGGAGAGAAAGTGCCCCAGGGCCAGATGCTGGGTCAGTACTGAGTCATGGCAGAGGCCGCAGACAGCCTGTGGGGGTAAGACCACCCACCTCAAGCTTTGCCCAACTCAGGTGGGCTCTTTTTCCTGGTGCCCAGGAGCCCCCTGACCCCCTGCCACAAAGAATAGCAGGGTTGGAGAGGGAGGCCAGCCCTTAGTCCCTAAGTGGGTTTTGCCTTATAGGTGCCACAGGGCACAGCTCCATTGTTGCCACTGGTTTTTCCTAAGTCGTGCACCAAGGACTCTAGAAGGCTCTTCCTCCAAGAGTCAGCCAGGTGGTGCCCAGGCCCCCAGGGCAGCAGCCAGCTCCTGAAGGAAGTCCGTGCCTGTGGGCACCTCTGTCTCCACCCTCCACGGCCGCGTCGCCACCCAGCCTTCTCTTGCATTTGGACACAGGATGCGCCTGAAGCAGAAGGGTTTTCTCATCCTCACCTTCAAAGGAGGACTTGGCTCAGAACAGCAGTTGCTGCCAGGGGAGGGGAGGGAGGTTTATTTATTCCCACAGTTTATACTGAGCCTTTTGGAATTACCGTCTTTCCCAAATTTTCCTCTGGCAGTGGGTGTCATTGAGCCCATCACCTTCCAAAGCCTTACTTCCCCAAGCTGCCAGCTGGGGGGTGATCACCATCCTCCCGAAGTCTCTCTTGGCTCTTTTTTTTTAAAGTCCCCCAACAAATAGGATTCTTGCTAGGAAGGAAAGCTTGGTAAAGAAACGTCACATCTGGTTTTTGAACAAGGTCCTGCCCTGTGATGAAGCGGCCACCCCATCCCAGAGAGATGACAAGAACTGGACGTGGGCAAGAGTGCCCCACCTGCGGTGGCCCTGGTGCTCTGCCCCCACCACCCCGACCGTCTGGTCTCAGTAGATGTCCTTAGACGGGCTGAGCCATGTGCAATAAGAACATAGATCCTAAGGGATCCCCTGAGAAGCTGTATTTCTTGAATTAGAATTCTGAAATTGTACATCTATAAATATATGTTTATTATGTGATTGGCCATGGTGGGTCTTCATTGAGCTGAGGGGGATGGGCACAAGCACCTGTTGCTGACACTGTCCAGATCATACCACAAGGAGCTTTATGGCAAGAAGCCTGAACGTCCCCCTCACCCCTTGCCCCAGCTGACAGCCACTTAGGTCACAAGTGTTGTTCCAGAGCTGACTATCCAGGCAAAGGGTCAGGGGCTCGAGTGGCTGTGAGGTCCCTGACGCCAGTCCCAGGTGGGTAACCGAGGCCATGATCACCAACCTCTGCTTACCCCTATTCCTGCTTCCTCCCTCCATCCCATGGGGCCTCCTGTGAGCAAAATGATCGAGAATCTCCCCTCTCCCCAGCCTGGAGAGCAAGGGAAAAGTTCTCCAAGTTTCCATCACCCCACTGCACAGTCTTGCCAGGCATCCTTCCCACACCGCCCCCACAGCTGGCCCTCCTCCCCCAGGAGATCGGAAAAGTTAAAAATGTGGCAGCTCAAGTAGGTCTTCCCGTGAATGGAGCGGCAGATCTGCCGGGCCTCCCAGAGACAGGGCCCGGCGGCCCTGACTGGCGGCCCGAGGCCCCTCCCGCTGCTGCTCCAGCCAAAGACAGGCGGGCTGCCCGGTGGTGCCACCGCAACCCCGGAGCTCATTGGCTGCTCCGCCCGGGGTCACCGCGGCCTGCCCTGCCCAGTCAGCGAGCCACCACTTGTTAGCAGCAGTTGGCAGAGGCATTGCCAGCCGCCCCCATTCACCCACCCCATCCCCCTGCCCTGAGCCTGCTGCTCAGTGAGCCAGAAGGGGTGGGACAGACTCCATCCAACTGTTTGCAGCAAAAAAGAGCCTTTGACAAGTGTCCCCACCCACTGTCAGGTGGCAAAACGAGCCGCTAGTCCTTCCAAGCTCCCAGGCAACTTATCTCTTCGTCCCAGGTCTCCCTAAGGGAGCTCCAGAGGACAAGGAGCACACACCCCGGCCTGACTGTAACCTCATCCCCACCCTGAGTCACCTGGGCAAAGTCACCTGGCTGTCTAAGGCAGGCACACAGACAGCAGTGCCAAGACTTGGGTTAACAGACTGTTGACACAGCGTCAGTTCTGGAGAAACTCAGAATCCTTACTGGGTGTCACACCATGTGAGTTGGGCAAGTCAGCCCATTTCCCAGAGCAGGAAAGTGAGGCTTGGGGGAGGGAAAATGAGGCTCAAGGGTCTCCATGAAGCTGTGCATGCCTTTGGGGTCTATGTAGTAAAGCCATCATTCTGCAAACATGTGCTGAACCCGAATTCACCGTCCTCAAGGAGATCAAACCCACTCCTGCCAGGTAGGGGGCAGGAGAAGTGAGTCCAGAAGGGGGAAGAGGGGGAAAAGCCACACTAAGGAAAACGGGACTTAATCTGAGAGGCTCGAGCTGGGTGCACTCTGTCTCTGGCAATGACAAAGGCGTCCGCCCTGCTGCGCAGGACAACTTCCCGGAGTTGGCAGCACTCCCGAGAGGCAGCACAGTAGATCAGTGTGGACCCTGGCTTGGCCATTTACTGGCTGGGTGGCCTTGGGTGTGTCACTCAACCTCCCTCTGCCTCAGCGTCCTCATCTTCAAAATGAGAGTGAAACCACCCACCTCACTGGGTGGTCATGAGGAGTAAAAGGGTCATCACACATACAGCTTTTACAGCGGGGTCTGGCACATAGGAAGCTCTGTTGAAGTGTTGTTGTTCATCCTCAGTCGACAAAGATTAGCTGAACACCTACAGTGTCGAGTCCCCTTCTGGGCCCTGAAACCACAAAAGGTGACTGAGACTTGGCCTGCCCTGGAGGAACTGTGGGGCGGGTAGATAAACAGGTGTCCGACAGACCCCAGGTGGGCAGTGGACTTGGGAGTGTGGGCAGGGCTGCGGGTGGAGTGGGTGCTCTGGCCAGAGGGGACAGTGTGAGCAAGTCCCGGAGCTGGAAGAGTATGGAACTGACCACATTCAGGGAACATTACGTAGGCCAGGCCCCCCCATCTATTATTGTCATCTTGCCAGTCACACCTAGTGGCCTTGGACAGAAAAAGAACTTCACTGGGAATGAATGGAGGAGAGACCCTGAACTTCCTGACTGCTGGCTGTCCCCTGTCCACTCTGTTGTGCATGCAGCCAGCATTTCTGAGCTTTCTCGGTGCTGGGCCCTGCCCTCAGGGAGGCCAATAGGAACAGGCAACCTTATAAGGCTGGTGGGCAGGAGGTATGGGAGGGACTGGGGGCAGAGACTGGCAAAGCTGGAGGCCTGGGTTGTAGAATTCCCACTGTCACCCCTTACCCCCAGACTCTCGTGGAGGGATATTTCCCCAGGAGCAGGCCCCAGGCCTCCTGTTGCTTCCATAGCCCCACAGCCATTTGGGCAGGAAATAAAATGTCCAGGGCCCAGACAGGACAAGAGGTGTCAGGAAGGCCCTCTCTAGGACCTCACGGCCAACCAGCCCTCCCAGAGCCCAAGAGTTGGGGCTTCGCTTGGAAGGAGAGGGGGGTCTGAATGCCATACCTGTCTACCCTCTCCCCCCACCTCCTTCTACAATTTGGTCTAAACAGAGTCCTAGGGAGGGCAGTGCTGCCTTTTGTAGCTCCTACTCTGGCTGGGCTTTTCCTTGGGAGGGCAGGGTACAGTTTTGCATGGAGTTGGTGCTGGGAAAGGCAAGAGGCAAGCCCAGGGCCTTCAGGTACCCTGGTCAGTAGCCCCACTACCTTAACTGGATTGTTGCCCTTTTTCTGATGGACACAGTGAGGGCCCAAGAGGCAGATGTCTGAGCCGCACAGGAGGATGCTGCTGTCCCTTTTTACAGATGGGGAAAGTGGAGGCCAGAGGGATGAAGTGAGGTCCTTTTCCTGGCTCCATGTGGCCTGCAGGGCCCTCACACTCTGACCCTGCTGCCCAGTGGAGCCTCTTCTACCCACCCTTCCCTGACACGTGCCCCAGCTCCTTCAGCCAACAGCCTCCTTGCTGTGCCTCCACCCTGCTCCTCCGGAAGGCCTGCCCATATTCCCACAGCCTCCGCCTGGCCCAGCCCTCTCACATGGTAATTCTGGGGGTGTTCGCCCCACTCTTGGACAAAGGCTTCCCACCCTGGAATGGCAAAGGCCAGTCTGGGGCCTGTCTGTCTTGGTCAGTGCTGCAGCCCCAGGGCCTGGACATAGGGGGGCCTCCATGAACAGTGCTGAGGGAAGAAAGGGGCCCCCTCAGCACTGAGATGCCTTTCTGATGGTGCCTCGTGGCTGTGCCTCTGCAGCTGTTTCTGCCCTACCAACCCCACCCAGGGTCATCCTAAAGGTAGCTTTGCAGCCATAAACCCACATACAGGACCAGGGACACTTCTCCCAGACCTGAGAGGGCTGGAGTGAGGTGTGCCCATCTGGGGAGAGGGACCAGCAGCCAGCTGGACCTTGGGGGAGGTAACCAGTCTGTTGTGGGATAAACACCGAGTGGGGCCTTTTCCTTTTTCCCCACCTCCTGGGGGAAACAGAGTCCTGCTAAAAATGCCCCTTCTCCTCTCCTTGAGGGAGGATAGGGTACCAGGGGCTAGTCTGAGAATCATAAACAGTGCTCCTCCTCGAGGGGACCCCTGACCTCTGTCTGAAGTGGTCACCAACCCCGATGGGTAGAAGTGGACGCTCTCTCCAGGGCTCAGGCGTGTGCCACGTGGCACCACCCACTCCTGGACTCAGACCCAGGTCTGTCCCTTGGCTGCCCCAGTGCTGCCCTGGCCACAGGCCTTAGGGTTACCGCTGGCAGGCTCTGCTGCCTGCTGGCCTCCGGCCTATGGCCCTGGCTGCTGAGGATGGCATCCTGGACCCCGTACGTCAGACAACCCCCCACCACCACGGGACTGCGAGTTCCTCGTGGGCAGCACCTGTTTCGGTGGTGTTCAGGCTGGCAGCCCCACACAGTGGTGCTTAGAACCACTTCTCTTCAGATGGCCAAGGACCACAAAGTCTGGGGATCACATTTCAAGCCTCAGCTCTAAAGGACATTTGTATCATTTAAAAATTTTTGTTATAATTTTAAAATTATACATAAAGATGGGCTTTTCATTTAAAGATTTTTATTATAATTATTATCCTCACCCCACAGACCTCACCAGTTTAGTCCTCAGTGTCAGCCTCTGTCAACCGTGGAGTCTCTGGGCTGCCAGCCTGACCCGGGCCAGCTTTGTACAAGCAGGGCAACCCGGGGGCTGGGATCCCTCCAGACCCAGCCTCACCCCAGGACCCCAGGACTCACTAGAGCCCAGCTCACCGCCAGCCTGGGGTTCACGCGGTGGAGGGTGGATTCGGGCCATGGGATAGAGTTGCGTGACCCACATCTGTTCATGTTATTAGCTCTGGAGCCCGCGGCCGCGGCTGCAACACAATTCGAGGAACTGTTGACTCGCTTGGCTCATGTTTCCAGCCCGGTGACGGTGACGGGGAGGGACGCATGGAGTGGGGGTCACCCTCCCGCCCCAGCGCTGTCATGAGAGCCAGAGAAGACTGCACGAAGATTGCATGTCCCTCCAGGGCGCTGCTGATGTCAAGGCAGGAACAGGGGCCTCCAGAAGGCCCTTGGGTGACCCTGGGTCAGCTGCCTGGCCACTGGCATCCTCCCGTACCTGTTTGTGCAGTCCCAGCTTCTAAGGACCTGGCTCCCTCCTCCCCGGGCCTCCCCTCCCCCTCCCTGCCCCTGGCTGACTGAGGCAGGGGATGTGATGGGGACGTGTTACCCCGCCTGTTTGGTTAGCCGGGAAGAATGACTGCTCTAGACCCCCAGGATGAGGAAGAAAGTTTTCCCTCTTTCCTGCCTTCCTCATCGGTTCCTATCTCCTCTTTTTGTCGTTGGTGCCTAGAGGCGCCGGCACCCCGGGGATAAGCTAGGGAAAGTCTGAGACTTGGCCAGCTGCCCCAGACTGTGGCCCCAGGAAAGGAATGGGGTTGCTGGCTAGGGGCCCAGCTCTGTACCCACAGGCAGGGGGACCTCAAGCCAGTCTCTAAGATGCCCGAGCCCCTTTCCTCTCTGTCAGATAGGAATCTCAGACCTGTCCTGCAGGCTCTTGGGGGGCACATGAGATGAGGTATGTGGAAGACCTTCACAAGCCCAGGAGTGCCCACAAGGTTAGCTGTGGCACAGAGCGTTTTGGTCCTATAACTTACCTGAGAAGAGACGAGGGGCCTGTTGCCCCACTGAACTCTGTAAAAGGGCTGAGACAGACCTCAGCGTCAGCAGGAACCAGGAGTTAGAGAATTTGAAGATTTCTACACTTGGTAGAAGATGCCAGAAGTTGCTGGGCTTGGGGTCTGATTACTGGGCTGCCTGGGGAGGGAAACAAGGACATCCTTGCCCTTGCACAAATAATAGAGTGTTCGAGATGGCAGGCACCGTGAGGAGACTTCTGTGTCCCCTGGAGCCCTTGGGTCTTGGGGTGTCAGGGAAAAGGTGAAAGGGGGCATGGTGCTCCAGCCCGCCCCTGTTTGTCACCCACTGTTATCCCTTCTGTTTAGTGCAGCTGGAACTTTGATTGGAGAAGAGGCCCCTCTACTAAAATAAGTATTTAAAAACTAGAGACCTAATCGAACCTCACAATTTTACCAATGAGGAAACTGAGGCCCAGAAAAGAGAAGTGGTTTGCTTAAGGTCGCCCAGCTCAGTTGTGTCAGAGCTACTGCCTGGGCCACTGACCCCTGGTCTGTGGAAAAAGAGCCAACACCCCAAGGATGAGGAGGACATGGCAAAGGGGAGTGCCCCCATCAAGGTCTGGGCCTCAGCCACAGCCCCCCTGATATAACCCCGGAGGTGAGGCCTCAGGGCCAGGAGCCATATTGTCCCAAAGAAGCAGCCCCGGATGCAGATCTGGGGTGGATAGGAGGGCAAAGCCTTCCTCTGTCCACTTCCCTGAGCAGCTGAGAGCTCTGCGGGTCTTCAGCCCCGGCAAGTCCTCTCTGACTAGCGAGGTACCCCAGCCCCAGCCCCAGTGTGCCGCCCGCTGCCCCAGGCATTCTCTCCGATGCCCCACCGCAAGTCCCTGGGGCAACAGACGGATGCCCTCTCCCCAGTTTACAGCTGGGGACACTGGGGCACTGGCAGTAAGTGGGCCTGGAACCAAGCCTCCCTGACTCAAACCCCGTGTTTTCGTCACTATTTCCTGCCACTCCTGCTGTCTCTCCCCAGGCCCCGCCCGTGGTGGGTAGTCGCCCTCCGCCCCCCAACACCAGCTCTGCTTACCCTTTACCCAACCCTGTGCTGACTGGCTCACCCTTCCCGTCACTGGCTTTAGCAAGGACACGCAACCAAGGTGCTTCGCAGGTCTCTCAGCCAGCCCGCACAGGCCGGGCGCAGTCCCTCTCCTGTGGAGCCTGGACCGCAGAGACGGCCTGGCCGGGAACTCTGTCCTCCAGCCCTGACTAGGTGGGACTAGGCTGGGAAATCCAAACAGCCTCCCCACACCTGCCCTTTCTCTAAGATACAGCCTACAACTCACCACCAGGGTGACCAACTGTGGTGGCTTGCCAAGTACTCTCCTGGGTAGTACAGAAAGTCCCAGGTCCCATGAAATTCCCCATACCTGGGCCAACTGGGACAACTCATCACCCTACTCAGCACACACATACCCAAGGTCATCACACCTTCCCACTCCCCCAGTGAACAAGGTGTTTCTTCTTTCTATAACCCTAGTCTCTGCTGAGGCTAATGGATGGGACCACAATCAGTCCCCTCAATCAGTCTGGCCCCCTGAGACTGCGGTGGGGCCCACCACAGGCCCACAGTATGGTCAGAGGCTTGGAGGCTGCTAGGAGGTGCACAGAGGGTCCACAACCTATTGGAGGCCGAGTCCCGCCTTAGGCCCTGTGAGATAAATAGCAGAGGGAGCCCAAGAAAGGCCCAGTGGGATCCTAGGCCTCAATCCCAACACAAATTTATCCTCAGCATGGGGGGCAGGCCACTTTGGGGTGATCCCAGGTGGGGCCACCCTAGGGCCGGAGCCAAGTAGGCCTGCCTGGGGCTCCCTGAGGCTGCCTCTACTTGTCTGAGTTTGAGGTGAGTCATTTCCTCCTTCAGCTGGTTTGAGGCTGGGAGGGGAGGAGGGGGGAAGACATCTAAAAACAGCAGGGCCCAGACTTGGAGATACCCAAAGAGCTTCTCCTGGGGCAAGGGAGGAGCCAGCTTCTCCTCTGAGCTGACACCAGCTGTGGCCCCCAGCTAGACGCCTGCATTAGGCCGAGGAGGAGGATGGCCCTGAGACCCCTGCCCCTCCCCTTCCCAGGCTCAGCATAGGGTGCTGAGGTGCGGAGGAGGCATCCTGAAGGCTGAGACACAAGGAGCAGTGTTGGGGAGGGGTAGGAGCTTGAAGAGAAGAGGCCTCCAGGAGACAGGGCCTGGGAGGGGCGGGAGGGTGTGTGACTCGGAAGGCTTGGCCCTCACTGGGGCCAGGAGAGGCGGCGGGATCACTAGCCTGTATTCTCCTCCCACACC
Organism: Ceratotherium simum simum; assembly: GCF_057802395.1. NCBI lineage: Eukaryota > Metazoa > Chordata > Mammalia > Perissodactyla > Rhinocerotidae > Ceratotherium > Ceratotherium simum. The sequence goes on from NC_141905.1 coordinate 29,271,867, forward strand.
ATCTCCACAGAACCACGTTCACTCCCCACCCCTACCCACACACAGACACACACAGGGACACACAGACTTAGCCCTTACACTCAGCCTGCCTGTGTGAGTCACTTCCCTCCTCAAGGACTCGTCTCCCTGCTAAGTGGGACTCAATATTCCTGGTCAGCAGCATAAACTGAGGACCCGCTGTGTGCTTGAGCCACACCCTGGAAGACAAGGAAGCAATGATGATGACTGTCCCTGGCCTTGGGGACATCTTAAGAGGCCCACTCAGGAAAGGGCAGGACAATGCCCAGGGCAGACACACAAGAGACAGGGAGGGCCCTGTGTGGTGGGACAATCTGAGTCAGGCAGGCCTAGGTTTAATCCTGGCACTGCTGCTTTCTGGCCATGTGACCTGAGACAAGTTATCTGACCTCTCCTGGCCTCAGTTTCCTCATCTATATAATGGGTGTCATATAAGGTCTTCATCACACGTGGGAGACAGTCATGTACATAAAGCCCCCAAGCAAACAGAGCTCTGTCCATCAAAGCTCATGGTAAGAGGCTACCAACTTTTAAAAAACAAAAAGACTCTGAAGATTCCAGCACACATTTCTATCCCAAAGACCCAATATAGTAAGACTCGGCCCCAGCTGTGACGGGTCAAGGGTGAGGGGCAGCGGGGAGAAGGAGCCGAGTGTTACAGCAGCAGCCATGGCCACTATCATGAACACTTACGTTCACCTCATTTTCTCTTATCCTCATGACAGCTTCTAAAGCGGGCAGTACCCTCCCCATTTTACATGTTGGAAAAATGGAGACCCAAAGACATCAAGTAACTTGCTCAACATCATACAGCTAGCATATGGCAGAGCCCGGATTTGGACCCAAATCTGAGGCAACCTCCTTGTGCATTGTGGGGTGCAGGCGGGGGTCTGTTGTGTCTGGAGGTGGGTGAGGGTACCCTGACCTCTGACTCCTTCCGGAGAGGGCCTTGGACGTCAGCCTGGGGTGACTAGAATATGCCAAGCGTTTGACGGAGGGCCACCTTCCTTCCGTCTCACCTCCCTCACCCTGAGCCCCCACCAGCCCTCAGGGCCCCTCTAGAAACACAGAATGTGTAGGTGGGGATGGGGGGATTCCCCTGCTCTCCCCAGCTCCTAACACTTTCCTGAAGCGTGCCTGTTCCCACTGCTGGATTACACGCCAAACCCAAACCTTGCATCAGCCAGATGGGTCCCGGCTCTCGTAAGAGCCTCCTTCTGCTTCTCTGGGCTTCCCCACCGTTATCTGACTCATCCTCTGCCGGTCCCAGGAGACTGGAGAGAGGCGGCCCTTATCCCTGCAGCACAGACGGAGAGAGGGAGGCAGGAAGTGACTTATTCCAACGAATCAAGGGGTCAGAGCTGGCAGCAGCCCAGGCGGGGAGGCCACAGGTGTAGCTGGCACGGCCTGGGTGATGTTCCTGGGGTGCCACACACTCAGTTAAAGAGTTTTTAATCTACATGGTAGGCACAGACATCAAGAGATTTGTGTTGAATGAACGGATGAATGTTGCAGGCCCTGGGTGAAGAGATGAGGGGTGATATTGCAGAAAGGATGAATATGATATAGGGGAAAAGCCCAAAAAACTCAGAAGCCCAGTCTTGCCCCACAGACTCCCTGAGCTTGTAACTCAGTTTTTCCCTCTATAAGAATCATCATGGCTATCATTTACTGGTGAGTCCTAATGACCACTGGGGCGTAACACTTTATAGCCACCATCTGTTTACTCCCTACTACAACCCAAAGAGGTTGGTATGTACTATCATCATCCGCATTTGACAGATGACTTATCTGAGGCTCAGAGAGGTTAAGCAACTTCTCCAAGGACTCACAGCTCAGCCCCTGTTCCAACAGGCATGGGACAACAAATCCAGGGGCTGACTAAGAATAGCTCTCCAGACCAAGCAGGGCAGATGGGCCCTGTCACGTGCTGCGCCCACGTGGGGCTACCTAGGTGTGTCTGCGGGTTGGCACCAGGAACTCATGTGTCTGTCAGTGTGGTGCGGGGGTGGAGGGACAAGACAGAACAGAATGGCAATCGCCCGGGTATAACGAGCCAGGGCCCCGGGGGGGACTGGGGCTCTGGACAAGCCTGCCTGCTGCCCGGGCCGTGTGCCTGCGCGTGCCCACCCGCGTGCGCGCGGCGGCGGGCCAGGCCCGTGCAGGTGCAGTGAGCCTCCCCCGCGGTGTCCTCCCTGGAAACCCGGCACCAGGGGCCGGGGGAGCCGGGGGAGGGGGGGTAACTGCTGTGGGCGTCCCGCCAGCCCCGGCGGACGGGCTCCGCAGCACGTTGCCCGCGATTGCCCCATCCGGCGGCCGCCGCGCCGCCCGGCACGTTGCGCACACAGCGCGCTGGGCGGGCAGGCGGGGCCCGTCCCCTTCCCCGGCCGAGACCCGGGCCAGCCTGAGTCCCCGGCGGCACGTTAACCCGGCAGCGGCCCCGGAGCCTCGGACCAGACGCCTTTGATGGCTGCCCTTTGCTCCGTCTGGTCTGAGCGGACAAAAGAGGGAAATTGAGTAAGCCAGCTCAGCAAGGCAGGAAACTTCTGGCCGCTTTGTTACTTACGGCTTTTCAGCAGCTATTTTTTTTTGGGGGGGGGTGGGATTTGGGAGGGGACTCCTGGGGCACTTTCTGGAGTTAAGGAGGTTGGGGACTAACGCAGCCCTCCAGGGGTAGGCGCGCCCTCCAGGCTGGTGTTACTGCCCTCTACCTCCCAGGCCAGGCGCAGTGCTTGACACCCGTAGGTGGTCCACAAATTCTTGTTAAAATGCATTTCCTCACCCTCCTTCTGCTTTGAGTGGCTGCCAGAAAGAATCCCCAGTGAAAGGCCTTGGGTTTAGGGCTGGACCTGAAGGCTGACATTTGGGGCCTTGAGGTTCTGCCTTTGGCATGGTTTGCTGTTTCACTTACACAAATCCCTTGACCTCTGGGGGCCTCATTTCTGTGGGGGAATCAGTAATAAGGTAACCTACCTGGCCTTAAGGCTCTGAGGCTGAGGGCAGACTTTGGACTCCTAGCAAGCAAAGAACCTAGCAAGAGAAAGAACCTTCCATTTGAAGCAGAGATTTCCTCTCGAACATTAATATTCTCCTGGGTCTTTCCAGGCTGGAGCTGCAGTATTCTGTGTCTAGACTGGGTGCTCTCTGTTGCCCCTCAGAATCAAGTCCAAATTCTTTGGCTTGGCGTTTGAGGCTTTCTCACATTGATTCTACCCTACCTGTCTATCCTCACCCCCAAACACAGTCCCAGCTGTAGCCTTAAGGGGAATCGCAGACTTCCTCAAACTCACCACACAGTGTTTATACTTCTAGGCCCTTGTTCATGCTGTTCCCTCTGCGCAGAATGCTCTTCCCTACAATCCTCGAATGATTGGCTCCTCCACTGGAATGGCACCACCCCAGAGACGTCTTTCCTGAGTACTTAGTCTAAAGCAGGGCCGTGTTAGTACCTCTCAGAGCTGCCTGTTCTCTCTCTTTACCTCTTATTGCGTCTTGGGATAAGTCTGTCTCTCTGCTGGACTGAAAGGTCTTCATCTCCATATACCCAGCACTTACCAAGGTGCCTGGCACATAGGAACAGCGTAATAGGTATTTATGGAAGGAAGAACAGATGGGTGATTGATTAGCAAAAACAACGAGAACAGCCTAAGTGTCCACCAGTAGGGGACTGGTGTTGTAAATGATAGCACAGCCATACGATGGGTACTGTGCAGCCATAAGATTGATGTACACTGACATGGAAAAGTGTTCCTGATACCTTGAAAAGTGAAGAGAGAAAGTTGCTATCTTTGTAATAAATATTATCTTTCTAATAAAAAAATGGGGGGGGTGTATATAGATAAAGACATAGATATGTCTATAAACATATGAAAAAGTGAAGACAGCATACACCACCCTAAATACCCCTGAGGAGCAGGATGCAGACCTTATCGTGGTTTACTGTGTATCTGAAACCTTGCTTAGACGTCATCTCGGAAGCCTTCTCTGATCCTGCCCTTGTGCTAGAGGACCGCCTCTGAGCGTGCAGCCAGGTACTCCGAGCAGGGCCTGATGCTCCTTCCTCAGAGTCCAGTCCAGAGGCCGTGAGTGTGTGCAGGCAGCTGGGACAGACCACAGCAGCTCCTCTGGGTGCGTGAGTCAGTCCAGTTGGTGGAGGTGAAAGCAGGGCTGGTGAGGACAATGATGATGGCAGGACTGACAGCCGGCCTCCGCCTGCTGGGTGACATCGCTGCAGGTGGCCTTGGGCTATTGGCAGGAAGCCTGGCCTTAGTGCAAGGCTGGGCCCGGCTGGCTCACTTCCACCTTCGGGACCCTCAGCCTGGGCTGCGGGAGGCACGCAGGGCGGCTTCTCCCTCCCATCAGGGTGCCTCAAAGTTGAGAAGGGTCAGATGCAATTTGGCGTGAGCAAAAGGCCTCCTGCCCGCCTGCCTGCTTGCCATCTGTCTGTCCCACAACAGCTCCCCTGAGACCTGGAACAACACAGTTCAGACCAACTGGGCCAGGGGAGAGGGAGGAAGAATGGCAAAAGGCTCAGGATCAGATGTCTGAGCCTCTGTTCCCACAGGTGCTTCTCATTACGCTGCTCAGGAAGCAGGAAAGAGTGCAAACCTTCACCTTCATTTACGTCTCTCGTCTCAGCCTGCTCTCTCTCCCCCTGCCTGTCTCAGAACAGGTTCCCCATCTGGAAAATCATGGAGTGGTGCAGGGGTGGGCCCTCCGTTCTGGAGTCGGCCTTTGGTTTCAGGTCTACGCTTACCAGCCATGTGACCCTGGACAACTGGCTTGCCCCTCTCTGCCTCAGTTTCCCTAGTAAATTAGTTAATGCATGGCAAGTGTTTAGAGGTATATCTGTTATCTGTATGTGTTAGCTATTGTCTGTATGGCTGGGATAGTTACAGTACCTACTTCATCGAGCTGTTGTGAGGATTAAATTAGATAATGCATGTCAAGTGTTTGACTGTGTTAAGCGTTTACTTGTCATACTAAAGATAATAAGCTGGAAGCATAGATCTTGGTCCCTGAGATGTCGGGGGATTAGCATGGTGGCTGCTGGTGGCTTTCTGGGAATGGAGTTCAGGGCCTTCCGTGGCCTGGGCTGCCATGTTGGTGCGATGGGATTACCATGCTGGGTGTTGTTGAGTGTCTGGTTAGTCAACTGCCTGTTCTCTCAAACCCATTTAAACCGGCTCTGTCTGGCCTGGCTTTCACAACACACCATCCTGGCTGCTGTTACAGGCCCAGAGCACTGGGCAAAGTGTCAGGCCTGCTGCAAAATACATTGGAACTTTATCTCACCCCTGGCTCCTGTCCAGACCAGAAATACATTGGCTGGAACTTGCAGCCAAGCTCGAGCAAGCCTGGGGGCTGCAGGGGGAAGGCAGCCTCAGATCACACACCAGATATGCCCGCCACGCCCGCCATCCTTGTTTGGCCCCCCCTCTTTATTTGCACAGTTCTGCTAATTAATGCTGTTCCTAGTTATGAAGCGTTTTTTAAAACTAAGGCTTAATCCTGAGCCTTGGATTTGCAGAGGAGGGGCAGGAAGAGGACCATTCTCCCAAAACTCAGGGAAGTTTTTCTTCCCTGAGGGTTGATGTTCGGCAGCCTTTTTGGAGGCCAGGACAATCCTCTGTGCCGCCCTCTGGAATTCCCCAGAAAGAACCTGTGACAATGGCAGCAGTGGCAATCACGCCAGATTGGAACCTGGCCCAGCTTTGGAGGGGGCAGTGCTGAGTCGGGCAGTCTCCACCCTGGTCAAGGGTGAGCCTCCCTCCCTGCTTGGCTTCCTCTGGTGACTCCCACTGGGAGGTCGCAGGCAAGTGTAATGGGTCCCAGGCCAGACAGGTCTTCCTGCAGGTACTCCTGGAAAGGCCAGTGTCTTAGAATAAAAGGAATTCCAGGAGCGCCTCACTGCAGACGTGCATTTGAACATTCCGTAGAGCTAGCTTGCCAGTGATAGGAAACAAGGAAGAGAAATGCTCCGTGTGTTGTGGTCCGGAAGAGTTATAGACATTAGATTACATTTTTGAGACAAGAGCTCCAAAATTTCCCATTACACAGGTAATATTGTCCAGATCCTGAGCCTCACAGATTTGAAATTCATTAGATGCAAAATTTTTGAAAAATCAGCCTGGTCAAATTTGAGTATGGACTGGATATGAGATGATATTATGGAATATTGTTAGTTTTCTCAGGTGTGAGAATTGCAGTGTGATTATGGAGAACGGTCTATTCCTAGGAAATTCATGCTGGAGTATTTGGAGGTGAAACATCATCGTGCCAGCAACTTCTTTCCAAATAGTTCATCAGAAAATCTTGATACAGTTAAAGCAAATGTGCCAAAGGTTAACAATCGTTGAATCTAGGTGGAGGTATCTAGGTGTTCATTGTGCCATTCTTGCAACTTTTCTGTATGTTTGAAGACTTTCTCAATAAAACATTAAGAGGAAACATTTAAATAAAATAAGCTATTCACAGGCAAAACAAGACAATACAGAATTCATCTGGCTCCAGCTGACTCTCATCTCTTCTCCTGGGATAGAAATAGTAGAAACAAGATGGCGTCCAGGATTGTGGAGTTGAGCCAACCAAAGAGAACCAACTATTTTTAAAGAGTTTAGTAAGTACTTGTCTGGAAACAGTACTGATCGTTAAAAATCCTTTTAGTTCTTGGCCAGGAGAGGACTCTTCTTGAAAACTGGGAGATTCCAGCCCTTTTAGCTGCGTGGCACCAGATTTAGCACAAGTCAAGAAACACATTTTGAAGACCTACTATGAGCAAAGCCCTGAAACTTCACAAAAGGTATTTTTTCCCTTGCCTATAATCTGATATTGAGTACAAGGTAGCCACAATTTTTTTTATTGTGGTGGTTATAAGTTGAATTGTGTCCCCCCAAAACTCATAAATTGAAGTCCTAATCCTCAGTACCTCAGATCGTGACCTTATTTGGGAATAGGGTCATTGCAGCTAAGATCTTAGCTAAGATCAAGTCAATAAGGTGGACCCTAATCAAATCTGACTGGTGTCCCCTTAAAAAGGGGAAATTTGGGCACAGAGGTAGACACACACACAGGGAGAACACTATGTGAAGATAAAGGCAGAGATTGGAGTGAAGCTTCTATAACCCAAGAAATGCCAAGATTGCCAGCAAACCACCAGAAGCTAGGGGAGGCCTGGAACAGATTCTCCCTCGCAGAAGGAACCAACCCCAGTGCTACCTTGATTTGGATTTCTAGCCTCCAGAACTGTGAAACGATAAATTTCTGTTGTTTAGGCCATCCAGTTTGTGGTAATTTGTTATGGCAGCCGTAGCAAACTAACACAGTGGCAAAATAAACACACCATCAAATTTACTATTTTAACCATTTTAAATGTGTACAATTCAGTGACATAAAGTGCATTCACATTGTAGTGCCACCATTTTTTATTTTTAGCTAGGGCAAAACCCAAGATTAGGGGAAGGTTGGAAGACCTCATTCCATGTCTGCTTCTGCTTAGCTGAGTGGTCTGTGTCATTGTGTGTGCAGTGAAGAGATGGGGCAGACGACGTCCTGCTCTGATGCTGTCCTTGCCCTGGTGTGGAGAAATTATAGTAGCAACAATAGCTCACAATTGACTGAGCAATTATTATGTTCCAGGACCACACTAAGGGCTTTACAAGGATTGTCTCTTTTGATAATCACAATAACTTTATCAGGGAGGTATCATTAGTCCCATTTTACAGATGGGGAAATTGGGCCTCCAAGAGATTAAGTGCTCAATTTTGGCAGCCCTGGAATTTGAATGCAGGTCTTAAACCGTTGTACGTACTGCCTTCTAGAGCTTTTGGTCACACTGGCCTAGGCGAAAATAAAAAGCATAAAATATTGATCAGATTGAAACATAGTTTGTGTTTGTGCCAATTCAGCCAACTGCCCTAGAGCCCCCCTTGCACATGTCACACCACCAGCCAGGCGCTCCCACTGCCCCATGTTCTCAGGGGGGGAGTCTGAAGAGTCCAAGAATTCTAGATTCAAACTTGACTTTCCATGTTGTTCTGAAGGTGTATTTATGGAGGTAGGAAAACAAAACATTTTATTTGACAGCTGATTAGCTTGATTTGTAAATTTTGAAAATTTAGACATGTGGTCTGTGGGTTTCTATTTGTCCTCTTGCCCAGCACCCTAAAGGCTAGAGGCAGCCCATTACCATGGTTCCCTAAGCCAACAGATGTCCAGTGGCCTCCTGGTGGTGGCCAGAGCTTGAAGGCCCTTAGAGTAAAAGGAAGAAGCCACAACCTCTGAGCATGGACCAGGCCAGGATCTGCCCTCCTGAGTTTCACCTGTTTCCATCAAGGGGCGGGAAGTAAGTGGCCGCAGTGTGGGCAGACGTCCTGACTTGATGCTCCACCCACTGCAGACCTGCTTCTCTGTAATGTGCACTCATCTGCTCAGCCCTGATTTTTCTCAATCCTCAAATCGCATTTGTTTTCTATCCCTCTGAGTATACCTCTGTTTCCCAGAATAGACAAGGCTGGAGCAGGCTTGCTGGTCAAGGGCAAGGAAAGACAGGGTTGAAGAGACAAGGAAGGGTCCTGGGGAAGATGATGGGGTGGAGGGGAACACGGGGAGAGGGGTAGGGACCCTTAGCCTCGGGGGGAATCTAGGGGGCAAGAGATGGGTAAGCCAGAGGGCTCCGTACTGCAAAGGGGTCCTGCTGGGAAGAGCCGCAGTGCCTGATGGAAGGAGTGGTCAGAAGGGCTTGGGGAAGGCCCCCAGATGCGGCGGAGATAGGCCAGTGCGGTCATTTGGGTGGACTGCAGCCTCACAACAGAGAGGAACTGAAAACGCTGACCCGGCTTGAGGAGGGACCAAGGAGATGAGGGAAGGTGGAAAGCGGCTAACAATGCCCAAACTTGGCTGCGGCCCCATTCAGATCCCTTTCTTCCACAACGCCCTGCAGCTTTGCCTGGACTGATGGGCTTCCAGAGCGCCACGGAACCTCTCCCCTGTGCCCGGCGCAGCAGGCCTGAGGGCTTGGCCAGGCAGTCATTACACGCATTTCACCAGCGAGGCCGTGAGAAGCAGACAGGTGGCATGCCTTGCTCAAGGTCACACAGCCAGGAAGGTGTGAGTATGAGGTGAGGCCAACGGCCAGGCGTGGGAAAGGAAAACCAATGGCCAGATTCCAGAGAGGATGCAGCAACACTGCCGTCAGAGCTCCCATTGATTGAGCACTTACTGGATGCCTGCTCTCTCACCTAACCCTCAGAGGCTATGGGAAAAACCCTATAAAGCAATTATTATCCTCATTCTACAGAGGAGGCATCTGATGCCCAGAGGGGTTAAGTCAGTTGCCCATGGTCACACAATAGCAAGTGATGAGATTGACAGCCCAGGTCACAGGGCAGCGTGTGTGCTGGCCTGGTCCACAAGTCTGAGCCTGTGCCCTGAGTACACGAGAAAATCCCACAGGGAACGCGTGTGTCGTTCGAGATGGAGGGTCCGACTCTGAGCAGCGGGCAACAGCTGTGTTGGCAGGAGGGGGTGAGAATGTGTGTGAGCACAGCTTTGACAGCAGCAAACAGCGCGTGGGAGTGTGTTGACAGGAGAGTGTGGGACGGCAGCACCATTGCCATGTGTGTTTCTGCTGGCAGCAGAATGTTCTGGTCTGTGTTGATAAACAACAGTTTGGGCAGGCGCAAGGCTGGAGCAGGGACAGAAGACAAGCACTGGGCACAGGTGAAGGCGGGAGGGAGGGGGTGTGCCCAGGGCTGATGGTGGCCTGAGCCTGCAGCTCCCAGAATGAGGGGCAGCAGGGTGGCAGCTGCTGTTATCTCAGCTGACCTCACCGGGTGCGCACGTCTGGGCGTGGATCCCTCTGCAAACCACCTGATGCCCATAAACATGAAAAACAGGAGCGGGGACACACTGTGAGGAATAGAGTGTTCTTCCTGGAATGCTAGTTGCACCGATGGCGGTTTAATCAACAGCTGAAGCCAGTGCAAACACATCATGATTCTCGTGGTCAGGCAGATTCCTCAAAAGTCAGCTTCTTGGAAGAGGCGGCACCTCTGAGACCATCCTGGCCCATGACCGTAATCAGACTCTGTGCACCTCACTCTTGCCTCTTGGCAGACACAGGTGCAAGTCCGCAAGGGCATCTCGACCTGGGAGTCACCACGTGAGAGACTTGCTGGGGCTCACTCCCGCCCCATCACTCCCCCAGCAGGTCCTCCCATCGGAATGCCCCCTCCACCTGCTCCCTCTCCACTAGCTGAACTGGATGCTACCTCCAAGACCCCAGGTATTTCTCACCACCTCCTGGAAGTCTTCCAAACCACCCCGGGAGGGCCTTAGAACTGCCTCCTGCAGACCTCCAACTGCTCTTGTTGCCGGGGCTCCACACACAGGCCTCACCATGCGGATGTTGCCTGAACATCTGCTCTGTGCAGGGCACTGAATTGGGCACAACGGGGGCTATGAAGGCTCGGTAGCTGCCCTCAGGGGTCTTGCAGCTCAGTTGGGGTGCACAGAGGGCAGAAACACCAATGAGGGTGTGATAAGGGCTGAGTGAGGTACATAATAAAGGTGGCGGGAGATCAGCTAGGAGTGCCATCACCCCTGATTTGGAAAGGAGGGGAACAGTTCACATAGGAGCAAGGGGGTGGCCCTGCCTGGTTAGTTTCAGCTCCTTGAGTTCAGGGATCTTTTGAAGCCAACACATGGCATCTGCTAAATCAATGCCTGTGGTTTCTTGACTGAAAGTCTCCCAACTGCCCCCTGAAATCCTTGTTTGGGATCTGGAGGCACCCCTACCCTCCTGCCCTCCTTGGGGTTGAAAGAAGGAAGGAAGCCTTGGCACGGCCGCGCTGGTGGAAGAGGTTGGCACTCCTCTCCCTGTTCTGCTGGCTGCTGCCTTCCTGCCAAGGCCTCTTACTCCCCAGGGTTGGGTATCGCGTGCCCGACTTGCTGTGTCCCACTCTTCTCGTCCACCAGAGTTCACAGCTCCTGTTCACCCCAACGGCCAGGGCCAGAGACAAACACCTTAGACTGAGGCCTCCAATTGGTAATCACAGACACATCTCTCAGGAAGGGCTGGCCCCTGGCCTTCCCTGGCCCAGACTGATCTCTTGCAGAAGTTCAGCAAAACCATGTCCCTGCTTCTCCTGAGGAGGCCCTGTCAGGAGACAGACCCGCTTTCCTTCCTACACCCAAATGGAGTTATTCTTGACTTTAGTATTTTAACAGAACCAACCTTACCACCTCACACTGTGGCTGGCTGCTTCTGTGTTTCCATTTGAACAATGGCAGAAGGGCCCTTACCCCAAAACTCCTTCCCTGCTGGCCCATCAAGATGTCTGAAGTTGCACTATTAGCCCTATCTTCAAGAGGCCTTATAAAAATATGACTTGTGTGCACTTAAAAGTGGTTAAAATGAAAAAATTTTGTTACAAGTATTTTACCAGAAAAAAAAATTTTGGAAAGATGTGCTCCAAAATGTCAACCACATTGTTTTTCTAGATGACAAAAATTTGAGTAATATTACTTTCGTTTTTATATTTTTGTATATTATTTGAATTTTTGAACAACTGGGTATGGCTTTTTTTGTATAATGAGAAAGGAAGATAGTGCTCTTTCTGTTTTGAGAAATGCTTTGACTTTCAAGAAAAAAAAATACAATTCATCCCCTGGAGAGGCAACACTGTAAGTCAGTAAGTGTCTAACTTTCTAGCTCAGGGAATTTTGAAAAGAATCCCCTGGAGAGGATTGAAGAAATGCAGGTTCCCTGGCCCAGGTGGCAGAGCAGCCCCAGTGATTGTGAGGGTGGCCAGGTCTTTGAATCCCAGCCTTGGAGGCCTGGGGGTGGAGCTGCCCGAGGAGTGGGCAGGGAAGGGGGTGAGGGAATGGTCCCGCCACCCTGCCTTGCTGTGGCTGACCGCTCCCTGCCAGGGGCAGGGCCCAAGACGAGGTTTTCCCATTTCCTTTAGGTTGCAGCCTCCACATGCCTGTCCTTGTTTAATAGATGCTTTGGGGAAACGGCAAGGATGGCCACCTGGATGGCAGGTTGCACCCAATCTTTGGGGCTGGTCAAGGCCTGGAGAGGTCCTTCAGTCCATTCTCCTGCCTAGGGGCAGCACGGGAATTATCCCAGCTGGGCAGGCCTTTATCTTGTTTTGAGGACTTGGGAAGCTGGGCATTCCACACCCTTCCTTGATCAGTCATTCTCACATCTAAACATTTCTAGCCAGTCAGTCCTTCCTCATGTCGAATCCAAACTCTCTATGTTATAAGTTTCCATCCTGTGGCTCTCGTGGGTCTGGTTGGAGACAGGGAAATGCCTCCTGCTTCCCTGCCTTCATCCTAGGTCAGGAGCTACTGGGGCCTTGAATTAGGACCAAAGTCCTAACTCGCTGTGTGACCCTCGGCAAGTCACTACTCCTCTTTGACCTTCAGTTTTCTCATCTGTAAAAGGAGACCAGTGATGTCCATAGAGCACGAATTGAGAGGATGGAATGAAACTGTGAATGTGAATGTGTGAGAGAGCAGTAAAACTTGCTCCTGATGTGCTATAATTATTATTAATAAATAATAACCACCCATCCTGGCTGAACCATTGTATAAGATGGTTTCCAATGTGGTAGTACACAAGACAACTTCAGGTGATACAAGAATGAGTATTTTAAATTAAAATTTAGTGTGTGTTAGAAAAAAATAAAACTAGCATATCAAATCCAGGATTTCATAAGTATTACTGCTTAGAACAAGGACATATTAAAACAACAACAATAACAAAAACTTAATATTATTTTAAAGAAAAAATATTGAGTGAGTAAGACTCTAGATAGCATAAGGCTAGGGCAGAAATCATAAAGGTGGTTTGAGAAACGCTGGCTGAGTGGAAATGGCAAAGGGAAGAAAGGAGGCTGGTTCTTAAGAGTGGGCAAGAGTGGCTGAGTTGGGGGTGGGATGAGAAGTCTCAAGGACAGGAAGAGACAACTGTTGAGTGGCTTTTGAGTGGCCTGCCCACAGATGAGCCCTCTCTGGGTTCTGGAACAGTCTGTCTCCCCCAGAGCCAGGCTGTGGCCAGCTCCAGCAAGGCAGGCGGGCAGGCAGGGCTGGGCTTTCCTGTTCATATTCAAGGTCCCCAGGGCTCAGATCCCCCTCTGCATCCAGCTCTCCCACACTAGCGGGAATTGGACATGTCTATCCGCACCTTGAATCCCTCCTGCATTGTCACTCATCCGTGTGGTTTGTTAGCCTGTGCTGTGGAACCCAGCCAATGACAGGGAACACATGACTTTCCAAACAGATCCCCCTCCTCCACTCTCACTGTGGGACTGGGTAAAGAGGTCCTGGCAGGCAAGTCCTCTCACCCTCTGTGTGTCGGGCCCCTGGCTGGGCACTGGGGATACAGAGTGAGTGAAAGAGGTCCTGCCCTCCAGGAGCTCCTGGCTGAGCCAGGGAGACCTGCCCGCCTCTCGTGGCCCTCCCAGCTATGATGGAGCTGGGTCTAAGACTCAGGGCAGGGTTAGGGGAAATGGTCCCCCCTGCCTGGGGGTCCTTGGCCTCCCAGGAGCAGGCATTCTACTGGAAGAGGACATTACCTCCCTGAGCCCCAGGAAGAGACTCCAGGCCCCTCATTTACCCTCTATCCCCCAGCACAAGCACTGAGCACTGTAATCTTCCTCTTGAGCCAGGGTTTCTCAAACCCTGGGGTCTGAGAGGTCTCTATGAGACCTTAAAATGTGTTTTCATTTTGGAATAATCTAAAAAGATCAATACAAACATATTCTATATCATCTGAATGCTTGGCTTACAGCTGATTATGTGATCACAAAATTTTAGTGTCTACATTTGCACTGATGTTTATGGAAAGCAGTTAACGTGTTTTTTTTTTTTAAAGATTTTTTTTTTCCCCCCAAAGCCCCAGCAGATAGTTGTCTGTCATAGCTGCACATCCTTCTAGTTGCCGTATGTGGGACGCGGCCCCAGCATGGCCAGAGGAGCGGTGCGTCGGTGCGCACCCGGGATCCGAACCCGGGCCGCCGGCAGCACAGTGCGCGCACTTAACCCCCAAGCCACGGGGCCGGCCCATAACGTGTTTTTTTTTTAACTTAAGTAGAAACTACATACACAAAAATACATAAACTTTAAGTATATGGCTAGATGCATTTTCACAAAGAGAACACATCTGTAAAACCAACACTCAGATCAAGAAACAGAAGATTATTACTACACCCCTAGACACCCTCCTCAAGACTTTCCACACCCCCAAAAGTAACCACTACCCTGACTCTCGCACCGTGCGGCACTTTTGCCTGTTTCTGAACTTGATATAACCGGATCACGTAGAAGGACTCGTTGGTCCCTGGCCTCTCGGTCTCCACATTACATGGTGAGATTCATCCACGTTGGCGGGTAGCCCTAGCTGACAGCGGTTAGTTCCTAATCCAGTGCTCCTCAAAGTGGGATCCCCAGAAGTGGTTCTTGAGGTTCTATGAATCTACCCATTGGAGAAAAGCGAACGTGGTGCCTGCTGGTTCAGAAGGGGTTGAAGCACCCAGCTGCAGGACACAGTCCCGTCCTGAACATTCACTCCACAGTCTGCCCCAGTGCCTCTCCTGGCCTGTCATTTCCCGGTGCACCATGCTCAGCCAGGCCTTTAGGCCTTTGCAGATGCCGTTCCTTCTGCCTGGGTTGCCCGCCCCTTGCTTGTCTGCCCAGCAAAGGCCTATGTGTCTGGAGTCGCCTGAAAGGCTGCCTCCTCTGTGAGGTCTCCCTGGCTTCCCTGGGCAGACTCGGGCACCCCTTCTCTTGTCCGCCCGGTGTGCTTTGTCCACGTTGTCCCGGCAGCATTTATCACTCTGGGTGGTCGGGGCAGGCCTGTCTCCCCCTCAGACTGTGGGCTTCTTGAGACCAGGAGTGTGGGGTGCTGCTGGACTCACTCCCAGAGTGACCAAGGAGGGACCCTTCCCAGGGCCATCAGAGGCAGGGACAGAGTTCTCTGTCCTGGCTCACCTGCCTCGTTAAACATGGGGTTCAGTTGGCCCCAGCCTCTGCACCATCAGCAAGCGTGGATGGCATCACAACCGTGGCCTGGGGCTTCCTTGGACAAGCTACCACGCGAGGGAATTAAAGGCCTGGAGAGCCCTGCGTGGGCCCAACATCAGGCCCCAGGGCCCAAGGGTGAGATACTTTACCAGGCAGGCATCAGTTTCTTCATCTGCGAAATGGGGACAATGAACCTGGTCACCTTCCTCTTTCCTGGGAAGAGTTCCAGGAGGTTAATGAATGCCCAGGACCGGATGTGAGTATAAGACAGAGTGCAAGCTGCCTTGAGGCAAGGGAATGACCTTGGTGACCCTTGCTGCTCTCTTCCTGCCCAGGACTGGAGGACAGTGTGAGACCCACAATTCAGCTGCAGCTGCTCATCTTGGTCCCCCACCCTGCCCCCGGTGGGTCTTGGCTTGGAAGCCCCAATCTGCTTGCTAAGCACCTACCCCACTCATTCCTACCTAAATTTGCCCCACCCTGGGCCTTGCCCCTGCAGTGTTATGTCCACACCATTGCAGTAAATTGGATTTCTTTGTCTCTTCTAACAGAATGCTAGAACCCTACTCATTGTGCGCCCCCCCATCCCCACCCCCATCTGGGCAGCCTTCTCTTATCAATCTTGGACATGCTGGGGCTCATATACACTGTTGCCATTTTTCAAGGGTTTGGGTCCTAGTCATCCCCCAACTTCCAACCCCTACTCCATCCTGAGGTAGAACTGGTGCCACAGAGGGTGACCTGGCTGGTCCTTGGAAGAGCGAGATCAGTCTTGTGGGAAAGGAAGATGCAGCTTCCCCGTTGCCATGGCAACCAAAAAGCAACCCCCGTGAGCCTTTTCATTGGCCACTGAGGTCCAGATCCCGCCTCTGCCATCAGAAGGGACCAACCAGAGGCAGACTGGGTGAGACCGTGTTGGAGGATTAGTGGGTCATCACGCAGGGAGACCCATGGGCACATGATCCCACTTCTCATGGCCACCCTGGCTACGATGCGATGGAGCTGTGTCCAAGAGTGGGGGTGGTGGTGGTTGGGGGCAGGGTGGGAAGCATCTTGCAGGACGTTTCCTCGGATGCTGCTGGGCAGACGCCGAGCTGAGTAGATGGACCAGGGAGGAAGCAGTTTTTCTTCCCAGCAATTCAGGCTGCCGGGGAGGGCCTGCTCCGTGGGGCTGCGGCTAGGAGGTCACCGAGGGCCGCCAGGTGGAGGCAAAGGTGCTGCAGGGCGGGGGAGGAGGCGGAGGAGGAGAAGTATTAGGAAAGTGGGTGGGGAGGATCCCACTAACAAAAGACGGCTGAAGCTTCAGGAGGTGGAAGGAGTCTGGGCTCGGAGTCACCGAATACCCGGGTTTGAATTCCCACTCTGCCCTGGCCAGCAGTGTGACCTTGCACACATGTGCCTCCCTCTCTCTGTTTGCGGGGAGGGGTCGAACACCCGGTACTTTGTGCCGATCCCTGTGCGAACACCCTAGGAGTTTTCTCTCCCAAGGCCCTCAGAACGACCTTGAAATAGGTGGGTGCCACTTTACAGATGAGGAAACTGAGGCTCAAGGAGGATACGTCGGAAAAGCCCAAGGCGAGCTCAATTCCCAGACGTGAGAGCTCTGGCCGGGTTGGTGGTTATCTGGAGGGAAGTGGGCGGTGCCGTCCCCGCCCCCACCCCTAGGCGTCCTGGCCCGTCTGGCAGGAAGGGTCGTGCCAAGCGTGAGACTTGCGTGGTTTCCTTTAGCAAAACTGCGTCAGTCCCTCTTAGAGGGGCAAACCGCCGCTAACCGGTCACAGCGCCTCGACTACATGAGATCAGAAAGAGGAAACGGCCTTCTCCGGAAAGTTCCCTTTGCAGGAGACAGCAGATTAGAGAAGATAGAGAGAGTCAGCCCTGACGGGAAGGAGGGAGAGAGCGTTTGTAACTCCTTTCTGCCCTTTCAAAACGCCTAAGATTACTTCTGGAAGCCCTCATTTAACAAAACAGACCCATTTAATTTAGCCTGGTTGGGTGAGACCTGGCAAGGGGCACCCCCCTGGGACAGCACTGATGTGCTCCAGGAGAGGGGCTGAGCCAGCAGAGTGGACATGGATTTAGGGTTAGACTGGACCTAACCTCTGAGCCTCAGGTGCCTCGTTTGTGAAATGGGCATGATTAGATTGCGAGGATCAGGAAGAATAACCATGACATCCACTAGAGACTTTCTTGGTGCCACCTGTGATCTGGATGGGTCAGGCAGTCCTCCCTACAAGGTGTGTTCCCTCACACACACACCAGAGTTTCCTGGGACCCCACAGAGTTGGGGAGACACTTTTGCCCAGATGCTGTTGCAGTTTACCTCTGGGGCCAGAGTCATTAGCAAACACTTATGGAGCCCCTAAAAGTGGGGGACGGCCCGGTGGCATAGCGGTTGAGTTTGTACATTCCACTTCGGTGGCCCGGGGTTCCCCGGTTTGGATCCTGGGCATGGACCTACTCACCGCTCATCAAGCCATGCTGAGGTGGCATCCCATATAGCAGAGCTACAACTATACAACTAAGATACACAACTATGTGCTGGGGCTTTGTGGAGAAAAAAAGAAAAAAAAGGAAGATTGGCAACAGATGTTAGCACAGGGCCAATCTTCCCGAAAAAAAAAAAAAAGTGGATGTTTTCTGAGTGCCTAACGTGTGTCAGGCTCTCTGTTAAGTGTTGGACCCTGATCAGTCCTTTTAATCATCCCAGAATAACCCTTCCTTTCTCCTGAAAAACACCATCGTCCCCACTTTACAGATGAGGAAACTGAAATTTATAGAAAGGTTAAGAGAGGTCACCATGTGAATTTCAGACTCTTTCTGATACAAATGACAGAAAACCTGACTCAACCTGGTTTATGCTAAGAAGGGAATTTACTGGCTCGGGAAACTGAAAACTCCAGGCATGACTTGATCTAGAGACTCAAAAACGTCGTAAAGACTGGATCTCGCCGCTCTGCCTTCGCCATCTTGGTGCCACGTTTGGGCTCCATGTGGGGTCTTTCGCAGCTCCAGGTTCATATCATCCCAAGTTCTGGTTCAGTAGAAAAGAAGGTCTCTTCTTGGTAATTGTGACACAAGTCCCAGGATTGACTCTAATTAGACAGTTGAGGGTCACGTGACCACAGTGATAAAAGGCACTGCCCTGGAAGATTCAGTGCTGATTGGTGGGTCTGGTCGCAGGACCCCCGCCTGCAGCCTCACCTGTACCAGTGGGCTGAAAGGGAAGGAGGGAGGAATGTTTCTCCAAAGGAGGAACAGAAGAAATGGGGAATGGGTGCCAGCTGCTGACTTGACCTGTGTGCTCCACGCTGAGGTCACAAGGTCACAGTTGAAAAGAAGCGGGGTATGGATAGAGCCCTGGCAGTCTGACTCCAGAACCCACTTCCTGGACTTCACTGCACCTTCTGCTACAGGTGCCAACCTGGCAGTCAGCACCTAGTAGAGAAAACACAGATGTGGAAGGTGAGGCCCCTGCTCTGGGAGAGAGCCCACCCCTTCCTCACTGGTCCCAGGTCCCTCCCCATCACATCTGGTTCCCATCCTGACCTCCGGCCCCCACTCCTGTTTTTCCCAGAGGGCCCCTGGAGCCTTTCTGATTGCTGGGCCTAGGCTATTGCCTGCCATGCTATGGAAGGCCCTCCACATATAGCCGGAGTTAGGCGCTGTCCTGGGGTCTAGTTGCTTCCTGTTTCTCCAGGCAGAGGGGAGGTTCCTTGAGGCGTGGGACTATGTTCTCCCTTCCCCTGTGTGTGGTCCCTCTCTGAGACCAGGCAGGATTTGTGCAGTAGGCAGCAACTGTGATTTTGAGGGACCCTAGGAAGGTCCTTCTCTACCCTTTATATACCTCCTTTACTTTTTAAAATTCCATCATTAGACGGGGTTTCATTCCTTTAATTCCTGTTAAGATTCAAATTCCTCTGAGAGAGGGGGCATCGTAGGTCTTATCACTCATTCACACTTGAGTGAGAAGTAGTTCACAGAATTCTTCCTGAGGGCAGGCTTTATTATTATGGCCACCATTTACTGAGTGCCTACTATGTGCCCTCCACTGATTCAAGAGCTTCTCATGCGTTACTTCATTTAAATGGCACAACTGTTTTACAGATGAGGAAACTGAGGCCCAAAGCAGTTAAGGATCTTGCCCAAAGTCTGTAGTCAGTGGAGCAGGGATTTGAATACAGGAAGTCTGGTTCCAGAGCCTACACTGCTTATCACTCTACCAAGATAATCCCTAACACACTTCAGTTTACACGTGTTCAGTGTATTCACTTAGACCTTTGGACCTCCCTACAATTCAGCGAGGTGGTTGGTATGCTCATCCTCATTTCACAGAGGAGAACGTTGAGGAAGCTAAGTGCAGTCAGCTGGTGAGTGGCAGATCCAGGGTTTAGACCCAGTGCTCCCGTTTCAGATCGGTTCTCCTCCCTGGACCCCACACAGCACGTGGTGAGAGGAGCCTTGAGTTAGTTCACTGGTGTCCTGGGCACAGAGGGAGAGTGTGGTAGGCGTGGAAGCTGGGAGCTCCCGGAACAAGCTGCTCCTTCCTCCCCTCTTCCTCTTCTCCTCCCTCCCTCCTTCTCTTCCTTCCCTCCCTCCTTCCACTCGTTCATTCATCCACCTGAGCACCTACTCAGGGTAAGAGCTGTGGGTAAGCAATGGCCAAGACAAGTGTCCTCGTGCCCTCACAGGGCTGAGAGTCTAACGAACCAACAAACAAACGCTTGCTATTTCTTGAGTGTTTCTGGTGAGCTGGGCCCTGTGCTGAGTGCATCACCCTCGTAGCTCTCTTTTCAGGTAGCAGACTAGGGCTTAGGAAGGGCTGAGTGCATTATCTCACTTAATATATCTCCAGTCTGACTCCCGAGTCCCAACATCTCACCATGTTGCTGGACTGCCTCCCTCTTGGGGTGTAGTGGGGATCCAGTGAATGTTTATGGAGCGTTGAACACACACACACACAGTCCAGGCTCTGTGACCCCCGCACCTAGCACCGGAGGCAGCCATTTCTGCTGTCTTCAGCACCCTCCCTACTACCAGGATCCAGGCCCCATCCGCTACAGGATGCTGAGTGGGGAAAGGCCATCTCCCGAGGCAGGGACAACCTGGCACACTCCCAGGGAGATTGAATGAGAGTGATCTAACGAGAGGTACGGGAAGGAGAAACCAGGGCCTTGCGGGTGGGGGAGCAGAGAAAGCTTGCCTGTACTCCCTGGCAGCCTTTTGGCATGACTGACTTCCTTGTGCCTCAGTTTTCTCTTCTGTAAGTTGACCTGCTCACAAGCTGTGTCTGAAGTTTTATCCATAAGAAACTTCCTGGAACTGACTGGATGGATGCTTTATCCTCCCTGCTTTCTCACCTGGTTCTTCCAGGCTCTTCAGAGGGATTATGTTTCCCACTTTACAGGTGTGGTAACGAGAGGCCGAACCACAGCCACACAATGAGTGTTAGAAATGCACCAAGAACCCAGCCAGGTCTGGAGTCTGTTGCCCCAACAAGTATCTACCAAGCACTCGTCTGGTGCCAGAATGTGAGCTGTGCCCAGAAGATGCAGCGGTGAGCCAGATGGACTTGTCCCCCCTCTAGGAGCACCCATTCTGGTAGGGGGGGACAGACAAGTGAGGAAATGTTGGAGGTGTTGGCAGGACAAGGTGACAAGAGCTAAGAGACTTTTGGCAGGCAGGGGACAGAGGTCCGCTCAGGGCTGTCTCAGCTCCCGCACTTGGGAGGACCCAGCAGAGCAAAGGTGTGGGGGCTGGGGAGTTGAAGTGGGGAAGGCAGAGGTCCAGGATCAGTATTCCTGGCTCAAGTCGGGTGCTGACTGGCAGAGAGAGTTGAAGCTGCCCCACCCTCAAAAACACCTGGACCAGGCCCACTTTCGGCCTCTGCCTGCCACCTCTCAGGCCGCGCTCTGCCTACCTGGAGTTTCTGTCCCATCGATTTCCTTGTCTTGGGTGGTTTCCAGCCCCACCTGCTTTCCTGGAGCCCAGTTCATCCATCACTCCTGCCAGGCATGTACTAGTGTCACTCTGAGTAACTCCAGGGACCTGGGTGACCTCACCTGCTCCTGATTCAGTTTGACTCACCTTCTCTATTTCTGGAAGGTGGCTCTTGGCCATTCTTACCTCATGCTCAGGCACCCAGGGCCTGTGGGAGTGGCAGATCCCCCTCCCCACTCCTGATGGTAACCAGGTCTGTGTCATAGTGTTGTGCAGGGGAAGTGGGGGAGCCCTGAGGAGGGAACCTCATCCATACGGGATTAACTCACTCTCACTTTGGATGTCTCCTTTCCAGCAATCACAAACCTTCTCCAGTCTACTTTCCTGTTTTTAACAGGAAAAGGACATTACCTAGGAAGAATTACTATTGTTGTTAATCATTTACTCTAAGCTGGGTACTGTATAGGCATTATCAGAGTCTCACAACATTGTGTTATTGGTCTTCATTTTCCAGATGAGCAAACCGAAGCTCAGAGAGGGGACTTGACTTGTCTAAGGTCACACAGCAAGGAATTGGCTGAGCTGGATTGGAACCCGGGTGTGCTTGACTCCAGAGTTGTTTAACTGGGGCCACACACCTGCCCCACCCCTCCAGGTGCCCACAGATGGGGGAGGGAAGAGGGAGATCATTCCACACACCAAGCTTGAGCCTGCACAGATCCAGCTTCATGCATCTCCAAGACCCATTTGTGGTGCTGTTGGAGGGGGTAGAAGCTCTGAGAAGAGCCACCCAAGGATCTGAGGGCCATCACTTCCTTGGTGGGAGGAAGCCCAGACCTGCAGAAAGCCTGTAGGAGGCGTTCCCCTTGTGAGTAGGCCAGATCTGTGCTGCTTAGTGAGTCCACGTGGAGTCGTCCCACCTCATTTGTAGGTGGGCCCAGGCCTGCCGCCTCAGTTCCCCCCGTTTTTCTCCCACCCGTCCTGTCTTCACACCCAGAGCTGTGCTGTCCTACGTGGTGACCACTAGCCGCATATGGCCGTTGAGCACTTGAAATGTGCTGAGTGCCACTGAGGAATCAAGATTTCCATTTTATTTAATTTTAAACAATTTACATTTAAGCTTAAAAATGGACACAGTGCAGTTTTCAGAAAACATTTAAGTACATTTGGAAAAACCTAAGTGTGTAAATTTACTTTTTCAACTGCAAATTTTATTAAATCTAAGTACAGATCATTTTCTGATGAAAATTTAGCGAATGTTTTAAGTGTAAACTAGACTCCAGATTTTGAAGACTTAGTAAAATAAAATGTAAAATTTTATTTAATTATTCATTATTTATTTAATTATTAATTAATATTAATTATTTAATATTGATTAATTATTTAATGTTGATTACCTGTTGAAATGATGATATTTTAAATATATCAGATTAAATAAAATATGTTATTAAAATTAATTTCACCTGATTATTTTTTTAATGTAGCTACTAAAAAAATTTTCAGTTACTTATGTGACTCATATTTCCATCAGACAATGCAGTCTAGAGGTTAAATTTGTGGGTTCAAATCCTGGCTCTGTGTGTCCTTAAGCAACTTAACCAACCTTTCTGGACCTCAGTTCCTCACCTTTAAAACAGGAATGATAGTAGCACCTCCCTCATAGAGTTGTTCAGAGAAATAAATGAGATAATATTTGTAAAGCACTTAGCATAGTGCCTGGCTTATAATAGTGTTCAGGAAAAAAGAATTGTTATAAGTTTCCTTTTATCCTAACACTCCAAGTGCAGTTCAGTTAAACTCAATATTTATTGAGGGCCTGCTACGTGCCAGGCTCCGGGGACTCGGAGAACACGCCGACCACTGCCTCTGCTCTTATGGAACCCCATTCTCCAAGAGGGAGGCAACCACTAAAAGAAACAGGATAAGTGCAGGTGGTGGGAAGTGCTGGGGAGAAAATGAAACACGGAGATGAGCTAGGGAGTGGCTCCAGGCTGCTTTAGCAGGAGAGGCCAGAGAAGGCTTCCCTGTGGAGCAGGGGACATTGGAGCTAAACCTGACCAACAAGGAGCCAACCAGATGAAGCTCTGAGGGAAGGGTGTTCCGGCAGAGGGAACAGCCTGTTCAGAGGCCACAGCGCACATCCCTGCAACAGCTATCTGTCTTCTGTGTTACACAATCTGCTTCACCAAATTTTCCACTTCTTGCATCCAGCTCTCTCCTGGCCACTGCACTGTCCCCATGTTCATCGCAACCTTTGTAACACGGGTCCACATTATTCCCCTTCTCATCTGTTCTGCTTGCTCCTGTCTGCCTTCACAAACCTCCTGCCTCCCTGCCCCTCCAGCTCAGGTCCCCTATTCTAGGAAGTTTTCCCTGATGGTTCCTGTCCCCACTGTTCTCTCTGTCGGGTTCTTCTAGACTGAATACTTTGTTCTACACCATCCTGGTTTTCACACCCCCACCCTTTTGTCTTTCTAGGGCAATTGTGCCTCCCCAACAAACTCGCTCCTTTTCCTGGAGCAGGAACCAGAACCAAGCCTTACACTCCTCCTGGCACTGAGCTGAGCCATTCAATCGCACCTATGGATTGCCAGAGGCATGTCTGCCCAGGCAGAGTGGAAAATCCCTGACTGGGGGAAGGGCCATGGAAATTTCTTCTTAACGTTCTCTTTCCAGACTTGGACTCGCCCCAGAAAGCAGTCAAGCATTTGCCCAGTGACCTGCAAGGCGGCTCTGTTCTTCCTCCCGGCCCCCACCCCCACCCCACCCCAGGCTTGAACCCAGGGAGCAGTGATGGGCGGGGCTGGGGATAAGCAGCCTCGGCAGCAGCTGGCGGCTGAGCTTTGCCTCAAAGAATCGCTCTTGATGTCGTCCAGTCCCACCCCCTCCGTTCAAAGATGAAGAAACTGAGGAAATGAAAAAGAGGAAGAAACGGTCAGTGGCAAAATCATACCAGACTGCAGGTCTCCCCACTCCCAGGCCAAGCTCCTTCCATCGGCTCATGTTCCTGGGTTTCTTCATCTATAAAATGGGAATAATAATAACAGTACCTACTTCATAGGATTCGTGATATGTTGAGTTAAAGATGTAAAGCGTTCTATAAACATGAGCAACGTATCCTCTCCAGCCTGAGCCTGTGCCTCCTCATAGCCCCATTCTGCCAGCAGCTGACCTCTGGGCCAGCTTGAATGAGGGGTTGACATTATCACCTGGGCAGGCAGGTTCCAATGAGGCCTGTCCCCTATTGTCTATAGACTGTATCCACAGCATGTCTGGCCTGTATTTGTCCCGCTGCTTTTTAAATGTATGTAGATGCAATTATGATGAATAAAATACAAATTCACTTGACGTTGTTACTGAAGTCACAGATCTGTCATATATTCGCTCAATCAATGATAGCAAAAGTCAACCAAAATTTTTGGAGGTCCAGAATGGGGTGGGGGCCACTGGGACAGGTGCCCCAATCCTCAGCCCTCCTCCCCAGGGACAGAGGACAGTGGCTCCTCTCCTGTCCTCTGAGATGTACCAGCCTAAATCAGCTCCACTTCTCTGTCCCCAGCCCTCAGACTAGGCCCCAGCGGGGCTCCGACAGGGCATGGGAATGTGCTGGGGGAGGCTAGTGGGAGAACGTGGAGAGCTTCCCTCACATCCTCAGGGCTGAAGTCTCATCCTTCCTCCTCTGGGAACCTGTCCTCACCCTTTCTGGCTGATATCCCTCTCTCCTCCGACCTCCTAGAACATCACAGAGTACTGCAGATCCATAGCCCTCATCCAGCCCTTCACCACTGACCACACAGTAGTCATGGGTGCAGCGGGACTTGAGTGTTGGGGTATTTGGAGTTGGACCGGGATATGGAGAAGCATAAAAATGCTTGGAAGTGTTGTGCACTGTTGGTGGGAATGTAAAATGGGGCAGCCACGGTGGAAAACAGTTTGGTGGTTACTCACAAAATTAAAAATAGGGTTATCATAGGATCCAGCAATTCCACTTTTGGTTATATACCCAAAAGAAGTGAAAGCAGGGTCTTGAAGAGATATTTGCACACCCATGTTCATAGCAGCATTATTCACAATAGCCACAAGATGGAAGCAACCCAAGTATCTATCCATGGATGAATAGATAAGCAAAATATGGTATATACATACAATGGAATATTATTCAGCCTTAAAAAGGAAGAAAATTCTGACACATGCTACAACATGGATGAACCTTGAAGACATTGTGCTAAGTGAAGTAAGCCAGGCACAGTAAGACTAATATTGTATGATTCCACTTATATGAGGTACCTAGAATAGTCAAATTTATAGAAACACAAAGTAGAGTGGTGGTTGCCAGGGGCTGAGGCAAGGAGGAAGTAGGGAATTATGTTTAAATAAAGTTTCTATTTTGCAAGATGAAAACGTTCTGGAGATTGGTTGCACGACAATGTGAATGTATTTAGCACTATTGAAATGTACACTTAAAAATGGTTAAGATGGTAAATTTTATATTATTTGTGTGTGTGTGTATGTGTGTGTGTGTGTGTGAGGAAGATCAGCCCTGAGCTAACATCTGTTGCCAATCCTCCTCTTTTTGCCGAGGAAGACTGGCCCTGGGGTAACATCCGTGCCCTCCTTCCTCTACTTTATATGGGACGCCGCCACAGCATGGCCTGACAAGTGGTGCTGCGGGTGCGCGCCTGGGGACCTGAACCTGAGAACCCCAGGGCGCCAAAGCAGAGCACGCGCACTTAACTGCCATGCCAGGGGGCCGGCCCCTTATGTTATGTGTATTTTACCACAATAAGAAGAAAAAAGGCCCAATGGGCCTTGAGAGAAGATGGCGGATTTGAGATGTCATGGGTCTCTACATTCTTCCTTTCTTCCAGACATGTTCACTGAGCATTCTCTATGAGCCAGACAATATTTTAAGCACACAAAAAATGTGGACTGACCTTCTATTGGCAGAGACAGACAATAAATAAAATTTGAACCAAAATGCTCATGCCTTCTCTTTGCTTCCCTTTTCTTAGTGAAAAATTTACCATATTGACACTAAACAGAACCATAATTATGGAACGATAATTTATGTTTTAAAACTTCTAGAGCTCATTTTATATACTCTTTTGTGCATGTTAAAATTTTTTTTAATTGAGGTATAATTTGCATATAGCAAAATGTACCCTTTTTTAGGTGTTCAATTCTATGAATTTTGAAAAATGTGTGCTTAAAAAAACTAGCTTTAGTGATATAATTTACATACTATAAATTTCACTCATGTAAAGTGTACAATTCAATGATTTTTAGTGTATTCACAGAGTTATTCAACCATCACCACAATCCATTTTAGAATATTTTCATCACCCCAAAAAGAAACTCTGTACCTATTAGCAGTCACCCCCATCTCCCCTCAGACCCCCAGGCATAAGCAACCACTATTCTACTTTCTATCTCTATGATTTGCTTATTCTGGACATTTCATATAAATGGAATCATACAATATGTGGTCTTGTGTGACTTGCTTCTTTCACTTAGTGTAATGTTTTTGAGGCCCATCCATGTTGTAGTATGTATCAGTACTTCATTTCTTTTTATTGATGAATAATATTCTATTGTATGGATATACCACATGTTGTTTACCCATTTATCTGTTGATGGACTTTTGGGTTGTTTCCGCTTTGATATTATGAAGAATGCTGCTATGAACATTCATATGTAAGTTTTTGTGTGGACGTATGTTTTCATTCCACTTGGATATATACCTAGAAGTAGAATTGCTGGGTCATATGGTAATTCTATGTTTTAACATTATGAGGAACTGCCAAACTGTTTTCCAAAGTGGCTGTACCATTTTACAATCCCTCCAGCAATGTATGAGGATTCCAGTTTCTCCACATCCTTGCCAATACTTGTTATTGTGTGTCTCTTTGATTATAGCCATTCTGGTGGTATGAAATTTGTATAAAGCCCAACTTGGTGATCTTCTCTTTTATCACTTGTACTTTTGGTGTCATGTCTAAGAAATCATTGCCTAATCCAAGATCATGAAGATTTACTCCTGTATTTTCTTCTAAGAGTTTTATAGTTTAGTTCTTCCATATAGGTCTATGATCCACTTTGAGTTAACTTTTGTGTATCTATACTTTAAGAAAATTCAGGTATTAAGGTATAATTTACCTTTAATAAAATTCACCAATTTTAAATATACAGTTTAATTGGTTTCATCTTATATACTTTTAATTATTCTATATTGTTGGATATTCTTTCCCAAAAAGTTAGAGTTAGGGAAAATTGAGTGTGTGCCCATTTTCTCTTCTCCTTATGCCCCACAGTTTTGCTTGTAAATGTTTGTGTGATTATTTGTGAGTGTGTGCGGGGGTGTGTGTATGCGTGAAAGAGAGAAAGAGTTTTGAGATCGGCCTCTTAAGGGTTCCCGCTTATTTTGGCTTTCTCTTGCAGCCCCCACGGACCCTTTTAATTATATATAAGTTGTATAAGTTGAATAAATGAATGCAGTAATCAAGTGACACCCCATCAGTATCTGCTTTCAGAACCATCAGTGCCACATGGCCACAGGTGTTTCCACGCAGCTGCCATGGTTGGGATTAAGATGGAGACTCTTCATCTGGGCCCCTGCATGGATGTGCCTGGGTTTAATGGGCTGTTTTCTAATTTGTGATTCCTTCATAAAGATCCCCCCTTCCAGGATAATTACAGAGTCCTGTAATGATCTATTCACTGGACCTGGTTTCTATGCCTCGTGTTTCCTTAGCCTTCTGCTGGGCTGCCCAGCAGCATTTGGCCACCTCCAGCAGCAAAAGCAGGATGTGGCTGACCTGGACACCCCGGCCTGGGAACCAGGAGGGCTCGGGGGATTGAGTGGAAGGCCCTGGAGGTAGGCGGCCACACTTGCCGTCTTAGCCCTGCAGCGCAGCTCACAGAGCCCCTCTGGGCCTTTGCATTTCCTTCTGAAGCATGAGGTGGAATTAAAGGAGCTTTATATAGGGGGCTTAATATGTGCCAGGCTTAGAAGAATACAGCTTAGAAGTGAAGCTGTCTGAGCATAGTCCCCCAAAATGAAATTTTGTACAAGAATTTATTGAGGTTATATGTTGACATGACTGCTGTTAGGATGGTGGCTTTTGAAAAGGTGTCAGAGGAAAGCGGGACCGGAAGGGAAGGAAGTCCCTATTACAGGGTGCTTGCTCTGTAGCCAGCCCTGCCACAGCTCAGGCCCCCACCTCTTGCCTGGCCACTGGCTTCCTCTGCCAATGCTGGACCTCAGTTATGTCTTTTTATACACAATTTCCTCACCCTTATCCCATTTTACAGATGGGGAAACTGAAAATTTGAGAGGTAAATTGACTTGCTCAAGGTCATCGACTAAGAAATGTCTAAGCCAGGATTCAAACCCAGATTTCACTAACTTTAATGCATGGTGGCCTTAACCACTAAGGACACTATCTCCCTTCCAGGACCTCAGCCTTAAATATTCCTCTAAATTAGGCAGCAGGCACAATAAGAAAAACCTAAATGTTTCTACCCTGCCCTCCTCTCTCAGCCTGAGAGTCTGAGGCTGGTGGGGGAATTTTGTGTTGTCTGAGCCAAGGGAGGGGGGGACAGCGAGGCCTGAGGGGAACCCAGGGGTATCCCACAGAACTGGGAAGATACAAAACAAGTGCATACAATGAGATTAGAAAATTGCAAGTTTTCAACACGCAATTGAGAAGGATGAGGCAGGGGTAGGCAGACGGGAGCCATAAAAGGGCTAGAACTTGCTCTGTGCCTTAAAGGAAGGGCAGGGTCTGTAGGTAAGACAGAGGGATCACATCATTGGTAGAGAGCACTGGAATTAGCAGAGTCTGGGGCTAGAGAAGGGGGCAGGCCATACTGACCTGTACCAAAAAAGTCAGCCTGGGTGGGGCGAATAGGGCCCAATGCCAAAGGTTTTGAAGGGCAGACAGTGGAATCTGACAACAGGGAGCTATTGCAGGTTCTAGAGTAGTAGCCTGATGAGGTGGGAAATAGAAACAAGGGAGGGAATCTTATACAAAGGGTGGTAATCAATGCAAATTTTAAAGGCCAAATAGAATGATTTCTGAAAGCATCTTCCAAAGAAGCCTGCCCCATCTTTTCTTCAAGAGCTCAACACCTGGGGCAAAGCTCCCCGTTGCATCTTGGGAGGCCTGAGGACTCAGAACTGACTTGGGCCTTAGGAAGTATTTTCCCCTTATAGTGAAACCCAAGCTACAGGGCTGCTACCGGGGGCCCTTTTGTCCTGCTTGGGGGGATTTTCAAGCCTTGAGAGGATGAGGAAAGCCAGTCTGGCTTCAGGAGAGGGTGTCTTAGCTCAGCTTTCTTGGGAACCCAAGCTTTCCTCTGGCCTCAGTCGGACCACGGAAGAAAAAGAGCAGAGGGCGGGCCCCGTGGCTTAGCGTTTAAGTGCGCGCTCTCTGCTACTGGCAGCCCGGGTTCGGATCCCGGGCGCGCACCGACACACCGCTTCTCCGGCCATGCTGAGGCCACGTCCCACATACAGCAACTAGAAGGATGTGCAGCTATGACATACAACTATCCACTGGGGCTTTGGAGGGAAAAAAAAAGGAGGAGGATTGGCAATAGATGTTAGCTCAGAGCCGATCTTCCTCAGCAAAAAAAGAGGAGGATTAGCGTGGATGTTAGCTCAGGGCTGATCTTCCTCATTAAAAAAAAAAAAAAAGAAAGAAAGAAAGAAAAGGAGCCGAGAGTGCCTGCTGCCTCCTGGTCTTGGAGAAGGCTTAGAGGTTACCACGCCATCCAGCTCTTGCCCCCAAATACCAACAAAACTCTCTGGTCCGGAGCTAGACACGATTGCTTTCCTTGCTCCTCTTTTGGGGCCAGGGAAGCACAGCCATGAGCATTGGCACCGAACTCTAGTCCTGAGAAAGTGCCCCTCAGACACCGCCCAGGTGCTGAGCCTGCTTCACTCCATCCTGAGGGGCTGAGAGGGGACAAGGTGAGCCATGGTCAGAAGACAATCGTTCAAGGGCTCGGCCTCTGTTTACTAATCTGTGAAGCATTACAACCCCCTGTCCCACCCACCACTCCTCACAGGGTGGCTGTTAGGGGGACGTGACAAGAAAATGGGTATGAGGGCTCTCCTGAGACTGCTCTGGGCACCTTCTCGTTTGTTATCACCATGTTAAAATCTAGTTCTAACCCAACTTCATTCACTTTGGGGAACAAGACAGTTCTACCAAAGAGATGCATGTCTTTTAAACATCCCAAAGTTGAGGACCCTGTGTGAGAATCCCTGGTGAAAATGCAGATTCCTGGGGGCCTGCCCCAGACGCACTTAGTCAGAATCTCCACCTGGGGCCAAGGGATCTGTTTTAACCACAGCCCCCAAGAGATTTGACTACACACTCCAGTGGAAGGATTACTCTTTTACAGTTGGGCAAACAAGGCCTGTCTGGGACCAGGAAGAGAACGAGAGAGATAACAACTCTCCAGAGGCCAGTGTGGGAGGACGGCCCGCCACTCACAGGGAGAAGTGGAAAGGGCCTTGGCCCACATCTGGCCCAACCCCAACTTCGTTGATAAGGAAACTGGGGCCCAGAGAGTGTAATGAGTCCAGGTCACCCCGAGATTCATGAAGACAGGCCTGCAATCCCCTTGCTCTCTAAGCCCTCACCACTCCGCCTTCCTTCCTTCCCCTCCACACGCCTGTGGTGCTTTCTGCACCTGCCTGGGCCACACCTCCTCCCAGTGGCAGGCCATGCCGCTCTCTGAGCCCTAGGTTCCTTACCCAGTAAGAGGCTTGAACTAAGTCATCTTTGTCTTGGTGCTCCTGCTCCCTAGTCTTTTCATATGCAGAGATAAAATTTGTAATTTTCCTGAGGGTAGAACATATAGAACTCGGACTTTCAAAGTCTCTTGCAGTCCTTCAGTGTCTATATTGACCTCGGGCTCAGGGGGCCCTTAACCTGGGCCTTCTAACCAGGGCAGCCAGGTGAGCTCTCCCTACTGAGACTCTGGATCTGTGGGAGGTCTGACTCACCCCTCACCTTCCAGCGATTTCTAGCGCTTTCCCCTGGCAGCTGCAGTCAGCACAGAGCCAAGGGAGCCAGGGTTTTGGCACAGATGGCACACGGTCCACATACCTCCATTACCAGGCTGGCAGACAGCCCCAGGAAGGGATAGAGAAACACACAGGTAGACCTGAGTCCAATGAAACCTACCTTTTACCAGCACCCATCCCCCTCCCTTTTATTTCATGGCACTGATGAGAGACTCAACCATTTAACAAACATTTTTTTTATTAGAAAAGTAAAAAATATTGCATAGGTCTTAATACTTGAACATCAAGTGTATTCATGAACAGCGAGTATCTTCATGTAAACAGTTCTAGATGGAAGACCCAGATGGCACTCCTCTGGGGGAGGGGTTCCAGCCCCCACCCCATCAGCCCAATCCCCTCACAGCTCAACTCTTCAGTACACAGCCAGGGATGGGCCAAACGCAGCTCCCAGATGTATTTTTTCTTCAAGTGTCAAAGATCCCTAAGTGATCCCAACACCCGCCCCTTCATACTCTTACATTCATGCGTCTGTAAGATAGCTGCCTAGAACAGGTCAGTAGTGAAGCTCTGATCAAAAAAAACAAAAGATACAAAAACAAAGAACAAACACATTTGGCCCCTTCAGACCACTAGATACACAAATCACCTCAACGACCTCCGCCCTCCCACCAGGACCGGCTCCCATGAGCACAACACCCCTTGCAGAGCCCGGTGCAGCCCAGCTGCTCTCCGGCTGTCACATCACTGTTGTCTTAACTGTCAGTAACAATAAAAATAATAAGGTACATGCTACATACACATCCAGCCAGAAGCCTGGTAGACCCCTAAGCCTTTGTTTCATGCTACAGTACTGAGGGGCGTGTGCCACTCACGGGAGCCATCTGCACACGCCTCAGTGAACTTCCTAGGAAACACTATGTTCCCCTCACCTAGACCTTCCTCCCCTCAGGTGGCTGTTGTCAGTTTTCTAACGACAGGCATCAGTTCTTCAGCTCCTGCCTGCCAACGTCCATCCCAAAAGTTCAGTCGTCTCTGCCGTGGGGGCAGTGTCGGCCCCCAAGGCCCAAGTTCAACACTCCTCAATGAGCAGCTGCTCGGAGCTGTACAGCTTCTTCTTGATGACTCGGAAGCCCGTGCTCAGCGTCAGGGACTGGCTGAAGCCAGGGACGAAAGGAGAGTTGGCGGAGCTAAACAGACCCTGGATTTTGGGCCAGAGGCGTGAGTCCAGGCGCAGCACGAGGGTCAGCTGAAAGGTGGGCACCAGGCTGGGGTCAAGGGCCAGCTGACCCACGCTGTGGCAGCTCTTGCCCTGCTCTACGCAGACGTCCAGCAGCGCCCCCCGCAGACCGCACGGCTCGCTGTAGGCTAGGCGCAGTAGTTCTTTGCCCACCTGGCTCACCAGCTGGCCAGGCATCAGCAAGCGAGCGGGGCGCCGCGAGCCCAGCCGGGCCTGGGCCAGGCTCTCCTGCAGCAGCTGCATCAGGTTAGCACACAGGTGCTCATCCTCGGGGTCGCTGAGCAGCTCGAAGTCGGGCAGAGACACCCCATCCAGGTATGCCGAGTCTGGAAGGGAGAGCACACGGGGGAGGGGTATAAGAGCAGATCCAAAAGGGGGACGTGCTGTTTCGCTAAAAAATCAGCACTCCTTCCCACTCCGTGCCTCAGTTTCCGCCCCACAAGCGTACCCTATCCTAATCCCCCTCCCCCACTCTCCTCCCCACTCCTTCGCAATCTGGCTTCTGAACGGATAGGAAGCCAAGGTGGCTTTGACTCCTTCCAGCGCGGCGCTTTCCCACCTCCTCGGCCCCTCGAGTCGCGTCTGGCCCCCGCCCACGGCTTACCTTCCTCTGGCCCAAAGCCACTGTTGCTGCTGTCCAGGGACTCGCAGTCCGAGCTCTCCAGGCTCGCGCAGCGGCCGAGCCCCTCTCCTCGGGCCGCCGACCCCCAGGCTGAGCGCGGCGGCTGATCTGGGGTGGGAGTTCGGGACGAGGACGAAGAGGAGGACGACGATGAGAAGCGATCCCAAAGGCTAGGCATGGTGAGGACGAACGCCAGGACGTTTGCAGATGACCTCAGGATGTGGGAGCGCAGAAAACGCTGTAAGACAAGAAGGACACCCACGGGGCGTTAGTCTGGGGGCTGGACCAGACTTCGAGCGCTAGGACCCGCACGGCTGAGGCCTCCCGGCGCAGGGATCAGCACACACAGAAAGGACACTCACCAGCTAGCGCGGTCAGCGAGAACTGCTGGGACAGTGCGTACTGCCGCTTGAATGGATGCGCGAATTGGTGCCAAACCCCGAGCGCTGCCCAGACCTGTCCCTTCTACCCACCCGCACCTCCCCCTCGGCCTGCCGCGGTCCCTAGCACCAGCGCGGAGAGGCCTATAAGGACTAACGCGGGAGGCCACGCCCGCTCGGCGCCGCGGCCCTATCCAGGCCCGGGGGTGTGGCCCGCCTCGGCCAATGGGCTTCGGGCGCACGTTCGCAACGTTCTCTCCTGCCCGGTGACAGCGGTCTGGCCCCGCCCCCGCTGAACCCCGGAACGCTCCGGGCCGTACCCCGAGCCGCGGCCACGCCCCCTTTCTGGAAGGGATCCGCGGCGGCTGCAGCTGCCAAGGTCCCCGAGGGCGCTCGCGGCAGGGGAGGATCCAGGAAAGACGTGTTTATTATAGGGTCGTGTTGCTGGGGGAGGGGGTAGCCCCTGACCGCGCTGAGGGAGAGGCAGGGGAACTTGAGGGGGCGGCGGGCAAGGAAAACGGTTGCCCCCAGCATCTGGGAGTCTGCGAGCTACGGGCACAACTGGGCGCACGGGTGGATGCCCCTGGGACGGCAGCTCGGGGAGCAGTCGTTAACCCGGCCAGAC
Source organism: Ceratotherium simum simum (assembly GCF_057802395.1). NCBI lineage: Eukaryota > Metazoa > Chordata > Mammalia > Perissodactyla > Rhinocerotidae > Ceratotherium > Ceratotherium simum. The sequence goes on from NC_141905.1 coordinate 29,305,761, forward strand.
CTCGCGCACGTATCCCACGCTAACCCTGCTTTGCGAGGGTCGGGATGTGGGGGTGGGGTCCAAAGACTGGGCAGCTTCGGGCACCGAGCCCCGCCTTCCCCGCGGCCCCACCCGCTTGTTACTCTATAGCCCCTGGGGATGGGTTGATGGGGGGCCCCTGCTCCCCATATGAGCCTGACCCCCAAACTGTGCCCACTCCCACCCCACAGTTGCTCCCAAGGGGAGGTTGCTTAGAGGAGTGTTGATGGGCTTGGGTTCCTAGCGCCTGGTCCTGGGGCTGAGAACTGGGCCCTATATCAGATGGACACACTGACCCACCCGCTGGCCCGACAGAAGATCCGCTGGCCCGACAGAAGATCCGCCGCGCGGTGGTGCCTCCGCCGCCGCTGCGGCCGGGAGCCTCTGGGCGTCCGCCGGGTCCTAGCATCCCTCCGCCCAAAGCGCTTTGTTGTAAAACACCCGGGGAGTTGCATCAGGACCGAGGACCTAGGCCTCCGGAAAAGCCCGCGAGGGCAATGGCCACCCCCTGTTTCGTCATTCAGGCGGGGCCACAGGAAATCTGGCCTGACGGCGGTGCTCCGAGACAGATAGTAACTGCTGAGGGTGGGAGGAGGTTCGGACGAACTCGACCTTTATTTCTTTAAAGGTTTATCAATCAGGGACACGGGGATCCTGATGGAAGAGGGAACCGAACTTACATCAGCCGCTCCCGCCCTGGGCGGGCAGCAGCCTAACCAGATCCCACAGGCGGGCCTCGCCTCGGGGCAGGCTTGCGCGTGACAGATGACACTTGCCGGAGAGGTCAGGCCACCGCTACCCCCATCCCCACTCCCGTTTTTTAAAACAAGGCTGACCCGTGGGCCATCTTGGCAAACCAAGACCTAGAATCGGAAAGGACTAGAATTCAATCCCTGCACCCCACCCCCATTTTCCAGATAGCAGAACAACCTCTGGAGACAAATTTATGGATAAAAAATAAATTAGAGGACTCAGATTAGGAGATATCTTAAAGACTACTGCAAAATAGAATAGTCTCTTAGCTGCTGGGGCTTTCATGGCCTGAACACTGGCCCTTTCTTCCAATCCTCCAAGCTCCAGCCACTTGGTGGGAGCCTTAAAGACACCAGGTCAGGGCGGTTAGGCGGAGAGCTGGGGATAGATGACACCCTCTGGAAATCACCCTTTAGTGAAGTGGGAAGAAAAGAGTTGGGGTGACCTGATGTGTTTGTCTTTCTGTCCCAGGAAAGATCAGGGAGTTACCTTCAGAGGACCATTCACTCCCCACCCGGCTGACTGGGGCTGGGGGCATCTGAGACAGCAGGAGATAGGGTATTTTTCTTCTTTCTTACTTTCTCTCTCTCCTTTTTGGTAGAAAAAAGGAAATATTTCAGAAAAATGTGGAACCCTAATCTAAGAAAAATGCAAGTTTTTAAAGAAGTAGATATTCATAAGCAAAAGAATTCCCAGCCAGTTTGGAATGGTTGGTTTACAAGGAATCATTCATTCATTCAGTAAACACCTTCAGGGAAGCAGTGTGCTAAGCACCTTTTTCCATTCACTGTGTCATTCTGTTAATAAACCAGCTTTTCCCAAATGGGAAGGGCTGTGTTAATGGGAACTGAGTAATTTTGTTTCTTTTCGAAAGAAATCCATTAAAGTTGTTGTCTCATTGTGTTTTTTAAAAGTGATGATAAAAAGATCTGCAAGCTTCCCTCTGGAGGCTTTTCCCAGAATAGGAGGGAGTGGGCTACAGGGTAAACAACCACCTGCAAGGGGTTGGAGCTTCGCAGCTGACACTCTTCACCCCTGTGGAGGAGGGGGCAAAGCCTCACACCATTGTCTGCCAGGAGAAGCTTTGGACCTAGAAGGGGAGTTTCTTAATGGTTAGCCCCTCTGAGGAGTGGAGGTGAAGGGTCTTGGTGCACCCTGTGAGGTGGAGGGCAGGCTCCCTTCTACCTGGCTGGGGCTGGAAAGACTTGGTTACCACCTCACATACCCCTCCCTTCACTGAAGCAGGTAGGGTGGGGGGAACTCCCTAAGCGTGGCCCTCCTGTGGAAGAGGCAGCTCTACCTCCTGGCCCCTGAGCCAGCCCTCTTCAAATCCCTCAAAGATCCTATAAACCCTGCATTTGGTGTACTGCTCTCCCCCTCCTACTCCCCTCAGGCCTAGGCTGGCTGCAGGTCAGGCTTGTCTGGACATGCTCCCCCACCAGCAGCCTTAGAGACCCAGCCCTGGCATCCCTTCCTCCACGAAGCCTTTCCTAGCCCGCCTACCGCAACCCTCCATTGCTTAGGTGCCCCTCCTCAGGTCATCCTTACACCCCAGGCATATCTCTGTTAATAACTGTTTCCACTTTAGTCTTCCCACTGGACTATGTGCTTCTTGAGGGTAGTGTTCTAATCTTAACTTCCAGTGGCCAGCATGTAGTAGAGGCTCAGTGAATATTCCTCAGATGAATAAATGAATGCATGCATAAATGGATGGCTAGATAAAGCAAAAAGGTGGATTTCCCCAGAATTGCAGACCTACATCTAGATTCCCAGGATCTAGGTGGGCCTTTGGGGTGGGTCTTCAGAAGGACTTGATGTGACCTTTCCATCATCCCCTTTCTGACAAGTGCTGAACATTTCCCTTCCTCTTCAGCTCAGGTCTGGAAGGGGGGCTTCTGAGGCAACCTAGTTCTTCCAGTTGGAATATAGTCAGCAACCTCAGGAAGCTGGGGACAGAGGTGACATTGTGCAGAGGGCTGACTTATTGTGGGGACTCTTTTAAAGCAATTAGTACTTACCTTCAAGTGCCTCAAAATACTTTAAAACATTTTTTTATTGAGATGAAATTCACATATAAAATTAACCATTTTACAGTGAACAATTCAGTGGCATTTAGTGCATTCAACATGCTGTGCAGGGGCCGGCCCAGTGGCGCAAGCGGTTAAGTGTGCACGCTCCGCTGCGGCGGCCCGGGGTTCGCCGGTTCGGACCCCGGGCACGCACCAACACACTGCTTGGCAAGCCATGCTGTGGCGGCGTCTCATATAAAGTAGAGGAAGATGGGCATGGATGTTAGCCCTGGGCTAACATCCTCCTCAGCAAAAAAAAGAGGAGGATTGACAGATGTTAGCTCAGGGCTGATTGTCCTCACAAAAATAAAAAACTTAAAAAAAAAAATGCTGTGCAACTACTACCTCTGTCTAATTCCAAAACATCTTTATCATCCCAAAGTGAACCCATCAAGCAGTCACTCTCCTAGAAATACTTTTGAAGTTTATATTCCCTTGTTGGTGGGAGTAGGATTGCCTCCTTTGCACAGCTCCTGAGGACACCATTCCCATTAGAGTCTGTGCATTTATGTATGTCTTCCGGGGAATTGTGCTCCAGGGAGCACTCATCACATAGACACAATGTGCAACATGGAATCTGCATCAAGACAACCCTGGTGAGGAGACTGGTTGAACTCCGAGCAGGAGTGGGTTGGTGTCACGTCCTGGGTGACTCAGGCCTCTGGAGTTGGTAACCAGGCCCCATGTCCCAGTCTTTGTGGCCAGAGCCCTGACCATGCAGACACTCTGCCTCTTCCCAGCTCTGCTCTATTCCCGTGGGACCGGCTGCAGCCTGCAATTTAAAGTCAATGAGCACTCACTCCTGGCCACCTGCCCCTCCCTGTTCAGGCGGTTTCTGTCCTGCGCACCGGTTCCCAGGGCCTCAGTCTGGCAAGTTGCCACAGTCGGGTTTGAGGAGTTAAACCTGATATTGGGGTGGGAGTGTGATTCTTGGAACCCCAGAATTCAGGATGGGATACCCTGAAGGCCAGCCAGCTTGCCTACACAGCTCTGCTTGGGGCGCCTCCGGAGCCCTTTGGAAACATCTCGTTGAGTGCAGTGGAGGTGGCAGGAGGAGCCAGTGGGTCAGGGTGGTATGGAGAGGGCGGAGTGGTGGTAGGAGGTGGGGACAGTGAAGCCAGCAAAAGTGTTCCCAGGACTTCTGTGGCTTTTTTACTTGAAAAACAACAAACAACTTGGTCAAAATAGCAAGATTATAAGTGCACCTGGTTTACCAGGAGGATTGTGAAAAGCTGTTGACAGCCCAGAGCTGCATGTAGGATTTTGATTGGGCTATTAGAGGGAGAATTAAAAATTCAGTGGGGAATCTTTTTGCAAATGAAGCTATTTTTTGAAATGGAAATACTAACAATACATTGTGTTGTTCAGCCTTTCAAAGAAGCTTTTAAAATGTATTATCTACTTACACCCTGAGGAAGGAATATAGTGCCATTCTACAGATGAGGACATTGAGGCTCAGAGTGAGAGTCCAGTCATCCTTCCATCAACCAATGGCTTTCAAGCCCGATTGGTAATCAGAATCATCTGAGGAGTTCATACACCGTAGATTCCCATCTCCCCAACCCCATTCTAATTTGGTAGGTCTGCATGGGGCCCTTTGGCACAAAAGCTCTCCAAGCCATCCTGGTGCTCATCTTTAGTTGGGATGTCTGCTGACTTCTCAGAAAGAAAGATAGGTCCTGGAAGGAATGCTGGGTTGGCTCCCCAGCCTATCAAAGGGCCTCCCTGTGGGTTGGGGGTGGATTAAGGGTGAGTAAGATGGCATGCAGCTGTGGAGACCAGGGCCACATGTGACAATGGTGAGCTCAGAGCCAGCCAGTTCTGCTGGGCTCCTAGGTTTCACAAGAAGTTGTTTCCTCTGGGGACAGGGCAAAGGCAGTGGGAATCCCCCAACGGGTTGGCTTGATAAACCACCATGACAAAGGGTGGAGGTTTCGAGAGCTAGGAGGGTAGCCTTAGGATCCTGGCAGACCTTGTTTACCCCAGCAGTGGTGAAAAGCACAGAGGCCTACCAGACTTCCACTGCTCTGCCACCTTGCTTCCCACGTAGCCAGAGTAGTCAAATGAGCTATCCCAGGGACCTGGCCAGACTCCAGGGCACTGTCTCTTTGCTCACTAACCCACTCCACTGCCTCTCAGGAAGGAATCCCATCTGCTCGGGAGCCAGCGTTCAGCCAGCTTCCCAGGATCCCTCTCCCATTCTGGCTTCTGAACCCTTATGAGGAAAGAAAACAGTGAAGTGGAGGGAGGGTGAGGCAACACCCCTCTCCAATTAGTACCTGAAGCCTAGGCTAAATGGCTCTCTTTTTCTGAGGCAAGCCCAGGCCCTGTGAGGGGACAGGAGGCAGCTGACGTGAGTTCAGGCTATTTGGCCACTAAGGATGAATAAGGTTCTGGGCTGTGACCCCAAAGCAAACCTCTAGGAAGCATAACATGTCTTTGAAGTCTAGTATTTTTATTACAAATAATGCAATCTTGCATTCTATTTTACATTTTATCTGTGTTAATTTTAGTAGTAAATTTTAAAATTACTTACTAGTTAAATTACTTAATTTCTCCCTCCCCCTCCAAAAAAAAAAAAACCTTTTAATCAAAAAAGATACGCTGCGATTATCCTGGGGTTCATGTAGTGTTGGGATTTTCATACTCCAGTTTTGAAAATCCACAACTAGAGAATCTCGAAGGCCTCTTCAGCCTCCACAAAGATCATAACGAAGGAAAAATCATGACAAGTTCCATGGAGCTGCTTTTCTAAAAATCCCAGGCCAGGCGGCCTGTCTGGGGGTGAACCATCTGGAGGAAGTCTGCCAGAGAAGGTGGAAACAGACGCTCCAGTTCCAGCCCTCTCAGTGTTCTTGCCTTTTGAGGGTTTCCAACTGCCGTATATCAAAAGGGGAGGCAGGGTCAGGGTGGGCTTGTTCATCAAGCTGGGGGTGGGGTGGGGTGTGCGTGGGGATGACAGGGACGACCAGGGGCTGCTGCAGTGGACACAGCCTGAATCCAGGCTCACCGCCTGACGGACAGCAAAATGAGCTCGCTGTTTTTGTTTTTCCAGAGAAGAGAGACCCGGGGGCTGTCCAGCCTCTGGGTACCCCAAGGGGCTGGGGTGAGTAGGGCTGGCTTAGAGTGCTCAGTAGAGAGAGGAGTCAGCCCTCTCACTGTCAGGAGTGTTCTGTCAGTAGAATGAACCTTAAAATCTTCCAGCCCCCCACCTCACCCCTTTATGGAGAAGGATCTAAGCCTGAGGGTGGGGAGCCTTATGAGGTACCCATGATCTCCCATTCTCCCCAGTTAGGCCTCACTCAATCCTCAGGAACTTTCTTTTCCCAGGCTTGCAACCACTTCATTGCCCCTCTGCGAAGCTTCTACTCTCACTCACAAGTGTTTTTTATCTCCAGTGACCTTAGTAGCGAAAGGTTTGGGAAACTCAGGTCTATGCAAAAGGCAGCCGCCCAGTCAAGGATCTGCATCCTGGGCCCTTTTCTGGAATTCCTAGGTTGGCAGGTGATGGGAGCTGCCAGCCCCACCTGGCAACTTTGCCACCTCTTCACAAGGATCTTTGACCTTTCTGGAGCTCTTTTTAAAAACACTTCCATATCCTTTATTATTTTTATAACTGTCAATAAAAATAACAATTAATATTTGTGTAGTGTAGGCAGGACAGGCCTCATCGGTGTCACTTTACAGGTAAGAAAACTGAGGTTCAGATAGGTGCAGTGACTTGCATGAGGTCACACAGCGAGTCAGCAGACTGGAGCCATGACTCATGGATCATTTCCTTGGTTCCAAAAGCTCGACACTCTTAGTTGTGAGCCAAAGGGGACTGTGTGGCTGGAAAGGGGGGCAGTACATGTTGAGGAGTGGTGGTGTACAACAGGTGGAGTGAGCACCTGGAGTTGGTGACAAAAAAACTTTCTCTTCTCTGTTGGCCCTTGTTTTATCTGATCAGGTTCTTCCTCCCCTCAAAGAATTCAGCAGGGCCCAGCCCTCTTGACTCAATGGCACCGGCAGACTGCCACCCACCGGGTTTCCCTTTAGGTAGACCCCCCCAGGACCAGAAGTGACAGTGCTTCTGTCACCACATCTCCCCTCCAGGTATCCCCCCGGGGGGGAAGACCAATCTGGGAAGTGGTGTGCCAAAAGAAGGGCCTCTCCCCGCCTTCGGGTGTCCCATTTGTCACCCACCAGGGGACAGACTTTGGCATAGGAATCCAGGAGCCACTGCTGAATCCTTTTGTATTTAAAAAACAAACGCAAAGAAACACAATTCTAGATTTCCAGAGTCTGCTCTGGGAAGAGGAGCGCACAAGAGCTGAACCGACTGCCCCGCGGTCTGCAGTGGCTAGTCTGCAGTGGGACCGGCACGATGGGGGAAGGGAAGATCCCCTGCTCCCTCTCCCCTCCGCCGCAGCCGAGGTGCGCCCCCAGGGGAGCCCGGCCGCGGAGGTGACATATGCAGAGCAGCTGATAGGCGATGGGGGTGATCTGTCTCCGCCGACCCCCTACCGGGGGGAAGCGGGAACGTGACTTGGATAACGTGCGTCTGGGGGACGGAAGGGGATGGAAAGAGAGAGTGCGATGGGGAGAAGGGCGGGGCTGGCTCCAGCCCTGCCCACCCCCGGGAGACAGGAGACTCCTCCCACTGTCCCGGAGGCAGGCGGCCCGGCCGCAGAGATGCTGAGCTCAGCGCCTCGGTCGCCGGGCTGCTCGGTGGGGGCAGGGTGGAGGGGCCGGCGCCTTTCTGGTGAGGGCGGGAGAGGGGGAGAGAGGGAGAGGGGAAGGAGGGAGAGGCAGAGGAGGCCCTCACAGCCCTGAGGCTGTAACTCTCCTTGGACCGAGTCTGCTAACAAAGCGGTCTCTGTTGGAGTGGGGGAGGCCTCCTGGGTGCGCGCTAAACCTTATGGGGGTGGGCGGGGGAGTGTCTGTGAGTCACCACCCTAAACCCTGCCTTGGCCCCAAGAACCCGCGTCAGAGAGGCCAAGCCCTTGTGCCCTCTGACCCCAGGATTTGTTTGGTGGAGGGAGCGCTGGGAGGAGGGCCTGCGCCGTAGGGCTGCAGGCCAGAGCTGCCCAGGCCACCTCCAGCTAGTGCAGGAAGGGACTTGTGTTTAAGACAATCTTAAAAAGAGCAGGGAAGATCTGCTTGGGAGGGGAAGGAAGAAAACCCTTTGTACCCACCTGGCTCAAATGGTTACCCAGGCCGAATGGGTGGGTGGCTATTTTTGAGCTGACCTACATACCTATTTGCCTCTTTATCTTTTTATTATCACACATGGTTATTATGGGAGCTTTTTTTTAGCACTTGGTGCAGCCGCTGCATTTGCTGAGGGCTGCACAATGAGGCGTGTTGCCTCGCTCTCCCAAGAAGTTTTCAGAGTCTCTGGCCCTGGAAAGAAGGACATCAGGGCCGGCCCCGTGGCTTAGTGGTTAAGTGAGCGCGCTCCGCTGCTGGCGACCCGGGTTCGGATCCCGGGCTCGCACTGACGCGCTGCTTCTCCGGCCATGCTGAGGCCGCGTCCCACATACAGCAACTAGAAAGATGTGCAGCTGTGACACGCAACTATCTACTGGGGCTTTGGGGGGAAAAAATAAATAAATAAAATCTTTAAAAAAAAAAAAAAAAAAAAAAAAAAGAAGGACATCAATAGGCCTGCAGAAGCTTCACCAAGCTCTTTCCCCAAAGAATAATGTCCTAATCCTGATGCACCAACTCCAGAGCTGGTCAGCCCTGGAGGTAATGTCAAATCTGAATGTCATTCAGATTTGACAACAATGTCACTGGGTTTTGCTGAGGTGGGCCCAAAGCCCCCTCAGCCTCAGGCCTCATCACTTGCCAAAGTTGGCCTTGTGCTACTGCAGCCCCGCACTACGGCAGGTGAGACATCCTTCACAGAGGAAGAAAGTGAGGCACACAGATGAGCTGTGGACAGAACTGGTTTGGGATTTACTGCTCTGATTGTGGAGGCAACTCTATTTTCTTAGGTAGAAACAGTGAGAGCCTGGAACTTTCTATCGATTTTACCTGTGTTCAGCCTCACTAAGGCCTCCCTCTGGAACCTTTTAATAACTCCCTATTGCATTTAGAGCAAGTCTGGCTCCTTACCTTGGCCTAGCAAGCCTCCAGGGCAGGCCCTTGTCTATCTCTAGATTCATCTCCCTCCCACAGCCCAAGAGGGGAAAATCATAAATGGTTCTAATTACCTCTGAAACGCTCTTAAATTTTTCATAAAGTACAGTATGCATGGCTTTGTGTATACAACTTTGCACAGTAATATGTATGTAGATAGGCAAAATACATTCAGCCATGTACAGTGGGTCATAAAGAGGACAACAAGATATAAGCATATAATTTACAGTATTTTTAATCATGCTAAAGAGAAACAGACACACAGTCCTGGAAGTGAGGCTGGCAGAGGTAACAGCAGATTTCTGTCTTCTCCCATCTGGTGCCCTCTCTGGGGCATGAAATCTGTGGCCCCAGGAGGAGACTGGGGGACACTTGCACTCCTTAAACTGTTCTTTTTCGCTTGGAATTTTTTTCAACGCTGGTATAATTGACTTGGCCCAGGTCCCTGTGCCCTGTGGGATGCCTTTCCTCTATGGTCTCAAGTGCCTTCGCTTCCACTTTGCTCCCATCTTCACACTGATTACTCTTCCCAGATGCCCTTGTAGCTCCTTCTAGCTCTGCCTGACACTGCAGGCTTGTGTCAAGCTCAGGGCTTTCCAGGAGCCCTCTTTGAACACACTCAGGAAGCTCCATGTTCCCCTGCCAGGCAGTGAGGGCAGAGCCCAGCCCAGACCTGCTTGACTTTGAAGCTGATGCTCAGTTCTCACAGCTGTGGATGAGTTGCTCTCTTCTCACTTGACATCGTATATTGAAATGACCCTTTCCTGGGTCTGATGCCCCATCAGATGGTAAACTCCTTCAGAGGTTGCATATTTTAAATCTTTAAACACCTCCCCACCCCCACCCCCCACCTCTGTCTGTTAGATACATATGGTATTTGCTCAACAAGTATTTGGCCCAGAATTGAATGAAACTGGAGCCCACATGTGACTCAAGATCAATGTGAAATCAGTGAGAAGTCTCCCCTGACCCCTCCCAGGCAGTAGGGAACTCTGCTTTCCCTGACCTCTGATAGCATTTATTATTGTCACAGAAAGTTAAAACCGAAAGGGGGATTTCCCTTCTTGTCAGATGAGAAGACTAAAGGGGAAGTGTCCTGAGTGGCCTGGAATGGGAACCAGATCCCATGGTTTGCTGGCTGCCACTGGCCCTCTCTGCACTGCATCTCATCGCCTCTGCAGAGAGGCCTTCCCTGGTGGCCCCATTCCTTCTTTTCCACTGCTGTTTCCTTTCAAAGCACTCACTCCATATGTAATTTTACATGTCTTTATCTGTGCAAGTGTCCACTGCCTGTCTTGCCCACTGAACTGCAAGCTCCAGGAGGCCAGGGTCTGTGTCTGTTTCATCCTGGAGCTCTGGTGCCCTGCACAAAGCCAGGCCCACAGAGTTCCCAATGAATATATATGAAAAGAAAGAAGGAGTGTCCATGTGGCCTGAGAACCCCCTTACGTTTCCCTAGGGCAGCACTGAGATTGGCTCAAAAACTGCAGAGCTGACAGGCCCAGAGTGCTCCTTGCCAGGAACTCCAAGGCGAACACACTGTCTCGAGAAGCTTAAGATGGAGTAGGGGAGATAAGACACCTAATGAATAACCCTAACACAAGGAAGATGGTTGAGCTGGGAATGACAGATTGGGTGTTGGAATTGAGCAGAGGTGTGGAGGGCAGATTGTATGTTTGAGACCTGAGGCAGGGAACCAATTAGATAGTGATTGCAAAAACGGAAAACCACCTAAGTGTCTATGGCAGGAGAATGGTTAAATCACATCTGGAACATCTAAATCATGGAATATTATGTGGGTGTTAAAAAGAGTGGGGTAGATTTTGGAAAGATGTCCAAGATACATTGTTAGATAAAAAGAACTAGTTGCAGAACAATGTGTATATGATAATCTCATTCTGAAGAAAAACCAGAGGACACTCCCTTAGAGACAAACGCTTAAATGTGCAGAAGAATCATCTAGGCCCCTGGAAACACTGCTCATAGAGGTTATCTCTGAGGGAGGGGAGTGGGAGAAGCTTTTACTTTTTCCCTTTATACCTCTGCACTGTTGGATTTTTACCATGAGCTCGTATTACTTTCACAAGAGTTTTTTGTTTTTGTTTTTTGCTGTTGGAGGATTGGAGGGGGATGGATAAGAGGTGGGGATGGGGCTGGAGCGGTGGAAACCCAGTGAGAAGTACTGCAGAGTGATGGGCCACTGACAGGAGCTGGGCAGATGGAGGAAGGGTCTGAGAAGGCTCTGGGGTTCCAAATGGGGAAAAGTGGGGGTTACTGTGAAGATGTGGAGACGGCACTGTGGAGACGGATTGTGGGAAGCACAGTGCAGTGTAGGGGAGACTCATTCAAGGTGACTGACCTCCACAGTGCCCGTCCGTGACCCTGAGCACGGAACAAGGATCCCAAAGCCAGGAAACCCTAACTTTTAGGAACAAGGGCAAGGAAAGGAAGAAGGTCAACCTTTAGGACCCTACGGATTCCTTGGCCGTTTCACCATCCTTTGGGTACAGACTGTTCTGGCTGCAGCATGGAAACAAACAGAGCAAGGAGGGGCGAAAGCCAAAGCCTGCGGAGGAGGACTGCCTTCCCCAGGCCTCGGTGGTGTGCCGCCGGGTCTCCGCCCTCCTCCTGCTTGCTCCTGCTTGCTCTTGTGGGCTGACATCCAGGCTGAGGGTGAAAGGCCAGGGCTTCTGGCTCCTTCCGGAGGCAAAGCCCCTTCCCAGGACCAGGAGCAAGGAAGCCAGAACAATGCTGTTCATGGAGAGGTTGGGGGAGACGGAGCTGAGTAGGGGCAGAAGTTTCTTGGCTCAGATAAGCCAGTAAAAGCCTGGAGAAGGTCAAAGATGAGGAATGTTCTGTGATTTCACAGACAGCAGCTCATTTATCTCATAAACACTTGCTCTGAGCCTGAGTCCAGTGGTAATACTGCCCCCATGCAAGCTGGGTAAGAACGCTCCTCGGAGAGACTGTGTTTAGAGTCTCTTCTCCAGGTCTCTCCACAAAAGCCCCGGTGAAAAGAAGGAGGGAAACGTCTGCCACGTGCCATGAGGCACTTGCACAGGTGTCTATTAGTCTGTACTACAACCTTCTAAAGGAGATATTCTTTTACAAAGCAGGAAAGTGAGGCTGGGGAGGATGGTGCCTTGACCATGACCACATGATTAGGAAGTGTTAATACTGGGATTCGAACCTGGGTGTGCCTATGTCTCACTTGTAATTTGGTTGCTTGGAGCTCAGAACACATTTTCCCATCAAAATAATGCTGTAAGTGGTGGTTTGGTTGCCATAATGGCCTGGCTCACCCAGGGTATAGCTGGAATTAATGCCATGTTTCAGTGGTTGTGGATGAATCAGGCTTCTGCGGGCTAGCCTGGAAACCCACAGGAGAGGGAAAATGCATTTGAGGGTGTGCCGGCTGGGAACTCTTGCCCTAACTATAGGCCTGATCCAGGGCAAGCAGGGAATATGGTGGCTTAGGGAGCACTTGGCCATTTTCAGAGCACTTCCAGCAAGCCCTGGTGAGTTCTAACTGTTCCCAGGAGTGGGGCAGAGTATTTGGCAGGTTTGGGGTTTATAAGACAGGGAGAATGTGCACTTATTTTCAGATTCTGAACATCTTAGTCCTTTCTCTTTCTTCGTTACACTGCCTCTCAACTCCGTGCAGTCATCTGACATCTTCTTCCTCTAGGATGCAGCATGAAAGGCAAGATGTAGAGCTCGTTGTCACAACTAAATCCGGTGTCTGCCTATGAAGTGGGTGGGTGACAATGACTGCACAGGGTTAGGAGTGATGGAGATCAAAGCAAGATAGAGAGAAGCAAGGATCCATCGAAGCTTTTAGAGTGACATCAGGGAGAGCATTCACTCATTCATTCATTTTCTTGCTTATTCATTCATTCAACAAACATTTGTTGTGGGTGTGCTGAGCACTGTGCTCCTTCCTTTCATGGCACTTCTGTTGCTAAAGAATCCTGGGCAGGACTGACTGTAGGTCTCAGACCCAGAATCTTAGCATTGGAAGTAACCTTTTTACAGAGGGAGACTGCAGTCATTCATTAATTCAGGAAGTTCTGAGTGTCAGGCTAGGTAGTGAGAATACAGAAAGCACAGAAATTGCGGTCCAGAGAGAGGTCGGAAGTGATCTACCCAGTATCTCAGTCCAGTGTCCCAGTGCCTGGACTACTGCTGCCCCTTCCAGCCACACCCATGACCTTCCTGCCTCAAGATGTGTCCCAGCCATCTTTTAGGATTCCTCTGGTTTTCCCAGGAATGGAGTCTAGGGCCTGGGGAAAGGCCACCGAGAAGTAGTAGGATTCCTTCTGACAGACAATAACAATGCCTGGGCTCTCCCCTGGAGTGAGAACAAGATTTCCTGTTGGAGTTCAGAAGACTTTTCTCAGTTCTTTCGAGGAGCTCCCTGCTCTCTGAATTCCAGGTCTTCACAAGCACTATTACCTCTGCCTGAACCTCCCTTTCCCAACCTCCTTGTCTGGCTAATTGCTACTTGCTTTTGGGTCTCAGCTTAAAGATCTCTTCCTCAAGGACTTTGCTGGGCCCCCAGCTCTCAGTAGGTCTCCTGCTCTGTGCTTGCTCCCAGCACCCTGGACTTCCCCTGGGAGCAATCGTGTGCCCATTATCTCGGTCAGGGCTTAGTACACAGTAGGTGCTCAATGTGCAGGGAGTGACTTTCATTCAGGTCTTTCAACAACTGTTTATCAAGGAGCAGCACACACACAGAATACAAAAACGACTTGGAAAAAGAGGCTTACAATCTAGTAGAGGGATTTATAATCCAGAACCCACTTTAGAAACTGCAAAGATCTCTTCCAACCAGAGAGCCTCCATCCCCTCTTGAGCCCCCTCTCCCTCCCTGCTGGCCCATTGATTCTTGGCTACTTGGACTGGGGCCCAGCGTGTGCCTCTGAGTTCCGGGCCTACATAGGCACAGAACAGTTTTGGGCCTGGTGTGGGCTGCACAGAGGCTCGTGGCGGCAGCTGCAGGGGGCTCATGCACAGGGCAGACGAGATCACTAGAGCGAGCCAGGCTCTGGGCAGGGCAGGGGTCAGGCTATGGCTCCTCTGGACAGCTCTGCCCCACATGCCTGAGCTTTGGGCTGTTTTGGAGAATTCATTAAGTACCTTATTCTCAAATTTATCTGGAGAGAAACTTTGAAGGTAAAGGCTCACATTCATTTCAAGGGTTTGAAGTGATGTCTCAAAATCAGTTATCCCTAAAGTGTCAGGAGACCTGGGTCCAAAAACCTTGAATGCTGACCTTGGCTGTGCCTCCCAATTTCCTGGAGCCTCAGTTTTGTCATCTGAAGGATGTTTTGTCAAGAGCGACATGACATGCTATTGTGTGACAGTGCCAAGCACATGGAAGATGCTTTGGAAATGCAGGATGAATCGGAATGTAAGGGGTTACACTCTGGTCCCTGGAGGCCTCACCCAGGAGGGAGGACACAGTGGACATGGCCTCCCAGGGTCCTACAGTGGGCCTCACGCCTGCACTGCGGAGCTCAGGCTGAGGGTAGGTGAGAGGCAGCACTAGGACCCAGGGGCTGAGTCAGGAGCGGCTCAGCCTGGTAAGTTCACAGCCAGAACACAATGTTCTAGTGTACCCACAGGAAACCCTGAAGAGGAGAACTGCACATGGCCCTCTACTGGGTGTGTTCTGGTCCCAGCCTTTCATTCTTTTTCCTAACCTCAGTCCCCACTTTCACATCCTGTAACCTGCAGAGCTGCTCGCCCCACCCGGCTAGGTTGGTCCCAGGCCCCGAGAGAGCAATCAATGCAGGAAGCCCAAGGCCTTGCTGGCCTTCACCATTTTCAAATAAGACCGTTTGCCTCTAACCTTGGTTTCCTGAATCGACCCTTTGTGATGGAAACTTTTCACAGTGCGGAAGCCAGTCGCAGGGGACAAAGCTGAGTTTCTAGCTGAGGCGAGGGTCTTGGCTCAGAGGCAGGGAAACAGCTGATGCCTCTGAACCACCTCCTCCCTTCCTCCTTGAAGGCCAGACCCCACCTGGGAAGGGGTGAGGGCCTCCACTGCTGCTGCATACATCAGAAAGAGCTGGGAGCTGCCTGGGGAACCAGGGCCAAGTCTGGAGCAGAACATCCTATGATGTGGTTCCTAGTTTTTATTTCCACGAATGCTATAATATGTTGTCCCACCGAGCTATTTTTATTGAATGAAAAATTTTTAAAAAAGCAAACCTCTGCAAAACCAACAACCCTCTGTTACACTGAGGACAAGGTGAACTTTTCACTTCCTTCCCCACAGCCTATCAACTCCTCTGTGGTTTGGTGTCACCCACACTTCTGTGCTATATTCAATCTCAATTTTTGCCTCCTTGTTTTTGAAGCCGCGAGAGCAAGATTCTTAAACCCATGTTGCTTCTGCAAGTTGCATGAGACTTTCAAAAGAGCCTTCTTAGTGAGTTCTCATAACAGATTGCAAAATGGAGACCTACCAGCCTCTGGCCAGGTATGGAGGCCGGATGCCAGCCTCTAGGCGGAGGCTGACCCAGAGAGTGAACAATGGGAGAGAGCCTGTGAGGAGCCAGCACCATGCAGCCATATTCTGGCTAACTGTGCTGTTGGGGGCTGCAAGTAAGGAGCAAAGCTCTGGATGACACACTACATATCTGCCTCCTTAAGGAGGGGCCCAGCCATTGAAAGTAAACCCCAGTGCTTATATTAAGCTCCATTAATGGGGTTCTTTCCACTATGGCATTTCAGAGTCTTCTTCCAAATACTGGTTTGTAAGAGAGTTTTAGCGTGTCCTCATTCGAGGCTTATAAAGGGATCTGACTGGGTACTTCCTAGATTTGTCCAAGCTCAGGGATTTCCTTCTTGGAGAAGGGGCTTCCAAAAGCAGACAATGCTGCATGCTACTCCTAGGGAAGTCCACTCAAAGCTCAGGGCCTCAAAAGACCTGGGTTCTAGTCTTAGTTTTTTCAATTTGCAGTGTGACCCTGTGCAAGTCACTCTCCCACTCAGGGCTTCAAGATCCTTATTTATAAAAGGAGAGGGTTTGGTTAGACATTGCTGTTACGGGTGGAATCGTGTCCCTCCCCAGAATTCATATGTTGAAGTCCTAACCCCAGTACCTCAGACTTTATTTGGAGATAGATCTTGACAGAGGTAATCACATTAAAATGAGGTCAGTAGGGGCCGGCCCCGTGGCTTAGCGGTTAAGTGTGTGCGCTCCGCTACTGGCAGCCCAGGTTCAGACCCCAGGTGCGCACCGACGCACCGCTTCTCCGCCCATGCTGAGGCCACGTTCCACATACAGCAACTAGAAGGATGTGCAGCTATGACATACAACTATCTACTGGGCCTTTGGGGAGAAAAAGGAGGAGGATTGGCAATAGATGTTAGCTCAGAGCCGGTCTTCCTCAGCAAAAAGAGGAGGATTAGCGTGGATGTTAGCTCAGGGCTGATCTTCCTCACAAAAAAAAAAAAAAATGAGGTCAGTAATCCAATATAACTGGTGTCCATATGAACAGGGGAAATTTGGACACAGAGACACGCATAGAGGGAAGATGATGTAAAGAGACATTGGGAGAAGATGGTCATCTACAAGCCAAGGACAGAGGCCTGGAACAGATCCCTTCCCTCACAGCTTCCAGAAGGAACCAGCAATGCCGACATCTTGATCTTGGACTTCTAGCCTCTAGAACTGTGAGACAAAGTTTCTGTTGTTTAAGCCACTCAGTCTGTGTACTTTGTTATGGCAGCCCTCGCCCAAACGAATACAGTTGCCAAGGCCCTTCAGCTCTTAGGCTATGGGATTCTTTCTTCCATCCCTTGGTGGCTTTCTCTGCCCCACATGGCCTTTCTCTTACCCTCC
The DNA here is from genome assembly GCF_057802395.1 of Ceratotherium simum simum. Taxonomy (NCBI): domain Eukaryota; kingdom Metazoa; phylum Chordata; class Mammalia; order Perissodactyla; family Rhinocerotidae; genus Ceratotherium; species Ceratotherium simum. The sequence goes on from NC_141905.1 coordinate 29,322,582, forward strand.
CCCAGTATGTGAGAAGTGCTTGGCACAATGCCCCACATATAGTAACTCCTCACTGTATATTAACCATGATGAACATTCTTAGAGCTTCAGTGCCTGGATACTACTTGTACCTACCCTGAGACCCTCTGTGCCAACATGTGAGGTATGGGTTCTGAGCCTAGGCCCTCACGATCACTCATGCCTTCATTATTGAAGCCTTTCCCATGCCCTGTGGCAACTTTTAAATCTAAGAGTATTAAACTGGCACCTTCCAGGAGCCTAACTCCTTTTAATGGAAAGCTCATTTTGGTCACTGAGCCAGCAGGACTCAGAAGAGACTGCAAAGGCTCAGAATGGGAGATTGTATCTCTGTCCTTGGACTTGATGATCCCCAGGGTCACGAAGAGCTGCAGAACTCGGAGGCTAAGCCTCTGTTTTCCTATTTGCCTAATGAGGACACCTCTTGGCTGGCAGAATACTGGATAAGGCTTAACTACAGGTGGGGTGAAGGCTTGTGCTTCCAGACAGCAAGGCGCTACCTTCCTCCTTGATCCTCCATACCCCTTCTGCTGCTTTTCTAGCTCTCAGAATGAATGCTTCTCTGTAACTGAGAGATGGAGTGGGGATGATGGCCTGCTTTCTTCCCGGCTCCTGAGTCCATAGGTCTCTGGAGGCCATAGCGCCTGTACTCCAGCTGCAATCTTGGGATGGCTGGGAGAGTCTGTTTTTCCTTCTCATTATCAGGAGGGCTTTCAAAAAGCACTCTAGCCTTGAGCGTTGAAGCAGGATCACAAAATAGGCCTTGAGTCTTTTCTGGATAGTGACACTGGTCCAGGGTAGCCAAGTCCTAGGTTGTCCTCCAGGCAGTATGTGTTTGTTTGAGAGCTAAGTTGCCCTGACTTCATTGAGTATTCCAGATTTACTGTATTTTGGAGACTCTGCAGAAAGTTAAGTGGGTAGAGTCTGACTTCAGCAGCCCTCAAACATGACCTCTGGGTTTGCTAAACAAAAGAAATGCCCATGCATGTGTGGTTTATCTTCAAATATATGCCTGGAGAGTTCTGAGAATAAGGAGCGGGAGTAAGGGCGTGGGAGTTTACTTCAGGCTTTCAGGGCCGGGGAAAGAAGGAGGAGAAACCATTTGCGGGGAAAAACAGCTCTCCACAATGTCCATATACTTTAAATTTGATCACTTCAGGCTGCCTCTTCTCCTGGTTTTTGGCTCAGAGCCCAGAAGGGAGGCTCCTTTAATAATTCTCGCTGAGCTTAGGACATCGGCCTTTCCCTAAGAGTAAGTCAATAAATACAAATCTGTAAATGCTTAGTTTCTAGTCAGACAAAAAAACTCTTCACCACCTAGTGGCCTGCAAAGATCACACCTGATGCATCATAGCAGCAATGGGGCTAACCCTCCCAGTTCCTGAGGAGCCTGCTTTCTAAGATACTTATTGTGAAAGTCAGGATTCTTGGCCTCTTTCTTAAGTGGACCCTGGCTGTGTCAGAGAAATGCTCTTTTGATGGAAAGTGGAGCACGGTGAATGAGGCTTAAAACAATCTGGTTCTTGCTTCCTTCTCCTGAGAGGTCCCACCACTCCTCTGTTTACACCCTTGGCTGTAGCTACACCAAATGACTTGGAGTTCCACAGAGGTGGCCCTGCCTTTGCACATGCTGTTCCCTGTACTTGGAATGCTTCTTTGGCATCTTCCCCTCTTGGCTGGGCTAACTCCCATTCACCAGGCACTGCCTTACCTTCTCGAGGAAAATTTCCCTGTCATCCCCTCTTGATTCCCACCTCCAAGCCCTCTTGGTTTCCACAGCACCTGTACAGACCACAGTCATGGAGTTATGGCACTGTATATATTCCATATGTCTGTTTCCTTGTGTGCTTTTTCCATTGCTTCAAGTGGTTTCCAAACCTGGCTACAGAAGAGTCACATGAGACCCCAGCCTTAGACCTGCTCGACCCCAGGAATGAGGCCCAGGAGTCTGTATTTTTATTAAGCTTGATGCTAGGCACAGGTAGATTTGGGAACCATTGCCTTACCTTTGTATTTCTGTTTCCCTACATATTACCAGAGATGTAGAAGGTCCTCAATTAATGTTTGACCCATCTGGTTTCTCTCTGGTAACTCTTCTTGTTTTCACTTCCTTCCCTTGCTAGCCCTAGACCAATAATTTGCTTACCCTCTTGCCCTTACCACGCAAAATTGTAACCACCAACTATTCGTTTTTTTCCATTCCTACTACCAGGCTGCTAGAAGCTGCTGGTGTACTTCCTCAAAGATTGGTGCCATTGCAAATTCAAGGACTCTAACTGCAACTGGTCCTAAATGTGCTTGGCAATCGTCTGACCCTGGTCAGCTCTCTCCCATTCTTCAAAGGAACTGTTCCCACTTCCTCCTGCCCCTTACCACAGGCAGTGGACCAACTTCCCTCCTCCTTCACAGAGAAAATAGAAGCCATCTGATGGAACTCCCTCAACTTCCTGCCACCTTACCTACACATTTACCCACATCAGCATTATCCTTTTTGCCCTCCCTCCAAGAGTAATCACTCCAACTGGGCTCTGGATCCCATCCCCTCCCACTTCCTCAGGGGCACTACACCCTCAGTTATCGTCTTTCTCTTTGACCTCTCCCATCATAAAGGAAAAAACAAATGTCTTGTCTGTGTGTCTTCCTTTAACTGCCATCCTCTCTGTCCCTCATTGTTGCCTCCCCTTTCTGTTGAACTTCTTAAAAGTGTTGCCTAGATTTCGCCCCACGTTTTCACCTTCCTCTCTCTCCCACCCACAGCAGTCTGGCTCTGTCTCCACTACACCACTAAGATGGCTGCTCTTCAGACAAGGTCACCAGCAATCTCCTTGGTAAAATCCAAAGGCCTTCTCCATCCCTTACTTCACTTAATTGCTTGGCTACCCCAGATACTGCTGTTTGCAGCCTCCTCAAACTGTCCTTTCCCCTTGGTTTCCATGATGCCACACTCTGGTTTTCTGGCTCTCTCTCTGGTGACTTCCTGCCAGTTGCTTGCGTGGGCTCCTCCTCCTATGCCTGTCCCTTACATGTTAGGGTTCCTCAGGGATCCCTTCTTGGTCCAATTCTCTTCTCACTCCATGGGCTCTTTCCTTGGCAATTCCATCCATACCCCACCTTTGGTTTCATAAACATCTCTAGGCTGGTGAGGCCCAAATCTAACTCCAGCCCAGCTCACTCTCCTGAGCTATAGAACCATAGAGTCATCCGCCTATTGGACATCTCCTTGAGCTTGCTCCTCTTTCTGTACCCCTGTCTCAGTGAATAGTACCACCAAGCCCTCAGCTACTGACACAAGAAACCTGGGTATTCTCCCTGAGTTCTCCAAGTTTGACCAGTCGCCAAGTCTTGTATATACTTCTTTTTTTTTTTGTGAGGAAGACCAGCCCTGAGCTAACATCCGATGCCAGTCCTCCTCTTTTTTGCTGAGGAAGACTGGCCCTGGGCTAACATCCGTGCCCATCTTCCTCTACTTTATATGGGACGCCGCCACAGCATGGCTTGACAAGTGGTGCGTCGGTGTGCGCCCGGGATCCAAACCGGCGAACCCTGGGCCGCTGCAGCAGAGCATGTGCACTTAACCGCTTGAGCCACTGGGCCAGCCCCCTCGTATATCCTTCTTAAGTAACTCTCAAATCCATTCTCTTATCTCCATACCTTTAATTCAGGTTGCAGTCATCTCTCACCTGGATTTCCACAACAGCTTCCTAAAGGATCTGGATCTTACTGCCACTGATTCGCCACCATTCCCTCTAACTAAAATTTCTGAAGTGAAACCAGATCTTGTCGTTCTCCTACTTCAAACCCTTTAGTGGTTCCCCACCGTCCTCTGGTTGAAGTTCAAATTCCTTAGCAAAACCCATCAGGTCCAATCCTCCGTCTCAACTCTTGCCCTTATGCTCTATGAACTAGCCATAACAAAGCACCAGCAGCCCTACAAAAGCATGATGCCCTTTCTCACCCTTGGGCCTTTGCATATTTTATTCCCTCCACCTAGAAAGTCCTTCCTTCCCACCCCACCTACTTGTTATTCAGGTCTCAGCCTAAAGACCATCCTCCTAGGAAGCCTTCTCTGACCCCTTGCTCAGCTGGATTAGTTGTCTCTGATTTTACAGTATCTCATGCTTTCTCCTATCAGACAGTTTTTACACTTAAAATTACCCTTTTGTCTCTCTTAATATATTTATAACTCAAGGTTGCTGTGTCTTGTTTGACAGCACATCCTCAGCGTCTAGCACATGCTAGACACATAGTAAATGCTCAATAAACGTATGTCTAATGAATGAACGACATTTGGAAACGAACATGCCCTCTACTCTTGCTGGTAATAAACTGTATGTCGTTTCATTACCTGCCCTAAAGAGCTTATATTATGAAAATGAAATAAGCTGATTCTGGAAAACTCCTCTAGGGAAACTTGACAGACTGGAGAAATTGAAGTATCTGGAGAGGTGGAGACTAGCTTGTGGATGCTGACACGTGGCACTGCCACCAGCCCATGTGCAGGAGCCCATGAGGAGGGGCAGGGAGCCACCAGCATCAGTCACCTTCATTCACGTGGATGGGATCATGTGAAACATGGCTGCTTTAGCACGCATTTCCATTTGTCCCACAGCTTCCACCTGTCAGGGTAGCATTACAGAGAGCTCTGGGCTTAGATCTGGGTTATAGTCTTGGCTCTGCCCATGACCTATCTGAACTACCTTAGGCATTACTCCACTATGGATGTTGCACTGTAAATAGCACAGCTTCCAAAACAAAGTAAACATACAACAAATTAATACATTCATTCACTCAGTAAATACCTATAATATACCTACTGTGCGCTAGGTAGTGTTCTAAGTACTGAGTATATGGCAGTGAGTGAAACAGGTAAGGTCTCAATGTCCTACTTGTAAACCAGGGGGATGAACTAGATGATCTCTAAGGTCTCTTGTAGCTCTCAAGTTCTGAGACTCCTTCTTTGAACAGATGCAAATAAATAAATAAGGCAGGCTCGCGGCCAAGCATCATGCTCCAGCCTCCTTCCCCTGTTCTTCACCCTTGGTGTCACTTCCATCCCAAACTCAGCTCTGGGACACAGGAAAAGGTCTGTACTTCAGGTAAAGTACATGTGTACTTTGCCTGCAACCCAAGATTTAACTTTCCCAAGTATCTGTTATTTAAGCCTTTTCTCTCTTTTGTGGAAAGGTTTTGTCTTGGCTGGAACTTCAGGCAATTACAAGGAGGCCTGGCAAGATATTTTAGGCAGAGTTAGTTAGGTGCTTTGGCAAAAGGACAGGGAGAGGCACAGTAGCCTTCTCTTCCAAGTGTAGTATCTCTTAGGTTTGCCTGAAAGGGCACCACGTCCTTGGGCAGGTTCCTCCACTTCCTTCTGGATGATAGGCATCTCTTGGTCCTATCTGCTTTCTTCTACCTCTGACTTGGCCTCAAAGTCCGAAGTTTCTACCACTTCAGTATCTGGTGTTCTTATTGGGAACAAGGGATTCCAGGACTCCCAACCATGTTGGGGAAGGGAAGCCACAGGCTGCAAGTAAACAGAGAGCCAAGAGAGGTCCTTGACTCAGGAACTCGATTGCGAGTTCCAGACCACTGTCATTCCAGGTGAGTTATCAGGCATGGGATGGCACTAATAAATAACACATTTAAATCTATCAGTGAAAACGCAGGATTTTAATGCTGACCCTGGATAATTAAATGTGAAGTCAAAAAATAAAATTTTTTACTATGTAGAAGTAAAACCAGCTTTATTTAAGTTTACTATGTCTCATTACCATGAGACAAAATAGTTATATGTAATTATATATCAGATCAACATGAACGATTCTTTAACAGCAAATTCTGCCTTCAGATTTTCTAGTATATGATAAACTAGAAGGCACAGAGACACAGATTTGAAAGACCTAGCTCCCTTGCTTATTAACTATAATCTTGGTACCTTACCTTCTCTGTGCCTGTTGCCTCAACTGTGAAATAATACTTGCCTCATTTATCTCACAGGGTTGATGTGAGAATCAAGACATGATATATGTGAAAATGCTTTGTGTTTTATGCACAGAGGCACCATTACCATCAGCTTTCTTCAGATGGCTGTCTGTGCAGTCCTGGTCATTAGCTGCCATCTGCCCTCTTGCTTTCCTCCTTGCTCACTTAGGTGTGCCTCAAGCATCTAACTACATTTTCACCATACTGAACCTTAAAAGGCTATGTAGACACTAACGTATAGCTAATTCCTATCAGTTCCTAAAGAGGACGCTGTTCCTTCATTGTGCTTGAGACCTCTTGTCACCAAGCAGTGGGAGGGAGAAGGGAGGGTAGTGACGAGGCTTATTTCCTCCAGGTAGTTAATTCATTTTATCATTAAAAAAATAAGGTTTTAGGATTTTTCTTTGTACAAGGCAGTGGGTTGGGCTCAGGGGGATGCAGCATGGTGCATCTAAAATAATCTCAGCTTTGGAGTCTGGCAGACTTGGAGTTAATATCCAGACTTGGCCATTTCCTTAGCTATGCAGGCTTGGCAAGTAATGTTTGCTCTAAGCTTCAAGTTCCTCTTCTGTTTTAGGGGGTATTACATATCTTGTAGCATTATTGAAAGGATTATAATTAATGCCTGTGAGTGACTGGCACATAAGTGCAGAGGAGATGACAGATGAGCAACAAGGTCCATCTTTAAGCCCAAAGCACGGTAACAGGAATTGTGGATGCTAAGACATAATGACCTACAGAAAGGTACAGAGAGGGAAGGGCTGTCTTCAAAAACAGTGGTCTTGTTCCTGGTAGCACTTAGGGAGCAGCTGATTGATCACTGTGAAAGGTGCTTCAGAAAGCACTTCTGTTCAGCCCTAGGATTTCTTCAACTTCTAAGACCATAAAAAGAAATGTCCAACTTAAAGAGAAAAATAGTCTACAAGTTCAAATACCAAAGGGTAAAGATGAAGGGATACAGTGTCTGTGTTGTACAGTTATACAAATGAAATGAATGCAAGTTAGTGATTGCTTCTAAACTGTCACTGAAAATATGATTTAAAGGTTTACTGCAGTCTAGGTATTTTTAATTTTTCCTTTGGTAATCATCAAGATGGTTGATGCTAAAAAATACAATGTTAGGAAACTCAATGGCTTTCAAATATGGAACTTGTTTGGGTTCGAGAAATATTAATGTGGAAATAGGTGAGTTTGCTTGTGGAAATAGGTGGTAATTTTTGTGCTCTGATGTGCTTTAGAGGCAAGAATAGTGGGCTGAATTATCAACTGCAATCTATTCCAAGTTCCAAGATTTTCTTCTGCCTGGGCTATGTGACCATGAGCAGGTCTTTAACTTCCTTGTGCTCAGAATCCTTAATGACTCAATGAGGTCACCACCTCCTCTCTGTCAGGTAGTACGTGTTAAATATTTTGAACTCCTGAGATTAAGGTCAACTGCTACTGGGATTATATTTATTCATAATTAAGCAACCCTAAGCACGTCAGGTAACAAGTTATTGCTGAGGAGAGAGGCAAATGTCATCTAAGGCAAAATTTGCATACAATCTAATAAAGGATTCTCCTAATTGTGCAGTGTGGACCCTGGGGTCCCATGAGAAAGAACAAAGGACACCTCTTAGCTTTTCAGGTTTTTCCCTATTATGGTATTAAAACCTACTCAGATATTGATAAGATAAATTCACATACTTCTGTAAGGACAAATATCCCTGAGATAAAAACAAATCTACCATTTGCTTAGGGGAAATGGTTTTTAGATTCCCTTCTTATAAAAAGTAATTTGACCTCTTCCCCCTATCCTAAATCCCTGAGACTTTGAAAGGATAAAGAAACTAATCTGGAGCTCTTTCAAAGGATTTATTTGCTATAGAATTGCTTGAGCCCACCAACAAGGTGAACTCAGGATTTCTTTTTAAAAGGATTTTGCTCACTGCTTTATTTTTACAAGTGCTTCAACATTCAAAAAGCAATTCTTTTTGCCAGCACTTGGCATGTCTAGAAGAGGTTAGAAAAAGTTAGAATCTATAGAATGTCTAAAAATAGAAAAAACCCCGAACATTTCAAAATTCCTCATTTGGACAGATCCTGAGTTGAAATCACATTCATCTGCAAAAAAGAACTGTTTTAGGTCAGAAATGCTGTATTTTATAAATCCAGGTGCTGACCTTGGACTTGACTGTGAGGATTCCAGGCACTGCATGAATGGCAAGAGAGATGCCATTCAGTTGGCCAATTCGGGTAGGTGTCCTCCCTGGCTTGTGAAGTATTATAAGTATCTCTTAAACCCAAACCTCCTGGTTCTCTTATGCCGATTGTCTTAATATGATTCTCAATATTTTTTTAAACAAATAAAAAAAAATTTTCCCTGCAAGATCATACATAAGTATTTGTTGCTTTAGATACAGAGAAACCAAGTATGGATGTGAATTAACAATTCAGCAATGGAGCTGTGAATCTCTGGATGGCTATGTAAGCTGTAAGAAAAGTCCCTTGCTGGCCCTGCACTTGCTGTGCACCAGAGGCGACCATCCAGGCAAGGTCAACCTGAAGAGGGTGTGAACCCAAGCAGCTGCTCGATGGGTTTAAACCGCCACTCATCTGCCTCCAGCTCTTCTACCAAACCAGCTAGTTTTTCCATCCGAGCAACTTGCTGATCTGTAAAGAGTCAAGGAGGTAATATATAATACATGAGATATTCACCAACCACCAACATAATGATTGGTTTAAAAATAATTTCTAGAAGAATTTTTTCCCTCAATATTCTAGTAGTAATGGAGTCTTATTGTATGTTGGTCAGAAGACTTAATCTTAAAAAAAAACAAACGTAATACTTATCCACCATGCCACAGTGATTTGTGTACTAAAATCCTATGGTTACAGGTAATTGTAGCCTTTCCCCCCATATTACGCTTTCAATGGAGAAATGGTCTGATGGGGGAACATAGTTCCCTGACGCATAAATGAAGGCCTGGTGAGGCATGATGGATGAGAAAAGGTGATATCAGGATATTAGAGTCGAGGCTTCTCAGAGTTCAGATAGACCAATGAAGTATTACATAAATATTTGAAGATGAAGATGATGATGGTAAAACCAGTAGAGGAAAATAGTAAAAGAAGGTTTCAGAAAGGAGAGGAAAAAGTAACATAAGAGTAGGAAGCATTAACTCCCCTAGAAAACTAACCCTCTTGACTCAACTTTAAATCTCAATGTGGACATTATATCTGGATTAAGATCATAGAATGTTCTTGTTTGCAGGTAATTTAGAAAGTCCACTTAAATAGTTGAATTTCGGGAGTTTTTGTCACAGAGCACACTGACCTTTCTGAGTCCCCGTCTCCCACCTCCCCAGTAAACTTATTCTCATAGTTAAATACACAACACTCATGTGCTTACCATGTTTCACCTGTTTAAGCGTAGATGCCACTTGATAGCTGAAAACGGATTCGCAGAGGAATCTCTCAGATCCATCTACAAATAGAACAGGAAAAGTTTTAATCTGCTCTAAGGGTTTTATGGCTTCTGATAAACCAAGCAAATTTGTCTATTCTTTTCCCTGCTTTTACATTCAGGGTCTAGTTTTTAGTGTTTACAAAGAGGGCTTCTGTTTCATTTAGAACTAAACTGCTCTGTTATAAAAGCTATTTCTTCTATACCTAGAATATTAAAATAGTTCCTCTACTTATTTAAGAGTTTAAAAATAGTGTTTAAAAAAACAAAAACAAGAAACCTCAGTTTGACGTCCTGGTTAACATTTCCCCCCTCCCAACCTGACAGTTTCTTAATGTTCTCCTGTTCTGTATGTCAGGCAAACACTGACAGCTGACGCATTTGGCCAGGTGGCCCCTGTGCTATCAACATACAAAGGTACACCAAAACTCTAAGTCATTTTCATTCTAAAAAGTAAAACTGAGGGAAAAATAGCTGTTGTTGATTTTTAATATATCAAATTACATCATACGACCATCACAAAACACTGCAGGGAAATTTCATTCTGTAAACGCAAACTGTAACCTTGATATTCCAACTGAACCAAAACACTGCAATTTGGATGGCGATAAAAGTATGGTGCAATTGCAGAACCTAGCATTGTACTGGTGCCAAGAACTGGCAACAAGAAGGTAGCTAACTCAGTCACCACAGTACTTGGAAGATGATTGTGAAACAGAAGCTAGTTCATGTTATGCCTTGTCAGGCAAGGTCTGATACAGCAAAACATACCCCAAGAGAGCTCATGAAGGAAAGTGTGACTTTTAGAAGGGTAACAGAAGCCATTTGGGGAAGGTATCTTATTGCAAAAATCCTAAAACAAATGGAGGGAGAGGACACGCTGTTTTTTTTTAGGTGGTGGTTCGTGCCAGCACTACTAGGTGTCAAGCACTCACCCATCAATCATGGGTTGGTGTGTCAGCCAGGTATTAAGTGACAAGGAGACAAGACTAATGCATTCTGGCTTCATGCTGAGTTTCACACAAGGCAGGCCTTATTTCAGAAGTCATGGTAAACAATAAGAAAAACTACAGATATTGTATCTAAATGGCTTGAATATACAACCAAGAAGGCTTCTAATATTATCTTCAAAACTGATGCAAAAAAATGAAAATATTATTTTCATACATAATATATATCGACATATATTATGTATTATTTCGAAATATAATTTATTTCATTTATAGTGTCACATAAAAAGGAAAGTGTTACATCCTTTAAATTCAACCTCTTTTGTACATATGGTGCTATATGGGATATGAGCCTATCCCCTCCTCCCACCCCAACTCCTCTGGCTGACTGTAAGTCATTTGTGAGCAGATTATCCAAATTGAGCAAAAAAAAATTTTATTTTCAATTAACTAAGTATTATACTGACTGTCCAGTTTAAAGATCTAGGTAAGCTAATGCTATCACTGAGTTTTTTAGATAAGGGCAAAGGGCAGCAAATAACTATGACTCCCACTATGGGAAGAGGAACTGTGTGAACATTTGACACCAATGACGCAATTTATTATGGCTCTTCTGCGTAAATACGCCAGTGTTCATTATCCTATTCATACTCTTGCTTAAAGAGTCAAATTATAACTCAAGTTTTATTTTAGCAAGAGCAAAGCACAGAGAATTAGAGCTCACTTCTCAGGTGGTTTGATCCTGAACTTTAGGATCTCACACAAGGCAGTGTGGATTATAGGCCATAAGGATCAGGCCAAGACGTACCTGGAAGCTCTTGGAAGTGCTACCTCCCACTTACATTTAATCACGAGTGCTATTAGGATAAAATGCTTCAGTTATAACATTTGCATATTTCCCTTGGTAATGAACTTCAAAGCAAAAGCATGTAAGATAATCTTTCAAAAAGGCACCTGCATATCACTTTGCCACTCTATATGCCTATGGAACACACTTTTGCTGATTTGCAGCTCTGTATTAACCACAAGTCCACTGCTTCTTAGCCACATCCTATTAGATGTAATATGTGTACTAATCTAAAGACTGGAATTTCTCCAGAGAGGAGTCAGCCTGGGGCAATCTGTCTTCCATTTAGAAATTGTAATCAAACCCTTTGTAACACACCAAGTAGCAATGTATCAGCTTTCCTTTTAAGGGACAAGCAAAGGTTATAAATAGTGAAAAGTTCAGTAAATTGCCCAAATTTAACACCATTGCCAACTCCAATAAATAGGATGCTAACAAATTCATTTAAAAGACTATTACCTCACAGCAGGAAATTAGACAATGCCAGATAATTTAAGTTCAGTGGCCTACAATGTCACTAAAATTCAGCCACTTCTGGGCTGGAAGGCAGTCTCTAATTTGCTCACTAATAACTAGGTGAGGACAATCTTAGCCAAGGGCAAGAGAACGCTGAAAACTGCTGTATACTGCTTATGTGAGGTGTCTGTTACCCGAGAGCAAATGCACGAAAAAGTTAATTCACAAGGTTAACTGTAAGTTATTTGGGTTTATTATCCTAGACTTAGGAGGATGCAAGATCAAGTTGAACCTGTTAAGATTATAAAGAGCATCCAACCTTGATCCCTGATCGCTTTTGTTCCTTACTCTGAACAGGCAACTCTTCCTACTGTACTTTTGTATTTGATTAAACTATGTACTGTATGGGCCGCCCCGGTGGCACAAGGGGTTAAGTGCGCGCACTCCACTGTGGCGGCCCGGGGTTCGCCGATTCGGATCCCGGGCACGCACCGACGCACCGCTGGCAAGCCATGCTGTGGCAGCATGCCATATAAAGTTGAGGCAGATGGGCACGGATGTTAGCCTAGGGCCAGTCTTCTGCAGCAAAAAAGAGGAGGATTGGCAGATGTGAGCACAGAGCTGATCTTCCTCACAAAAAAAAAAAAAACTATGTACTGTAAGAAAAATGGTCAGGTACATGTGCATTAGATTAATTGCATAATAGTATCACCTATAAACATGGTAGAAGATGCTTCCAAATCTAACATCCTTATTAACTTACACTTAGGAGTATTCTCTTCAATTTAACATTCCTGATTTGACCAGGATAGCTCAGGCATTGCCAGCTCTAATTTTAGTCTGTCCTTAAGTGTAAGCAGCTTTAAAACATAGGTGACACTTTAAACCTAAGAAAGAGAATCAAAACTTTGCACTATGAATTTAAACTTAATAAACAAATTTATTCTACAATAGAAAGTGAACCCATTCCTCCATGAAGCACACTGGATGGAATAAAAATGGATAGAACTGTAACTTGTTAGAACATCAACATTCAGACTAATCTCAGAAGCCTTTCTTCTTTAATGTTCCCAAGTAGTCTGGTGTATACTGACCAAGAATGCTGACAGCTTTGAGATTAAGGAGGTACCTCCTGTATTAAATTTCTCCTGTAGCTAGAATTTAAATGACTTCAATCTTAAGAGTCCATTGTTAAACACTGATTCCTCTTCTGCTGCTATAAAATTCATTAAGCAATTTAAGTGTCTCCAACTTTTGATTTGTTTTGTGGGAAACTTCCTTAATACCAGGTCTCTGCTGCATATAATTCAAGTTATAATATATTTTTAGTGCCAAATATGGTAAATAAGGCCCCATTGTTCACTACCTCCAGACTCAGTGATACCTACTCCAGTATTGTCAACACAAATGAAGAAAACAAAAAGGCAAAGACAGAAGTACATACACCTCAGATGTATCACTAACTATACTACCTGAGTCAACTTCACGAATCATGATTTGAACCAATTCTAGAGAGCCTTATGGTCCCAATCTTCCCATGTTTTCCTGTCACAAATGATTCTTCTGTTTATCCCGGCTTAACCCCAAACTCTGCTTTTTATTATACCTGATATAAATGAATAAAGATCACCCCAAAAAGCTGACTCCTAACTATAGCTTGTACATTTCTCAGAGACATTTCCAGATTAATTTTTAAATATACTTCCTGAAATTTGTAATATTTAAAGCCAAAAAGATCAATATACTATAATTAAACAGAAAAGTGCTAGAATCAAGTAGATATTGAATCATTAATAGGTTCTTTGTTGATTTTTTTTTCAAAGTATGATGAATAGTTTAATAGTTAAAGACCACTTTCATGAGAATCCCCTGGATGTTAGTCAAAATGAAAATTCCTGTGCTGCACCCTAGACTAATTCAGAATCTCTAAGGTGGGCCAGAAATGTGCATTTTAAATAAGCTCTTCAGGTGATTTTTATGCTCCCTATTAAGAATTTATTGGTCTAGCTCCTAAAGTGACAAAAATCTGATGAATTCCAGGTACCAATGTTATTTCATGCTTACAGCCTGTGCCCTGATCTTGGCCAGTCAGTTTGCAAATGTGTACTGAATGATTTCATGCAAATCTAGCTCCAGTGCCAGAAAAACCACCCAGCACTCTGCAGTAGGCCAGGAGAGTCATCTCCACATATAAGAGTAGTATATTAGTCCAGTTTTTATTTCTTCTTAGAACCTCTTTGATGGGGTTAATCTATCTGTAGACTAATTACATTAGAAAAATACATAAGGGCCGGCCCCGTGGCTTAGTGGTTAAGTGCGTGCGCTCCGCTGCTGGCAGCCCGGGTTCGCATCCCGGGCGCGCACGGACGCACTGCTTCTCCGGCCATGCTGAGGCCGTGTCCCACATACAGCAACTAGAAGGATGTGCAGCTATGACATACAACTATCTACTGGGGCTTTGGGGAAAAAAATAAATAAATAAAAAAATTAAAAAAAAAAAAAAAAAAAAAGAAAAATACATAAAACCTACTAACCATAGGGAGGCAGACTGGTGCCGGGATCAAGCAAACTGGAGCAGGAGAGCAAAAGAATTCCTGGTTCCAGTGCTGATTTTGTCTTTAATATGGTCAAATCACTTTTCTGGGTCTACATAACTCTAGATGACCTTCTTGATTTCCAAAGTCTTTTTCAGCTCCAAAATTCTGGTTCTGGAGAAAGATTTGTGTTTTAAAGATATTATTTTGAAATGGGGACAAGAGATGAGATGTGGAGCTGAAATCAGGGCAAATTTGTCTCTAATCCACTTAATAGCTTCTTTACAATTAATATTCATTGCAGGTCTGAATCCAATTATTCAGCACAAAGCAGCATGAGATCACCTTCTAACATCTCTCCAGCTCCTTTGGGGTAGGTGAAAAGGGCTTTCCGTGGCGGGGCAAGGTCTGAGACACTGAAACCAGATCCAGTGACAGAACTTCCACTGACCCCACCAGCTGAGGATGATGATGAAGAGGCAGCCATTTCCTCTCTAGTAGAATTCTCACTTCACTACAGAAAAAGAAAAACAGCAATTGGCAAGTTTATGGAAGTGAGATTGACAACATTTCATTCTAGCTGCCATAAAAGCCAGCATACAGTTTAGTCAAGAATTAGCTCCCCTTTTTTCTATCCTCTCTACTCCCACAATCTTTTATTGATGCCTCAGGCCAAAAAGTCACTCAGGATTTTAAGTGAAAATATGTTTATTCTTAGTTTTTCTACTTAAAATACTACTTCCTACCATTAGCAAACTGTTTATGTCACTTGGGATTGACGGTGGGTGATTTATGGGTTATGAAGAGGTGGTAAGGCAGTGCCAAGGTAGCAATTTGACTGAGGAAATAAATTATATGAGGATAAAACAACCATGCCTTATAGGACAGTTTGTCTTGGATACATCCTGACCAAGCCACACCAAGAAATTCACTTATAAAATTTTGCAAATAAAATTCCAGAATAACACTGTGTTCTGTTCCCAAGGAAGAGGAATTGGTTAGGAAATACATATTGGCCCTTTCATTAAAAATTAAAAAAAAATTTTTCATCCAAATGTAATACCCAAATTGATCACTTGGTGGCGTCCCAAGACTAGAACAAAATAGCTCAGGAAATGATCTTAGAATTCATGGTCTATTAGGAAGAGAGCAGCTGCCAGTGTTTAATCTTATGTCATATCAAAAAAATCCAAATGTAAATGAGAAAATCTGTACTGAATACATGTTCCTTACAAAAGTTCAAAACAAAAACACTACTTTTGCTATAGAAGCTTACACCACACATTTACAAAAGATTCCAAAAGTGTATGTTATCTAAAAAGACTGGTTTAGTACTGTGCTAAAAGAACTTTCTGCCATCATGGAAATGTTCTAATGTTCTGTTTCTGTGCTGTCCAATATGGTAGCCACTAGCCTCATGTGACTATTAAACTAGTGTGGCTGAAGAACTGTATTTTTAATTTTACTTAATGTTAATTAAAATTTAAATAGTCACATGTGCCTAGTGATTACTGTATTGGAAAGTGCAGCTGTAGCATTTAGACAAAAAAATGACTTTACACTGAATTATACACTTTAAAATGGCTAAAGGTTACTTTTATGTTATGTGAATTTTAGCTCAATTTTAAAAAAAAGAAAAAAAAATGACCTTACGAGGATTTTTACAACGAATTTCCCTCTTTAATGGCCAGAGAGAATTTTAGTTGAATTGTTTTTTTCTTGCTAGTTGCAAAATGAAAACATTTGTTATAAAAAGTTGAAACATTTTTGAATTTTAAAAATAGAAAAGATGAGGGAATGCTATGCAGATATAAATCCTATATATACATAATCCAGTTTCCTAGCAAGGAAAATGATACACTGTACATTTCTGAAATGCTGGCTGTTCTGTTTCCTTAATTTAGTGATGATGATTTAAGGCTGTCAGGGAAGCAGAGTTTAGTTTCTGATTTCATTATATGTCTATAAGTAATACTGATTAATACTGAAGTGGGATATGGTAACAGTAAGGCAACTGCTATAATTAGAATGTCAGCCTATTTAAAAATGCAAATTAATGACATTTTCAATCTTGCTATTATATCACTTTTTGTTTTTTCTCTGAGCTCTATAACTTTCCAAATTGTATTCATATTCATAGAGGCAACAACTTTTCAAGTTTGATTCATATCCAATCCTTTGGACTACACTAGCTTAAAATACAGCTTGACAAGTGTTTTTTTTTTTTGAGGAAGATTAGCCCAGAGCTAACATCCGATGCTAATCCTCCTCTTTTTGCTGAGGAAGACTGGCCCTGGGCTAACATCTGTGCCCAGCTTCCTCTACTTTATATGGGACACCGCCACGGCATGGCTTGACAAGTGGTGTGTCCGTGTGCGCCCGGGAACCGAACCTGCCAACCCTGGGCCGCTGAAGTGGAGCACGGACACTTAACTGCTATGCCACCAGGCTGGTCCTTGACAAGTTTTTAAATCCTCTTTTAAAAAGAAAGTAAGCAGGGGCCAGTCTGGTGGCATAGTTGTTAAGTTCACATGCTCTGCTTCTGCGGCCCGGGGTTCCTGGGTTCGGATCCCAGGTGCAGACCTACACACGGCTTATCAAGCTATGCTGTGGTGGTGCTGCATGTACAAAATAGAGGAAGACTGGCACAGATGTTAGCTCAGGGACAATCTTCCTTACCAAAAAATAAATAGATAAAATAAAATAAATAAATTAAGCAGTAATGGACCAGGTCCAAATTTCTAAGTGGACTCCTGTTGGGATTAAAATAAAGTATACAGCAACTTAGCTAGCTTTTGGAGTAGCTCAGTCTTATTTCCCATCAGTTCAGAGCAGAACCTACTGTGAACTGTTTATCTCACCTATGACTTAAAACTTGAATCTTTTCCCTTGATATATGCTCTACTCAGTTGCAAATGCAAGGAATACTTTATATTTTGAAATCAGTTGCTCAGCAGAGCACTCAAGCAACTGCCAGAGTGAGGACAGCTTCAAACGCTAGACACAATGCGACTTCTAAACCAAATAAAATCAAAGGAATTCCCTTTCATCCTATTTTCTTTCAAACTCAGAACTACTATCATTCAAAACACAAAACAGCCAGGGTTGAAAACTGGAGTGCAGAATTAGCACAAAGCTAACTTTAACATAAATAAGCAGTTTTCTGCTAAGGTGGAAAGATACACCTAAGTAATTTCTAGCTTTAAAGCTTTTAGGTTAAATTTTGAATGCTATCAAGAATTAAAGTGAAACTAACAATAAACTCCAGTTTGTAACTGCTCTAAGAAGGCAGGCATTCTGATCACCAGAACCAAACATAATGCTTGGCCTATATTAAGTAGCTGTTGATTTAAATAAACGTTTGCTAAATGAATTAAACATTTCATAGGAACTAGAGGATTCCTTAAAGGTCATCTAATCCAACTCCCTCATTTTATAGATGACAAAACCAAACTGAAGTGTAGAGACTTGAGCTTATTTGCTGTGACTTTTTTCAAGCAATGGCTTTGCTGGCATGTCATGTGCCATGGGAAAGGTGACACAGCATAGTGGTTAAGAGCTCAGACTCTGAAGCCTCTCAGCCTGCGTTCATGTCCTAGTTTTGCTACTTAACTTGCCGTGTAACTTTGGACAAATCACTTAACCTCTCTGTTCCTCAGTCGCCTCACATTACCTACCTCATAGAAGTGTCACAAAGGTTAATATAACTAAAGCATTTGGAACAGTTACAGGCACAGTAAACACTTAATATTAGCTATCCAAAATCACTGATGGATATAAACTCCTGACTCTTTTTTTTCCTATGCAGATCCCAGTTTTCATACTTCTTATGTCCCAACACACTCATGGAGAAAGTTCTAATTCTCTCCATTTGACAAAGAGTCTGCTCAGGGAGAGGGAAAACGCTCTCCATTAATGCACTTCACACTTTCATTTTAAGGTTCATGATCTCAGGAAGAATCCTGAGATCTAGGAAAGAGAGAAGGCGTTGTCTTCCTACCCTCAAGGCCTCGCACACAACCTGGATCACAAGGTTTCCTGAATGAATGATGAACAAATGACAGCGCAGGGCTAGCAGCTCAGCAAAGGTTACGCAGAGGTTAGAGAAACTTGGCGTCATGAGGGTTAGTCCATTACTGTTTTCTCCTTCATTCTGCAGATCTATTTACACAACTCTCTCTCCCACTAGGCTGCCAGGCCCAAGGTAGGTGCTCAGTAAAATTTTGCTGCATGAATAAATATTGACGACGAAGTAACCTGGGGCTTGGCCCTCTCAGGGAAGCGGGGACTGCTGGCGGCAGAGATCCTCATAGGAGAGCAATGCTCTTTTGGGGCACACAGCATGGCTGTGTCCGCACTAAGATGATTAAACATTTACTTCATTAAGACAGGGATGACCTAGTATTCATACTTTCCTTCTTAGCAGATATGTGCCTATTTTCTTAAAAAGAATTCCTTTTGAAAAAGTCTCCTTATCAAAAAGACGCTGAAAGCAGCACCCTGGCACAATAGCACCTTATTACAAGCAATCATTAAATTCCATCATCAACAAATCGTCCCACTGTGTTCCACTTAAATAGCTGATTACCACCCAAACAGATGCTGCAGCTAAAACGAGGTGGGGTGGAGAAAAGGGGCTGGAGACGGGAGGGGTCAGAAGGCCAGGATTCCCAACCTAACTCCAAGCCACATCTCCCCCACCTCCCCGCCCAGTCCCAAGGGGGCGACGCCACCGGCACCGTCACACTGCGCAGGCGCCATCCCCCGGTCCGCATGCGCACTCAGTCCGGCGCGGCCTGAGGAAATTTCTTCTGACAAGCCTTCTTCGGCAGGCTCCTGTCTCTCCTCCTACCTTCTGCATTTTACTAGTTCCTGCAGGTAGGCTCCCAGGGATCGACTCCCTGTTCATCAAGCTCCCGAGGGTCCCTGAGCCCTGGGCCACTTACCTCAATGGTTTTGGCACTTTCCCCTACAGCCCCGCCCTCCAGGGCCAGCCGGAGCGGCCGCGCTTCCAACGGCCAGGACGGTGGCGTGCTCGCGCCCGTGCGGAGGGAGCCTGCGGCGGCGTGCGCGCGTCCGTGCTGTGGTGGGCGTGGCCGGGGCGGAGAGGCGCGGAGGGCGCGCTCCCCGGGAGCACTTCCGGGTCCTTGGCCTCCTCGCGGTACCGCGGGTTATCGGCAGCAGACGAGCGCTCTTCTCTCCCTTGGGCGTAGTGGTTTTTTTGTTCGCTTTTAAGATTCAGGGCTTCAGCTTCCTGCACGGCATTGCAGGCCTTCTGCTCTCCTCTCCCTCTCCAAACCACCACGAAGCAGGGTTAGATTGGCTATGCCCCCTTCCTTCTGAGCGGTCTCGCAGCCCAGGGCTGTGTAGGAAAGGCAGATGAAGAGTTTGCGGTCTCTGAGGCAGCTCTGCCTCCAGAACCTGTGGTCTGAAGGCCGTATGTTAACGCTGAAGTCTACTTTTGTGGAGAGCCTTGGTGCTTTTTTTGAGAGGTCCTGGGGGAATAAGGCACTAGGATGTAATATCATTAAACTATTGCTAATTATGCCCCCTCTTTGTCCATTCAAGTCTGTTTACCTTCTATGTTGTTATTTCTCACAACGCGAAACCTCTCCTTGGTCTGTAAGCAAACTACCAATGAAAGTGACTTATTTGCGGAGGGTTGGATTGAACATCAGTGTATGTAGTAAGGATTGATCTGTTTTCTTTGGGACTTTTCACGTATTTTGGGCCTCAACACTATCCAGCCTATGTGGTAGGAACACTGGTTGAATTTAAACACAGCCAGCCGATAAGGAACCTTTGTTTCCCGAATTGCTGATTTATTATGTGGTGACTAGAAGCTTGGCTTCTCAGTGAGTCATGTACAGTTTGTTGGACAGTGGCGTATAGAAATTGGGTTCCTCCCCTCAGCAATGTATTGGTTTGAAGAACCATGTTGGTCAAGTCATATTTTAACTGTGTTTTCATAGGCAACTGGATCTAATCCTTGGGTGTCTATTTCAAGCACCTCTAAAAGTACTTAGGGGCTTTTTTTTCCCTTGAAGGATAAGTGTATTAAATATTCCTAATTCTCTTAAGTATTATGGTGGATAGAAAGGGTGAAACACTTTGCAAATGGTTAGATGAACACAGAAGGTTGTATTTTATTCCTTTTAGATTCAAGTAATAAACAGACCTATTCTCTCTTACAGAGTCGTGGACAGGCTGTATATAAAGGGCCCAGTATTTTTTAATCACCTTTTTTGGAGGACTGAATAGTTTATAAATTACTGTCTAGAGTGAGCCAGGAATGGAATAGTGTAGTGGAAAATGCAGCAATTGGCTTAAAACAGCTTACAGATGTTAGATTAGGGGAAATCTAATGGAGACAGTGCTGGTTTTGCTTAGGATGTACTATGAACAGATGCACAATTATGTCTTTTCAGGCCTGCATAATGATCCATATAATAGAGATAGGGTTTTTATTTCTGATTAAAACAAAAGGTAGGATGGTCATTTATTTTTCAGGATTCCACAGGAATATTATTTGGAGGACATATGGAAGTTCTTCGCCCACAGCTTATTAAAATTGGTGGACGGATTTACAGGAAGAATCCCATCCAAGAACAGACTTATCAACATGAAGAAGAAGATGAAGACTTTTATCAAGGTAATCCTAGTTGCTCGTTGGTCAGATTAGAAGTAAAATGTTCTCTGTATTGTAAAAGCAATTCTTTGTTTTGTTTCGGTGTGTTTCTGTGTGAGTGCTGAAATTTGAGATGTTTGGTCTCTCATAGCTCCATTTGTGTTGATGTCTTGAGGACTGTTGAGTTTGGGTTTGATGGGGTGTTCTCACTTGCAGTTCATAACTCAGGTTATGTTTCTTCTTTGTATAGAGGCTTAAATGTAATAGAGGTGATTTTAGTTAACTGTTAATATTAACCATTAATATTTCGTGACAGTTAAGTTCCTTTATCTGTAAAGTTGTGAATTAATATATATAAATTATTGAAATAAATTAACATATGTAAAGTATTTTCTCCAGTGCCCAATAATGTTAGTTGTTACTATTATTGTCGTGTTATTTTTTTCTTCTTTGCAGTTATGTACAGGCAGTTCCAAATACACAACTAACATAACTTTATTATTATGTAGGGATAATTTTTTTTTTTTTTTGCTTGAAGATTCACCGTGAGCTAACATCTGTTAGCTTTCTCTATTTTGTATGTGGGTGGCCACCACAGCATGGCTACCGATGAGTGGTGTAGGTCCGAAGGGGTTAGTCTTAGAGAGGTAGCAGTGGGGGTTGGTCTTCCCTGTGGTCCTCCGCATTGTTTCTGTTCCGCTTTGGGGCCTTGAGTTCCTTTATTTCACCTCCTCTTTTCTCTTTGTCTCAGCTATATCGAGTAAGTTCTCCTAGTATCGCTCCTACTTCATTCACTGAAGCAATTTTGTGTCTTAATACTAAAAAGCACTGAGTTGTACATTTTAAGAGGATGAATTTTATGTTGTGAATTATATCTCCATAAAAAAGTAGTAAAAAAATTTTTATTGTATCTTAGCTTCTGGGAGAAAACAGTTAAATAGTGGTACATATATACTACTTTTCCAAGGTTCCAAGACTCGGAGATTTAAAATAGTCATGTGTTTTTTATTGTTCTAAGAGCAGGTCAGATGGAATGTCAGAGCAGTGTTCTGCAATGTGAAGTGTTGGGCTGTTCTTTTTGTTTGTGTATTGCTTTTTTTGTGAGGAGGAAGATTTGCCCTGAGCTAACATCTGTGCCAGTCTTCCTCTATTTTGTATGTGGGTCACTGCCATAGCATGGCTTGATGAATGGTGTAGGTCTGTGCCTGGGATCTGAACCCGTGAACCTGGGCCACCGAAGCAGAGCATGCCTGACTTAACTACTATGCCATGGGGTCAGCGCCTGTATTGCTTTTTTTAAACCTTGAGACTGATTGACAGCTGGAGAGAAGACTATTTGTCCACAGAGCAGCAGCTCTGAGTGGGATGTTATGGTTTCTGTGCAGGCTTCATGGAGTGTGCAGAAGAGCCCTGTGATGCCTACGAGGTGGTGCAGACCCAGCAAGGCTTCCGGTGTACCGTGAAGGCCCCCACCCTGCTCTACAAGTGAGTGAGGCCCTTGGCAGCTTCCCGGGGAGGAACTTCCAGGAAGCTCAGTGGGAAGCTGACTCTTCTCTTTTCCACACTTATTGCAATGCTTGATTACTAATGACAAAGTAGTTTAGTGTTTTATGTCCTAGAATTTCTAAGGACAGATTGCAGGTTAGTTTCATCATTCCACATGTATCACCAAGTTCTGTTGATTTTACCTCTTAAATATCTTATGAATGCAACACTTCTCTTTCTTTACTGCCACTCTGCTGTCTCTTCTGTAGCTTACTTCCAATAGCCTACTTACTGGTCTCTCCACATTGATTCTTGCTGTGCTCCCAGTCAGTTCTTCACATTGAGGGTGGAATGATATAGTTTTTTTTTTGGTGAGGAAGATCAGCCCTGATTTAATATCCGTTGCCAATCTTCCTCTTTTTGCTGAGGAAGATTAGCCCTGAGCTAACATCTTTGCCCGTCTTCTTCCGCTTTGTATATGGGATGCCACCACAGCATGGCCCAATGAGCAGTGCGCAGGTCTGTGCCTGGAATCCGAACCTGCAAACCCTGTGCTGCTGAAGTGGAGCATGCAAACTTAACCACTACACCACCGGGCCAGCCCCTGGAATTATTTTTTTAAGAGGCAAATCTGGTTATTTTACTACCTCTCCTTAAAATCCGTTAATGTCTTTCCATTGAAGATGGAATTCTATTCCATTAGTAATGACCAAACTCTTGAACATGACTTAGCCAGCCTTGTGTTTTTCAGTCTCAGCTAACACCACTCTTTCCCTGGCTTTGCACTTAAGCCCAACTGGGCTTTTCTTCAGTTCCTCAAATATGCTGTGCTCCTTCCTGCCTTAGAGCTTTGGCATATACTGTTCCCTTTGCCGTATAATCTCTCCTCTTCCTTACGTAGTTATATTCTTCTTCCTCAGGAAAGCTTGCTTAGATACCATCATACCCAACACCCACATTGATTACCCTACTATGTGTTTCCATAATAACCTCTGCTTTTCCTTTTTTTTTTTTTTTTAAAGATTTTATTTATTTAATTTTTTCCCCCAAAGCCCCAGTAGATAGTTGTATGTCATAGCTGCACATCCTTCTAGTTGCTGTATGTGGGACTCGGCCTCAGGATGGACGGAGAAGTGGTGCCTCGATGCGCACCCGGGATCCGAACCCGGGCCACCAGCATTGCAGCGCGTGCACTTAACCACCAAGCCACAGGGCCGGCCCCCCTCTGCTTTTCCTTTGTAGGATTACTCAGTTTTGTGTTTATATTTATTTGTGTGCTATTTGATATTTCCTTCATTGGATGGGAAGCTTCTTGAAGGCAGGAATGTGTCTGTTCTATTAATCTTCAATGCGTGTCAAAGACTGATATGCTTTTTCCAGCGTCATCTTTATGAATTGCTTGGAAACTTGGATCACTTCAATCTGTGCTTGCTTGCGTAATTGCCCACATTCTGTCCCATATTAACCACTAATATGATTAGCTTCTGTGGCTAACTGGCTTCTACCTTTGAAGACAGGCTGGTCTAGGAAGTCCATAAATTGTTTTCTGTATTGTACTGAATTAAGTCTGTCCAAGCTCCTCTATGAGAGGAGATCTACAAATATGGAATCATATACCTTTAAGCTCCAAGAGGCAAATAGTTTCATTTTCATCAACCTTGAGAGTATTCTGAAACGCCTATTATTGATGAAATCCTTCTCCTGGAATGTGGCCAAATGGGAAATCAAAGGCTAACCCTGACAGCTCACTTTCCTCTCAGGCTCCAGTGACATTTTCTTCTAAGAAACATGATTTTAGGAAGTCATGGCTTAGTTTCCTGGTAAAATCAATGTAACATGTCTTCTTTGATGTGTAATTTGCTACTGCTAAGGTGTGTAAAAATTCCTTAGACGTCTGAGTCTAACTTGATGATCTTTTGAATTCTATATACTCTAAGTACTTATTATGTTCCAGATGACTTGCATGTTAGATTAGGTATTAGTTCTGCTAAATTCTAATTAATAGACAGTATTTACTAGGAAGATTGATTTCTTGTGAATCATTTCTGTAGGCTTATTTGGATCAAGGAAGAAATTATTTAGCCAAACTAATTTACAGTCAAAGCCTAATAGTGGTAACACCTGTCCGTGGACAAGATCTAATACTGTGGTTCTCAACCTCAGGTGCACATTACAATCACCTGGGAGGCTTTTAAAACTCCTGATACCTGGGTGCACCCCAGACCAATAAATCAGAATCTCTGGGAGCTGGACCCAGGCATCTTTAGTTTTTGAAGCCCCTCGGGTGATTCCAACGTGTAGCCAAGATTGAGAACCACTCGATCTGGTAGGAATTTCCACTCAGAAATTCAATAAGGAAGTCACCCTTTCACTGTGTATCTGTATTATTGTAGTGGATGTTTTAGACTTCCCATGTAAACCTCTTTTGAGTCTGCCTCACTCTTAACTGGAAGGATGCCATCATGGGCTTAATGAGAATAGCATGGACTGTACTGAGTTATGTGCCAGTCACTGGGAAGCCCTTTTATATATGAGCACATTTAATCCTTAAGAACAACCTTATGATACTTAGTTATTATTCACTCCATTTTTATAAGTGAGGAAGTAGGCTTAGAGTGGTTAAATGACTTGCCCAAAGTTTGTTTGATTCTAAAGACTCTTTAACCTCAACCACTTCCTTTTCTAAGGTGCCTAGACTATTGATGACACTTTGAGCCCACTACTTTTTGTGATAGGCTTGTCCACTAGCCACATGCTAACAGGCCAGAGGCTGGTTGAAAGCACCGCTTACTGATAAGGCCTGGAAAGACAAAGACCTGACAGAGTTGGTGCGATAGAATCTCTAGCCCAACACGGAGGAAAACCACATGGAAATTGTGGGCTTCTAATCCTCTTCTAAACATCTTTTTTAAAAAAAAACTGGCTTACTACAATAGATCTTAATGGAAATAATCAGGCTTGGTAATCCCATAAAAAACCAAATGCACAATTTAAGACATAGTCATCCATGCTATTGGGTACTGTAATTGAAATCATAGAAGCCAAAATATTGTTGATGATGGGGAAGTTTATTCTCTTAACTTTATAGTCTTGTGATGGTCTCTTAGTGGTTTTTGGATTCTGAAACTTCTCTCCTGGAATCCGGTAGTCTCATTTACTTACACATCTAATTACTATGGGTTCCAGAAGATAACCTTGGATTGTCAGAATTGTTTATACTAGGAGGCGTAGGCAAGTAATGTAAATGAGTCAATAGATGATTGAAGTGGAGCAGATGAAAGACAGTAGGGAGTGATGGGGACTGTGGTGAACTCTTGTTCCATTTTTAGAGATGAGAATAGGCTCTAGCCTATTGTTGCCATGAGTTGTCAGATCTTCTAATTTTTCTAAAGAACCTACAGATCTATATTTTTGGGTGAAATTTCCCAATTTTTAGGTGAAATCTTCCAAATAAAACATGTCTAAGTGCTGAATCCAGCCTGAGGGTTACTTGTTTACTTGCTGTGCTTTTGAATCTATCCTGAATAGTGGACCCTGCTCTTTGCTAAGCTCTTCAGTCTTATTGATCAAGGATAATTCCCTTAGGACGAACTCATTATATAGTTAATTTGCTCTCCAAAGGACAAGGTGTTCCCTCCTCGTACTGTAGACCCATTGGTTGCTGGAAGTGCCCTTTGAGAGCATGCCAGTTTTCCTTTCACTGAGCTGCAGACCCAGATTTTGAATCTAATTTTGAGAAGCAAACAGGTGTTGGGCATAGTTACCCTATCTATACATTGAAGTGGCTGTAGGGCGTCATTTTGCCAATGAGTGTAATGCAGCATGTTTTATAAAGCTGTATGACTTGTAATTTCCTCTGCAAAAATTGAGCTTTTACTGAAGCGCTTTTCTGTAAGGGAGTATCTCTGGCCGCATATGATTTAAATAGAATTCTTTATTCTGGTACGTTTTGACTTAACATCCTTCCATTAATTAATTTTTCTTTATATTATAGGCATATAGTTGGAAAGAGAGGGGACACTAGGAAGAAACTAGAAGTGGAGACCAAAACTTCTATTAGCATTCCTAAGCCTGGACAAGAAGGAGAAATTGGTAAGAATCAGTATATATATAAGTTGTATTTGCAAACACTTTTGCATGTATATGGAATAATGTGACCCAGCTGAGGTGTTGAGTGACTGTATTCTTTATGGGGTTCTACAGCTATTGGCCTTTTTATAATATATCAGTATCAACCTCCCAAATGAGGGAAGATGTAGTTAGACAACCTTATCTTGATTGAGTACCTGGGCCTTCATTTTATACTTCACCATGCACTGATGGAATAAAGCTTCCAGATCTCATTGAGTACTAGCAGATTTCTTTTATGCTTTAGTCGCTTGAAATGGAGTTTGTGAGTTATTTCAAGTTAGAATTGAGATCAATGAGATCAGCGAATTCGAAATAAAGTTTAGCCCTTTCCATAAGTGTTCTCTTGTTTTTACCTTGCTTTGTAGACTGGAAAGAAAATTATGAGAGTAATGATTAAAATAACCTGCTTCAAATAACTGCTCAGGTGAGGAAAAATAGTTTAGCAATGTAAATCAAGTCAGAAATTGTCTGTCCCAAGCATCAGTGTGAACCAAGGGCACAGGCTTGTGTTGTAAAATGGCTTTGAGTGAGGGGCACTGTAGGGATAAAATTTTTAAAAACCCATTCTAAAATGATAGGACTTTTTCAAAGTCAAATAAGTGCAGCAGCCTCCAATAATTCATTTTCCATAAACACCCATAGATTGTATTAAGTTTTAGGAGAAAAAAGTTACAAGTACTCTTCTCATTTTGTGCTGTGTAAGAATAATCACTGTGACAGATGAGCAGCAGTGGACTTTAGAGCGGTGCTGTCCAAAAGGACTTTCTGTGATAATGGGAATGTTCTGTATCTGCACTGTCTGGTACAGGAGCCAACAACCACATGTGACTATGAGTGCTTGAAATGTAGCTAGCGTGACTGAGAAACTGAATTTTTAATTCTGTTTAATTCTAATTTATTTTACTTTTAATGTAACTAGCTACACGTGGGCTCCTATATTGGACAGCAAAGTGTTCGAGTTTTCCCCAGCCCTTTGGTAACTTCAGCAAACTCTAGCATATGAACTTTAATGACATTTTTGAAGGACTTTCGTTAAAATAAATATTCAGTTCGTTAAAATTACAGATACAAAAACTTGGGTCTTTCCTTAAGTTTAAAGATTCAAGTTACAAATATTGAAGTAATTTTATAATTGTATTAAAGGTTATTTCTTTAGTTTTTTTCTGATGATAAAATTAATACATGCTTTCAAAAAACGAAAGCTTGCAGAAATTGTATATAAAGTGTAAAGGGATGTCTCTCTCTCTCTCTCTCTTTTTTTTTTTTTGTGAGGAAGATCAGCCCTGAGCTAACATCCATGCCAATCCTCCTCTTTTTGCTGAGGAAGACCAGCCCTGAGCTAACATCTATTGCCAATCCTCCTCCTTTTTTTTTTTTCCCCTTTTTCTCCCCAAAGCCCCAGTAGATAGTTGTATGTCATAGTTGCACATCCTCCTAGTTGCTGTATGTGGGACGAGGCCTCAGCATGGCTGGAGAAGCAGTGCGTCGGTGCGCACCCAGGATCCGAACCCAGGCCGCCAGTAGTGGAGCACGCGCACTTAACCACTAAGCCACGAGGCAGGCCCAAGGGATGTCTCTTGTAATATAACCTCAGACATAATCACTATTAACAGTTGAATGTGTTCCCCATTTTTTCTATCCATATAGTAACATAATTTTTATTGCAGTAAAAAGTATGACATGGTATAAATGTGGAAACCTTAGCCATTTTACAATACTGGAGTCATTCCAAAGTTTATCCAGAAAAGGGGAGGCAGGTTGTAAATTCCATTTTGACTTAGAAAGCACAAATATTTCAATGTGAAAAACGAGTGTGTCTAATTGTTAAAAGTAAGAATTTATTGGAACTAATTTAATTGAAAAACAAGAAGATAAACTGGCTTATTGATCTTGTAGGGAAGTAAAGTATATAGGAAAATCAGATTTACTGGTTAGAGTAAATTGAGTTGTGATGTGAAATCAAAACTGCAGTTGCATTGGTGTGGTATTTGCTGTCATTTATTCATTTTCTTTTGCCTCTCCTAAATTAGACTAGAGAAGGAAATGATTTAGTAGGTTTTAATTTGTCCTCTAGTCAAGGATCTGGTCTACTCTGTTTTGAAGTCTCAGGCAATGGGGTAGAAAAAGATGCTTTTAAAATGGTACTGTCATTGTAGTTAGGGAATTGGTTTTTTAAAATTTAACATCAGTGCCTTTAATAATTTTCTTCCTATATTTTCCTTGTAGTCCTTAGACCCATGCCACGTAAGTTCTGGTCTCAGATATTTGTAGTTGTAGAATATTTCTAACCTCATCATATTTGCTCTTTAGTCATTGTTTAATGAACTTGGAATCTTTTTTGGAAATCAGTCTGTCTGAGCACCTTTCAAGTGCCCTTTTCAATTTTCTGTGTTACAAAAATGAAAACATCTTATTAGTCTTATTCTTTACCAAACCACCTCCTGAATGAAAAAGAACAGATTTAGCATTTTGTACCAAACTTTTACAGATATAAAACATAAACGTGACTTTTAAGCTTCCCTTCCCTCCACCCCTTTTTCTTTTAGTTTCTCACTGTATTTTTGATCTCTGGCAGAGATAATTATAATTTCTACTTTCCTTCAATTTTGCCCCAGTTTGCCTTTGAACCCTCCTATATCAGTACTTCTCTAGCACAATATTTGGGTGCCTGCTATGGATACTTCCTTTCACTGGGCATTTGAGTCTTTTGGATTCTTAAAATATTCTATTTGATAGTATAAATAATGTCATTAGAAAACACCATCTCTCTACTTCTTACATTTTTAGGTTATTATTTATGTCAATTTTTTACTTAGGCAAACAGTTCTCAGGCTTTCTGTTCATTCATTCATTCACAATTTACTTCTTTTCCTAGAAATTTCCATCTTGTTTCTCTACAACAAAATGGATATGATATCTTCATTATTATTAAGAAGTAGAAAGGTTGTTCTTATAGAAAATTTCAAGTGCTTTAACGGAAAATATTAGGACAAATAAATGGGATTATTTCTTTAACTTCTGCAGTTGCCTGGAAGGAACAAGCTTTGTGCTCTTTAAAGTACGTAGCACATATTGCTGCTATTGCAGCTAATACTTCAATATTTTATGTCATATTCAGAAGTCTGTCTTTTAGTCTTTGTTGAAATGCCAGTTTTGTTCATTGTTCATATCTTCTGCACCTTTCCTTAGTTTCTGTTTTGAACCAAGCCTTGCCAGTTCTGGAACCTAGAAGTTCAATACCTGCTTAAACAGAGATTGTATAATCCCTAAACAGTTTTGTTTTTTGCAGACAGTGGTCTATGCTTTGTGGCTTTTTTCCCCCTACTGTCATTTATGTATGCTTAAAGACATAGTCCAGATCAAAGAAGGCCAAATTACACCAAAATGTAGAAATTTGGTATCCATCCATGCAATATAGATGTAGATAAACGTTTTTACTTTGCTTCTGTTTTCATACTTATAGAACAGGATTGTATATGTTGTAGTAGACTTGCCTTTGTTCTTTTACTATCATGAAGCACTAATAATTTTTGCCACAGTATTTTTTTTAATTGAGGTAAAATTTATGACAAAATTCTATTTTTTTGTTCTTAATTTTTTATCGTTATTTGAATTTTTGTGTGTGGTATTGTTCTTACTTTTGTTGTTGTTGTGGTAAAATATACACAACATACAATTCACCATTTTGACCATTTTGAAGTGTTGAATTCATTGGCATTTAGCACATTTACAATGTTGTGCAACCATCACCATTATCTAGTTCCAGAACATTTTTTAAAATTATTATTTTATTGAGGTCATATTGGCTTATAACAGAATATTTTTATTATCTTAAAAGGAAACCCCATACCCATTAAGCAGTTACTCCCCATTCCTCCCTACCCCTAGTCCTTGGCTACCACTAATCTTCTTTCTGTCTCTATGAATTTGCCAGTTCTGGATATTTCCTATAAATGGAAACATACAATATGTGGCTTTTTGTGTCTGGCATCTTTCCCTTAGCATAATGTTTTCAAGATTCATCCATATTTTTGCATGTATCAGTACTTCATTCCTTTTTTTTGGCTGAATAATATTCCATTGTATGGAGATACTACATTTTGTTTATCTGTTTATCAGTTGATGGACATTTGTGTTGTTTCTACCTTTTGGTATTGTGACTAGAGCTGCTATGAAGATTTGTCTACAAGTTTTTTTTTGATCACCTTTTTTACTTCTTGTGGGTTTCTATCTAGGAGTGGAATTGCTGGGTCATATGGTAATTCTCTTTTTAATTCTTTAAGGAATTGCCAAACTTTTCCATAGCAGCTGCACCATTTTACGTTCCCACCAACAAGCTATGAGGGTTTGCTTTGTAGCTTTTGAATTAATTTTTCTGCTTCATCAGCTGGTCTTAAGGATATTCTGTTTTTAGATCTTATTCTGCTTACAATTGAATTCATTGGTAACTTTCTTACCCCTGGTACTGTCCCCTGTTCAGAATTATGTACCCATTCAGGATTGCTTTAGCTCCCCAGAGATGATGGTATTAGGAGGTCCCTATCTTATAAGCACTTGATGATCCTTGAACATGTTAACTCTTTTTTTTTTTTTTGCTTACAGTAATCACTGGCCAGCATCGAAGTGGTGTAATTTCAGCCCGAACTCGGATTGATGTTCTTTTGCTCACTTTTAGAAGAAAGCAGCCCTTCACTCACTTCCTTGCCTTTTTCCTCAATGAAGTTGAAGTTCAGGAGCGATTCCTGAAGTTCCAGGAAGAGGTACTGGAGAAATGCTCCATGGTAAGCAGCAAACAAAACAAAAAGCTAAAAAGGAAAATAAAGAGTACAAAAATGATTCGTAATTCAAACAGTAGATACAAATCTCTCCTCCTACCAAAATAGGTAATCATTTGTGGTGGTTTCTTTTAATTCTGAATTGACATAAGTCTCTATATATTATTGAGATATTCTTTAAAAATTTCAAGACACAAAAGGATCATCCTAATGGGCACACTATTCTGCACCTCGTGGGTGGCAATGTTAATGAGATGCCATTATCTGTAGGTCTTCTGCCTCTGGGTAGTCATGGCTTATTTGGGGTTAGTAACTAAAAGACAAATTTGCATATAGAATTGTCATACTTATGTAAGAGTGAAATGCTTGTGACTAGGGTAATAGCAGATGAGTTTAGTTTTCAAACTCCTTTTGGATATAACTTTAGGTGATTTAAAGAAATATTTATTGATTTTTAAAAATATTTATGAATGTAATATATATTTATTATAGAAAATTTAGAAAATACAGAAAAGATTAATAAAAAGTCACCCATCATCTCACCACTGAGAGATAATGATGTGGCTTATTTGTGTGTGTGTACACACACATACATTTAAAAAATAAAATGTGACTTGTATATGGTTTTATATCTTGCTTTCTTTGAAATTTAGCATTATACCTTGATCATTGTTTTGTCATTGAACAAAAACGTTAAGTCTTTTTACCTTTGCTTTGGAGACCAGAAAGGAAATTATAGCAGTGATGACTGAAATAGCATAATCTGTTTCAATAAATCTTCAAGTGACTTAATTTTTAATGGCTGCTTACTATTCAATCATATGGATATATAATTATTTAATCTTTTTTTCTGTTTTTTCATTATTATAACTAATGATGTTATGAGTATTCTTCTGCATATATTTTTCTGCACTACTCTAATTAGTTTCTTACTCAGTAAATTCCTGGAAGTGGAAAGAGAGTATTTGTGTGTTTGAGGTTTTTGATATATATATATCCAAATTACCTTCAGGAAATGTTATAGCACTTTATATTCCAAATTGTAGGTTTCTTTAAGTTTCTTTTCCTACCCTTGCCAGTATTAGGTGTTATTATTCTTTTAAGTTTTTTTTGTAGTCCAATTGATAAAAAATACTAGCTCATTGCTTTACTGTTCATTTATTTGATTATTGGTGAGGTAAGACTTTTTCATATGTTTAACTCTTGTTTCTTCATGTCTTGGCTGATTTTTCTCTGAGAGTGTTAATTTTTTAATTTATTTGTAAGAACCTCATGTATATTAAGAAGATCAATATTACTTCATAAT
Source organism: Ceratotherium simum simum (assembly GCF_057802395.1). Classification (NCBI taxonomy): domain Eukaryota; kingdom Metazoa; phylum Chordata; class Mammalia; order Perissodactyla; family Rhinocerotidae; genus Ceratotherium; species Ceratotherium simum. Next base: position 29,355,136 of record NC_141905.1, read on the forward strand.
TTACATTTAACTTTTTAGTTCATTTGGAATGTATTGGATATATAGTCAGTGGTAAGACTGTAACATTTTTTTTAAACTCCTATTTAGTTAACCAGTTATCCCCAGGAGAATTAAAATTTTTTATTTTACCTTAAAAATTATCGTACAGTAAAATGGACTTTTTTGGGTGTACATTTCTATGAATTTTAACACGTGTAGAGTTGTGTAACCACCTACCACACCAGAATACAGAACAATTCTACCACTCGAGAAACTCCCTCATGCTGTCCCTTTATAGTCACCTCTTCCCCATCTCAAACCCTGGCAATCACTGATCTCTTCTTGGTTAGTATAGTTTTGTCTTTCTGAGACTGCCATATAAATGGGATCAACAGTATGTAACCTTTTGAGACTGGCTTTTTTCACTCAGCATAATGCCTTTGAGATTCATCTATGTCGTTGTATGTATCAGTGGTTTCTTTGTATTGCTGAGTAGTATTCCACTATATAGATGCACCAGAGTTTGTTTATCCATCCCCCCATTGGAGGACATTTGAGTTGTTTCCAGTTTTTGGCAATTATGAATAGAACTGCTATAAACATTTGTGTACAGGTTTTTTATGTGAACATAATTTCCATTTCTTTAAATACCCAGGAGTGGGATTGCTGGAATATATGGTGGGTGTATGTTAACTTTATAAGAAACTGCCCACCTGTTTTTCAGAGTGCCTGTACCATTTTGCATTCCCACCAGAAACATAAGAGAATTCCAATTGCTCTACATCCTCGTCACCATTTGGTGGTGTTGACATTTTTATTTTAGCCATTCTAATAGGTGTATAGTGGTATCTTATTGTGGTTTTAATTTACATTTCTCTAATAGCTGATGATGATAAACATCTTTTTATGTGCTTTTTTGCCATCCTTATATCCTCTTTGGTGAGGTGTCCACATCTTTTGCTCATTTAAAAATTGGTTGTTTTCTTACTGTTGAGTTTTGAGGGTTCTTTTATATCTATTCTGGATACAAGTCCTTTCGAGGATATGTGATTTCCAAATCTTTACTCCCAGGCTGTAGCTTGTCTTCTCATTCTCTTATCAGTGTCTTTTGCAGAGCAAAGTTTTTAAATTTTGATGAAGTCCAAAATTATTAATTTTTCTTTTACAGATTGTACTATTTTTTTTTTTTGCTGTGAAAGATTTGCCCTGAGATAACATCTGTTGCCAATCTTCTTCTCTTTTTTTTTCCCCTCTCCAAAGCCCCAGTGCATATTTGTATATTCTAGTTGTAAGTCCTTCTAGTTCTTCTATGTGAGCTGCTGCCACAGCATGGCTACTGACAGATGAGTAGTGTGGTTCTGCACCTGGGAACTTTAACTGCTAGGCCATTTTACTTTTGATGTCATGTTTGAGAACTGTTTGCCTAACCCTAAGTCATGAAGATTTTCTCTCAGAATTTTTATAGTTCTGCTTCTTTATATTTAGATCTGTGATCCAGTTAATTTTTTTATTGATGTCTTAATAATTTATAACATTGTGAAATTTTGGTTGTACATTATTGTTTGTCAGTCCCCATATACATGTCTCCCTTGACCCCCTGTGCCCTCCCCCCACCCCCTTGCCCCTGGTAAACACTATACAGTTCTCTCTGTCTGTGTGTTGGTTTATATTCCACATATGAGTGAGATCATGTGGTGTTTATCTTTCTCTCTGGCTTATTTCACTTAACATAATACCCTCCAGGTCCATCCACGTTGTTGCAAATGGGACAATTTTGTCTTTTTTATGGCTGAGTAGTATTCCATTGTATATATATACCACAACTTCTTTATCTAATCATCAGTCAAGGGACGTTTGTGTTGCTTCCACTTCTTGGCTATAGTGGATAATGCTGCAGTGAACTTAGGGGTGCATAAGCCTCTTGGGATTGTTGATTTCAATTTCGTTGGATAGATTCCCAGTAGTAGGATAGCTGTGATCCAGTTAATTTTTGTATAAGGTGTAAAGTTTAGGTTGAGGTTCTTTTTTTTTGCTTATGGATGTCCATACTGTGTTTTCTCAGTCTTGTAGCAAAGAGAGGAATAAAAGCATGTGGAATAAAATAGAACAATGGTTAATATCTTTGGTTCTTGAAACAGATGGACCTAGGTCTGATTCTGGGTTCCTCGATCTGTGTAGACTTGGGCGAGTGAACATCTCCAAATCTTTACAGCTTGCTTTGGAGAGTTGCAGGAAGGATTAAATGAGATAACATAAAGTACTCAGCATGGTGCTTGATACATAATAAGCATTTAATAAGTGGTAGCAGCTACTTCTGCTATTTTTACGGCTGGTTAGGTTAAAGTTATTACAATTACTTGGCGTATTAGGAGTAGATGAGAGCTGTCTTTGATAGTCGTGGGCAAGGTCAGGGAAAACGTTTTGGGTGAAAATATTTACAAGATCCTTCCTCCTCTCCTTTTCCCTTTTTCTTTTTGCTTTCTCCTGCCCTGCCCATATTGTGCAAGCTGGTTCTTAGGTGTTAGAATATGATGATCAAGATATGCAGATATAGAAATATTAGAATCCAAGAACGTTTTGGGGCCGGGGGTGAGAATTGATTATTTAAGAAGGAGGCTGTGAAGGTGAACAGAGTCATACTGTCTATTCTGTATGAATAGACAGTGTAGAATTGTATAACCCATTTTTAAGTGACATTGTAACTTGGCATTTATGTACCTTAATGAGGGCACATCTATAAGTCAAATACTCAAATACTATATATATATATAGTATGTAAAATTAGTTAACCATGAGAATATCTTTTTTTTCCCTTAACATTTCGTAGCAAGATGATTTCATTCTCACTGGGAGTGGAGGTGGGGTAGGAGAAGATCAGGAACGCTGAAGTTTCCATATGGGCTGGTAAATTTTTTTGGTGGAGGAGGGGCTGCTAAGTTTTGAAGTTATTTTACCTTGTAAATACCGTACCAACTTACTGAAGCTTAGTGATTATTTATTTTTTGGAATGTTACTAATACTTGGTATGGGAGAAGCAGATTGTAATAAATTAGCCTTTTTTTCTCTTTGTGTGTGTATACATTGTCTCACTTTTCTTTTGGCTCCTGACATGGGCTGACAGGAAACAAATATTGGAATGATTACTTTAACTCTGCCAGAATGAGATTGGCTGCTGTGAATGTCATGCTGGCCTTAATCAGTCCGAAGTACTTCCTTCCTGCTTTCAGGGAGACTCCATACTGATATTGCCTTCTTCCTGCTTTTAAATCAGGTCCTGATAACAGCAGGGAGATAAGCACAGCATAAAAGAGTAAAAAGTAAGGGACCATTATCTACCTATCATATGGAAGAAATTTTTAGTGAATTTCATTCTGATGTTAGAACAACGGATGGGCAGATGGCTATAAAAGCCTGTAAGTGTTTTCCAGTAGTACTCTGCATTTGTTACCCCAACTTAGGTGAGTTCCCTTCTAGGAACTTTAAAGAACATATACGTGTTCATTGATATAGCAGTTGTTTCCTGAAAGACTGTGGCATTCAGTCTTTTGGTTTCTCTGAGACTCAGTTGACATCTCTGATAGAATTTCTTCATCTCCAAAATAGGAATGATCTCAACATTCTCTTACAGGAAAAAGATGACAGCTTTTTATATAATGTTGGCTTATAAATTTTTTGAATTTATATATGTATTTGTTATATACATTTATTAAAATAAAATTATGGTATACACACTGTTTTGTAACTATGTTTTTGATTTAACAACATATTTCAGATCAATACATATAAGTGTAATTACTGTTTTTAATTGCTTTGAAGTATTCTATTCTGTGAATGTACCTTAACATATTTAATCAATCTCCTATTGATGGAACAATAAAGGAAATTATTTCTATTAAATAATGCTGTAATGAACATTTTTGTACATGCATCTTTATGTCCTTGGCTGATGGTTTGTTTGGGATACATTTTGGGGTAAATTCTTAGAAGTAGAATACGTGGGTTAAGGGAATGTAAACTTTAAATTTTTGATAGTTTTTTTCCATTTTATTTAAAAAATCAACTTTATTCTGTTATAACTTACATACAATGTAATGCACCTGTTTTAAGAGTACACTTTGATGAGTTTTGACAAACGTATACAACAGTTTAACAACCATCACAAACAAGACATAGAACATTTCCATCACCCCACAAAGTTCCCTTGTACCTCTTTGTGGTCAGTCCCCCTCCCTGCCATCTCATCTCCAACCAGCGATTCCAGGCAACCACTTATCTGCTGCTTGTTACTATTAGATTTCCCCTTACTAGAATTTCATATAAATGGAATTATACAGTATATAGTTTAGTTTTATAGGCAACTGTCAGAACTATTACCAAAGTGGTTGTGCCTCTTCTACTGCAAATAATACATGAGAGTTTAGGATGTTCCACATTCTTGTCAACATTTGGTGTCTGTCTTGTTTTGATTTTGGCCACCCTGGTAGGCATGCTGTGGTGTCTTGTGGGTTTAGAATACATTTCCCTGATGGCTAATGCTGCTGAGCATCTTTTCATGTGCTTTCTGGCCTTTTATGTATGTGCCTTTGCGAAGCGTCAGTTCAAATCTTTTGTCCATTTTGGTTGTTGTTGGTGGTGGTGCTTTAACTCTTCTCTTTATTTTTTTATTGTGGTAAAGTGTACATAACATAAAATTTACCATTTTAACCATTTTTAAGTGTACACGTTTGCCTATTTTTAAGTGTTTTTTTGTTTGTTTCTTACTACTGAGTTGTAAGAGTTCTTGCATGTTGTAGAAACACATCCTTTATCAGATACATGTTTTACATCTATTTTGTCCCAGTCTGTGGTTTGTCTTTTCATTTTGTTAGTGTTTTTTAAAAAGCAGAAATTTTTAATATGATAGTCTAATTTTTTTATAGTTTATGCTTTTTGTGTTGTCTCTAAAAATCGCTGCCTACCCCAAGATGTCAAAGTTTTCTTCTATAAACTACAAACTGTAAAACTATGTTTTATATTTTAGCTTTTATGTTTAGGTCAGTGATTCATTTTGAGTTAATTTTTATGTACAGTGAGCGGTAAGGGTTGAGATTCATTTTTTCTCATATAGATATCTAGTTGTTCAAGCACCATTTGTTGAAAAGATTATCCTTTTCCTGTTGAATGACCTTGATACCTTTGTGAAAAGTCAAATGACCGTATACGTCTGGGTCTGTTTCTGGACTCTGTTCTGTGCGTTTATCTATATGTCTATTCTTGCACCAATACTATACAGTCTTGGTTACTATAGCTTTATAATCAGTCGTGTAACAGATAGTGTAAGTTCTCCAACTTTGTTCATTTTCAAGATTGTTTTGTCTATTCACAATGCTTTGTATTTCCATATAAATTTTAGAATCATCTTGTAATTGATACCATAATGCCTGCTGGGATTTTAATTAGAATTGTATTGAATCTATAGATCAGTTTGGGGAGAATTATCGTCTTAACAATATTGAGTTTTCTAATCCATAAACATGGTATATGTTTATTGTTTAGGTCTTCTTTAATTTCTCTTAGTAATGTCTTATAGTTTCCAGTGTACAGGTTGCACATATAGCTTGTTAAAGTTTATTCCTAATTTTTATTTTTTGATGCTATTATAAATGAAACTGCTTTTTAATTTCATTTTCTAATTGTATGCTGCTTGTGTTATTATTATTATTATTTTTTAGCTTTGTAATATAGTTTATTTATTGTGGTAACATTGATTTATAACATTGTATAAATTTCAGGTGTACATCATTATACTTCTATTTCTGCATAGATTATATCATGTTCTCATGTTCACCACCCAAATACTAATTATAATCCATCACCCCACACATGTGCCTAATTATCCCTTTCACCCTCCTCCCTCCCTTCTTCCCCTGTGGTAACCACCAGTCCAGTCTCTGTCTCTATGTGTTTGTTGTTTTTATCTACTACTTAATGAGTGAGATCATACGGTATTTGGCCTTCTCCCTCTGACTTATTTTGCTTAGCGTAATACCCTCAGTGTCCATCCATGTTGTCACAAATGGCTGGATTTCATCGTTTCTTATGGCTGAGTAGTATTCCATTGTGTATATATATCACATCTTCTTCATCCATTCATCCCTTGATGGGCACTTAGGCTGCTTCCAAATCTTGGCTATTGTGAATAATGCTGCAGTGAACACAGGGGTGCATGTATCTTTACGCATTGGTGTTTTCGTGTTCTTTGGATAAATATATGCTGCTTGTATTAAAATTGCCCTAGGTTTTTCATGTTTGGGGATGGTACTGTAAATGGTATCTTTTATTTTCAGCTTTCAGGGGTGCATTATTACTTTATGGAAATACAGTTGATTTTTGTATGTTGACCTTGTATCCTGTGACCTTGCTAAATTCACTTATTAGTCCTAGTAATTGTGTATTAGTTTGCTAGGGCTGCTATAACAAAGTACCACAGACTGGGTGGCTTAAACAATAAAAATTTATTTTCTCACAATTCTGGAGGCTAGAAGTCCAAGATCTAGATATTAACAGGGTTGGTTTCTTCTAAGTCCTCTCTCCTTGGCTTGTAGGTGGCCATCTTCTTCTGGTATTGTCAATTGGTCTTCCCTATGTGTGTGTCTGTGTCCTAGTCTCCTCTTTTTATAAGGACACCAGTCATACTGGATTAGGGCCCACCTCTTTGACCTCATTTTACCTTAATTACCTCTTTAAAGACCTGTGTGCAGTCCAGTCACATTCTGAGTTAATGGGGGTTAGGACTTCAACATATGAATTTTGGGGAGACAAAATTCAGCCCATAACAAATTGTTCTGTGGTTTACCTAGAACTTTCTACGTATATAATCATTTCATCTGTGAATAAAGATAGTTTTATTTCTTTCATTTCAATCTGTGTGCCTAGTATTTCTTTTTCTTGCCTTATTGCATTCGCTAGGACCGCCAATACAGTGTTGAATAGAAAAGATGAGAGAGGACATTCTTTCCTTGTTCTTGATCACAGGAGGAAAGAATTCAGTCTTTTATTATTATTATTATTTTTTTATAATTTTATTTATTTATTTTTCCCCCAAAGCCCCAGTGATAGTTGTATGTCATAGCTGCACATCCTTCTAGTTGCTGTATGTAGGACGTGGCCTCAGCATGGCCGGAGAAGCGGTGCGTCGGTGCACGCCCGGCATCCGAACCCGGGCCGCCAGTAGCAGAGCGCGCACACTTAACCGCTAAGCCACGGGGCCGGCCCCAGTCTTTTATTATTAAGTTTAATGTAAGCTGTAGGTTTTTTCACAGATGCCCTTCGTCTGGTTGAGGAAATTCCATTCTGTTCCTAGTTTGCTAAGAATTTTTTAAAAACATCATGACTGTTAAACTTTGTCAGTTACTTTTTCAATATCTATAAGATTTACATATTTTTTCTTCATAGTGTAAATATGCTTTATTACATTAATTGGTTTTTAAATTTTAAACCAGTCTTGCTCCTTAGATAACCTCACTTGGTTTTGATGTATTATCATTTTATATATTGTTAGATTTGAATTACTAGAGCTTATTAAGGAGTTTTATATCTATGTTCATGAGAAGTTATTGGTTTTAGTTTTCTTTTCTTGTGATGTCTTCATCTGGTTTTGATATTAGGGTAATACTGACTATCTAATTCAAAACCAGAGAGTAAAATGAGTTGGGAAGTGTTCTCTTCTTTATTTTCTGAGTTCGTGTAGATATTATTTCTTCCTTAAAGGTTTAGTAGAATTCACCAGTGAAGCCATCTAGATTGGGAGTTTTCTGAGAAAGTTTTACATTATGAATTCTGTTTCTTTAGCCAAGTTAGGACTATTTAGGTTTATCTACTTCTTCTTGAGTGTGTTTCGGTATTTTGTGTCTTTCAAGGAATTTGTGTATTTCATCTTACGTTTTTGAATTTTATTGGAATAAAATTGTTGATATATTTTATTTTTTTAATGGCTGCAAGTTCTGTAGTGATATTCCCTCTTTTATTGCTGATATTGATAATTTGTGCCTTTTCTGTTTTATTTCTGATCTGTCTAGCCAGAGGTTTATCAATTGTATTGGTCCTTTTAAAAAAAACCTAGCTTTTGGTTCCATTGATTTTTCTCTATTGTCTATTTTCTATTTCATTGATTTCTGCTTTTATCTTTATTATTGTATTTCTTATGCATAGCTTTGGGTTTAATTTCATCTTTCCTTTTTTGGCTTCTTAATGTAGAAACTTATATCTTTGATATGAGACTTTTCTAAGAAAGAAGCACTTAAAGATGTTAATTTCTCTCTACACATTACTTTATCTGCATCCCCTCAAACTTGATATGTGTACTTTCATTTTCATTTAGTTCAAAATATTTTCTTATTTCCTGTGTGATTTTTTTTTAGTATTTTAATTAAACTTTTTATTTTAAGATAATTATAGATTCACATGCATTGTAAGCCTCATGATTTCTTATTTGACCCATATGTTACTTAGAACTATGTTGTTTACTTTTCTACATTTGGGGATTTTCCAAATATCTTTTTATTACTGATTTCTAATTTAATTCTTTTGGTCAGATAACATACTGAGTATGATTCCAGTTCTTTTAAATGCATTTATACCTGTTTTCTGTTCCAGAATTTGGTCTATCTTGGTAAATGTTCTATGTACATTTGAAAAAGGTGTGTATTCCGATGTTTTGTGGTTGATTGTTTTATAAATGTTTTATGTCATCTGGTCATTAGTGATCTTTATGTCTTCTATATCCATACTGATGTTCTATCTACTTGTACTGTTAATTATTGAGAGAGGACTGTTGAAATCTCCAACTATAATTGTGGATTCACCTATTTCTCCTTTCAGTTCTGTCATTGTTTTCATATCTTCTTTTTTTTGTTTGGAGTATGGAAAATTTATGATTAGCCAGCATAATCAGAAGATGATAGACTAGTGTCCTAAAAAACCATCTTAAAATCATACAGAATCTTGAGGCAGTTATATAGGGGAAATGAGCAGGAAAGGAGGGAATTTAGGGACGTCGACCATCTAGTGTGATGCAATTCAAAGGTGCCATATTATCTCTTTCTTCTGTCATTCATGATGGGTACCAACGTAGAGTTTTTCTTTCTGGAGGTCATCATGTTCCTTGGGAATTCAGAGAACAAAATTATCGTCTTATCACAGCTGGGAGATATACGTAAGCAAGAGTCATAGAACTAGCAGATCGTGTATTTTGCAGAAGTGAAAGGTGCTTAGTCATCTAGGCTAGTCATCTAGGCCATATGTACAGGCTAGAGTGCATTCTCAGTGACTAGTGAGTCAGGATCACAGTTACAATATTGCTTCCTTTCCCTAAGGTGGCTTCCCTCATGCTAACTTAAAATGTAGCTGTTACACCAGTGCTTCAGATCAGACTTACTGTTCTGCTTTTAAGGGCTGATCACATGGGACCATCTGAATAATTCAACATCGTGTCACTATTTTTTTTTTACTTTTAAAAATTTTATTGTGGTCACATTGGTTTATACCATTGTATAAATTTAAGGTGTACATCATTATACTTCTGTTTATGCATAGATTACATCATGTTCACCACCCAAAGACTAATTACAGTCCATCACCACACATATGTGCGTAATCATGCCTTTTGCCCTCCTCCCTCCCCCCCTTCCTCTCTGGTAACCTTCAATCCAATCTCTGTCTCTGTGTGTTTGTTTGTTGTTGTTATCTTCTACTTATGAGTGAGATCGTACGGTATTTGACCTTCTCCCTCTGACTTATTTTGCTTAGCATAATACCCTCAATGTCCATCATGTTGTCACAAATGGCTGGATTTCATCATTTCTTATGGCTGAGTAGTATTCCATTGTGTATATATCGTATCTTCTTGATGAATTGATCCCTTTATAATTATGAAATGTCCCTTTTTATCCCTAATAGCATTCCTTGTTCTGAGATCTACTTTTTCTGATGTTAATATAGTCATTCCAGTTTTCTTTTGATTAGTATTTGCATTGTATATCTATTTCCATCCTTTCACTTTTAGCATATTTGTATCTTTATGTTCAAAATAAGTTTCTTAAAGGCAGCATATAGTTGGATATTGTTTTTTATTTTATTTTAATTTTTTTATTTTTTTTATTTTTATTTTTTTTCCCCCAAAGCCCCAGTAGATAGTTGTATGTCATAGTTGCACAGCCTTCTAGTTGCTGTATGTGGGATGCGGCCTCAGCATGGCCGGAGAAGTGGTGCGTCGGTGCACGCCCGGGATCCGAACCCGGGCCACTAGCAGCAGAGCGCGCGCACCTAACTGCCAAGCCATGGGGCCGGCCCAGGATATTGTTTTTTTTGAATCTGGTCTGACATCTCTGCCTTTTAACTGGAGTGATTAGGCCATTTACTTTTAATGTAATTATAGATATGGGTGTCCTAAAAAACCATCTTAAAATCATACAGAATCTTGAGGCAGTTATATAGGGGAAATGAGCAGGAAAGGAGGGAATTTAGGGACGTCGACCATCTAGTGTGATGCAATTCAAAGGTGCCATATTATCTCTTTCTTCTGTCATTCATGATGGGTTTAAATCTACCATTTTGCAGTTTTTTTGGCCCCATCTTTTGTTTGTTCTTTTTTTCTTACCATTTTTTGGATCTAGGATTTTTTAAAAATTTCATTTTATCCACACTAGTGGCTTATTAGCTACACCTGTTGGTTTTATTTTTTAAGTAAAAGCTCTAAGGTTTACAAAAATGTCTTTAATTCATCACCTTCGAATAATAATATACCACTTTATTTATAAGAACCTTACAATATATCATCTGTTTTCTTCCTCCTATCCTTTGTCTAGTTGTCATTAATTTTGCTTCTATATATAAATAACTTTCTGTAAGATTTCTTATAGTTCAGGTTTGCTGGAAACACTTTCTCTGAGCTCTTATTTGTCTGAAAAAAATCTTTAATTCATCTTCTTTTTTGAAAGATAATTTTTACTGGTTTTAGGATTCTAAGTTGATAGTTTTTTCTTTCAGCATTAGAAAGACATCATTCTGTTGTCTTTTGCTTGTATAATTTCTAATAAGAAATCTGTTGTAATTCCTTCTTCCTTTATGTGTAATATGTTTAGCTGCCTTTTTTTTCTCTTATGGGAAATAATTTTAAATTTATAAAAATTGTGAAAAAAATAATACAAGGAATACCTATATGCTCTAATGCTATATGATCTAATAATGTTCTTTGTAACATTTGCAATACAAGTTCCAAGGTAAGGTCAGGAATTGCATTTAACTTTCACTCCTTTAACCTCTTTTAATTGGAACATTTCATAGTCTTTCTGACTTTTATGTCATTGACATATTTGAAGTAGAGCGTTCTTTTTTGCGTTTGTCTTATGTTTCCTCACGGTTAGCTTGATGTTACGCTTTCTCCGAGTGTTGCATAGGTGGTGGTGTGTCCTTCTGAGGATATCACATCTAGGGACATATATTGTTCATCTGTCTTTCATAGGTGATGTTACATCCAGTCAAGATGTTGCCCAATTTCTCCTAAGTATAATAACTATATTTTATATTTCCCTTGTGACTAATAAGCAACCTGTGGGGAGATACTCTAGGATTGTGCAAGTATCCTGCTCCTCATCAACATTTCTCCTGAGCTTAGCATCCATTGATGATTCTGGCCTCATTCAATCTTTACCATGATGGTTGCAAAATGATCATTTTCCAACTCTAGCGCTCACTTTACATTTAGTATTCAGCCTTGTACATTCTGCTGTAAGGAGGAGACCTTCCTTCTCCCTTTACTTTTACATTTATTTATTATGTGTATGGTTTCATGAATTTTAATTTTTTTCGAGGGCTCACAATTTACTGTTGTGCTTAATTATTTGGTGCTTAAAATATCTCAGATTTGTCTCAGGGTCTCCTCAAACCTTTTTTGAGTATACGTCTTCCTTGGCCTGTGCGTGTGCTTTTGTTCCAGTTCTCCCATATACATGGCTGCTTTTAAATGTCTTAATTTCTCTAAGGTCTTACCCCTGCTTCCTTTTGGAGCCTTAGATGTTCTGTTGTATCCCTGTGCCTCTAATCTCTTGTCCCCAGGTGCCCACAGGTCTGCTGTCCTCTGCAGCTCCCTTGCTGTGCGGGCACTACTTACAGTGGCCTCCACCCTGATATCCAGACTATGGCACTGTTCACAGTAGCACTCCGAGTCAGGCAAGACAGAAGCCAGTTCCTCAGGCAACCTCCTAAGAAGCCAGAACATTGCAGTCTACTTTCATTCTTTTCCTTCTGCCGTAATGGAGGAGTGGAAATTGGGTTGCTTTCTCCTGACGTGTTGTGCTGCACTGGGGAAGGAGTGGGGCAAGGGGTGGAGAGAAAACATGACATTTCGTACTATTTTGAATGCAGTTTTCTCTTGGTTAGGCATTTGCTTGGTTGTTGCAGCTTCTTAACTGGTTTCTAGTGTTCTCCTAAAGCTATTTTGGTCTGTATGTTGTTTATTTGCTGTTTCTGTGGTGAAATGAGGGCCTGGATCTTCTTGGTTTGCCATCTTGCTGATGTTGCTCCAAATTTGGATAATTTTGAGGCATTATTTCCTCAAATATCTTTTCTCTTCTCTTTTTCTTTTCTCCCTCTGGAACTCTGATTACACATATATTAGACCAGTTGCTATTGGTGTACAGGTTACTGAAGCTCTGTTCATTTGTTTTCCAGACTTTTTTTTCCCTCTCTCTGCTTCAGTTTGGATAGTTTCTGTAGCTATGTCAAGTTCACTGATTTTCTTTTGAAGTGTTTAGTCTGTTGTTAATCCCATCCAATGGGATTTTCATTTTTGCTCTTATTTTTTATCTCTTGAAGTTCCATTTGTTTCTTCTTTTTATATCCTCCTTTTCTCAGTATCTTCATGTTTTCCTTAAAATAGTTGAGCTTACTTATAAAAGCTATTTTAAAGTCATTAAAATTTCATTAGCATGATAGCATTCTAGTTCTATTTTTATTGACCAATTTTTTACCTGCTTATGGGTCACATTTTTCTGTTTCTTGCATGTCTGGTAATTTTTTATTGGATGCTGAACATTGTGATTTTACTTTGTAGAGAGCAAACTTTTTTTTCTCTTTAGAGAATCTTAAACTTTGTTGGAAGATAGTTATTTGTGGATTGGCATAATCATTCCAAAGCTTGTTTTTAAGCCTTTTAAGGACAGATCTAGAGTATTCTTTACTCTAGGGCTAATTTAGCCTCACTACTAAGATGTGTCCCTCCTGGAATCTCTGTTCAATGCTCTGTGTATTCAGGAGTGGTCTCTCCACTCTGGCGAGAACTTGAGTGTTTCCCTGCTGTTTGAGCTTTGGGTGTTGTTTGGCTTATAATTCCCCAGAAGTTGTTCTTTATCTGGTCTTGTAGATTTCACCCTATGCATGTGCAGATTGTTGTTCAGTCAAAGTCTCAGAGACATTTATGCAAATTTATGGAGCCCTTTTTTTTTTGCATAGCTTCTTCCTCTTCAGTGCTTGGCCCTGCAAATTTTATTTACCTCGGCATCCCCAAATTCCAGTTTTTGCCACTTTAACTCATTGGGATCACAGCACTCTGTTTGGATTCCCAACTCTGGGTTGCTGTCTGGAAATTGTCTCCAGTCAGAAACCCAGGATGGGGCTCAGTCAGCCCAGCACCATCTGTTATCCAATGTCTGAAAACATCTGTTTTATATATTTTATCTAGTTTTTTAGTTATTGGTGGCAGGAGGGCAAGTCCTGTAGGAGTTAATACTTCATGTGCAAAAGGAGACATTCTCATACATTTTTTAATTGAGATATAATTCATACAACATAAAATTCCCATTTTTAAAGTACGCAGTTCATTGGTTTTTAGTATATTTACTGTTATGCAACTGTTGCCGCTGTCTAATTCCAGAGTATTTCCATCACCTCAAAAAAGAAACCCCATACCCTTTAAGCTGTCACTACCCATTGCCCCCTTCCCCTAGCCCCTGACAACCACTAATCTACTTTCTGTCTCTGCAGATTTGCCTATTCTGAATATTTCATATAAATTGAATTACTTAATATGTGGTCTTTTGTGTCTGGCATCTTTCACTTATAATGTGTTCAGGGTTTATTCATATTTTATCATGTAACACTGTTGCTTTTTTTTTTTTTTTTTGAGGAAGATTAGCCCTGAGCTGACATCTATGGCCAATCCTCCTCTTTTTGCTGAGGAAGATTGGCCTGTGGTAATATCCGTGCCCATCTTCCTCTACTTTATATGTGGATGCTGCCATAGCATGGCTTGATAAGTGGTGTGTAGGTCCCCACCTGGGATCCGAACCTGTGAACCCTGGGCTGCTGAAGTGGAGCACATGAACTTAGCCACTGTGCCATCGGGCTGGCCCTGGTGCTTCATTTCTTTTTATGGCCAAATAATATTCCATTGTATGGATATATATACCATATATTGTTTATGCATTCATCACTTAATGGACATTTAAGTTGTTTCCACTTGTGGGCTATTATGAATAATGCTGCTATTCGTACTTTTTTCTAATAATTTGTAATATTGTAAATAGGACTGAGTTTACCACTATTTTTATTCAGTTAACACTGAGTGATATATAAAATAGCAAATAATTATTGAGCTCTTACATTGTGCTAGACAGTGTTCTGAGTGCCTCTTATGTTTCTTCTGTTTAATCTTCAGTCCATCCGTATGAGGTAGATATTGATTTTCCATTTTATTGGTGAAGCAGTTCAGAGTGGGTAACTTGCTCAAGGTACCACAGCTAGTGGGTACCACCGGGCTAAGTAGAGTGGATGATACAGAATTGCATAGGACCTAGTAACTGTTGTAATTTATACAATCCAATAGAACAAATATAGGAAATTAGTCCTAGGAGCTGCTGTGGGAAATTATTTGAACGGAAAAAAAAGTCTGGTTTAAATTGAAGAATTTTTATGGTTGCTTGTCTGTTAACCAGTTGCACCAGTCTTTCAGCTGGTATTTTCATTGGGACCAGTCTTGATTAGAATTGGGTAGTAGTTTGCACAGTATTTGAGGATTTAAAAAAGAGCAGCAGAGCCTTCCTGGTTATGCTTGGGTTTTTCAACTCTGAATCATATCCTATTCCCTAATTGTTTTTTTTTTTTAAATAATTTTATTTATTTATTTTTTTCCCCCAAAGCCCCAGTAGATAGTTGTATGTCATAGCTGCACATCCTTCTAGTTGCTGTATGTGGGACGTGGCCTCAGCATGGCCAGAGAAGCGGTGCGTCGGTGCGCGCCCGGGATCCGAACCCGGGCCGCCAGCAACGGAGCACGTGCACTTAACTGCTAAGCCATGGGGCTGGCCCAACTATTCCCTAATTGTTAAAAAAAGATGTTAGGACTGAATCAGGACTGAAGGAAGTAAGACTCTTTATCTTCTTAAAAACATTCATTAATATTATTAATTTTTTGTTTCCTGTCTTTCTTTTTTTGAGGTGAATTTATCTTCCTTTACAGCTTACATCAAATATATCAAGTCCTTTTGACTTGGAATCTCTGGGGTGAAAGATACTGTTGAAATATGAGTTTATTAGTTTACATTTGTACCCCACCCTATTGTGTTAGTTTTCTATTGCTGCGTAGTAAATTACCGCAATCTTAGCAACTTAAAACAACACCCATTTATCATCTCATAGTACTGCAGTAGTTCTGTAGATTAGAAGACCTGGTGGGCTCAGCTGGGTTCTCTGCTTGGAGTTTTATAAGGCTGAAATCAAGGTGTTGGCCAGACTGGTCTCTTATCTGGAGGCCCTGGGGAAGAATCCATTTTTAGGTTCATTCAGATTGTTGGCAGAGTTCGGGTCCTTGTGGCTGTAGGTCTGAAGTTCCCGTTTCCTGGGCACGTGTTCTCTCTAGCTTCTTTCAGATCCTTCTTGTGCTTCAGATCTCTGACTTCTGCCATCAGCCAGAGAAAACTCTGCTTTTTAAAGCGCCCCTGTGTATAGATCAGGCTCACCGGGATAATCCCCCTGTCTGAGAAGGTCAGCTGTGCCATATAACATAGCATAATTACAGCAGTGATATCTCATCACGTTCACAGGTTCCTCCCACAATCAAAGGAGAGGGGATTACACAAGGGTGAGGGTCATTGAGGGTCGTTCTTAGAATTCTGCCTACCACAGCTATTAATTTTCATTTTTAGACATTGTCGTGAAGGTGACATATTTGATACAACAGACGACTTTTCTACTCCCAGGTCTCATCCTGTCCTTCTGTCACTCTTCCTTGAACTTCTCTTTTCTTCCTTTAAAATAATTGGCCTCTTTTCTCTCTTTATTTGGTGGCAGACTTGTCCTTGACCTCACCCTTGACTCTCCAAGGAAACTGTGAATTTATGTTTTAGAATAAATTCCTTTGTGCTGATCAATTATATAAGAAATGTTGTTTGACTGCAGACATTATCACCATCATCCCTGTGGCTTCAGCTCCCTAAGCCTGAGTATTTCATGTAGGATTTAGCTGCTCACAGACATTGGCAAGGTATTTTTCATCTATGTGATCTGCAGATAAACTACACCTTATTTTTTCATTCTTTCCTCTCTTGCATTAAGATTCAAAGATGTCTCACTGTCTGAGAGTTCAAGAAGTATATTAAAACCCTGTATATCTCTCAGTCATTCTATAGCTGGTAATGCTGCTATAATTCCATTTTATCTCACAGCAGGGTCCAGTAGAAAGCACATCAGTAATGAAAAACAGTAATTCAAAACTGTGTTTGGTTGAGCATTCTGAAGGCTTATAGATCTGTCTGGGCAACAGGGGATTTCTTAGGCTGCCTGGAGAACCCAAATAGGTTATAGTTCTAGAAACTACATAATTCTGCTCATATTGTAGTGTGAAGGCTGACACTGGGAAGAAATGGCTAATGGATCTGGCCCCCCTCACCCCCCACCAGTAGGATTATTTTTTTCCATTTAGTATTATTCACTGAAGAAGAAAATTTATATATAAAAGCTTTAGTGTGTAATTTAGGATTCTTCATGTATAAGGGGAGTTGGCAGGATTTGTAATTATCTTGTGAATTAATTTAGAATGAAGGTGGGATAGTTGTCTTTGGTTGTAATAAAAGTTGTAAACTCCTGAGTTCTGATGTTTGGTAAGAAAGTAAGAAAAGGAGATGTTTACAAGATTCATGTATTTCACCATTTGGATGGATATGGTTGTTGTGACAAGTGTTTATGTTTTATTCATTCATTCTCTATTTATTAAATATCTACAATTTGCCAGGCTATATAATATGTACTAACAATGGACTCTACATTTATGGATCCCGTACTCTAGGGGAGGAAATAGTGTTCTTACAGAAATATAGTACTGTGAGATAAGTGCTATTAGAGGGGGGAATACAGTTGGTACCCAGGGGAGAGGTTCTCCCGTGGTCGGAAAGTAAGGGAGGTGACACTTGAGCAGAGTCTTGAAGGAAGAACAAGTGTTTGTGCCAGGCTGGCAAGTGGAGGATGAGCATTCTGGGCAGAGGAAATGGCACTTGCAAGATACGGAGGTGTTCTAGTCTTCTGTGTTCAGGGGAGAATGAGGAGTTTGTTAAGACTGGAGCCTAGAAAGTGGGTAGGGTAGGGAAGAGGTAGGAGTTAAGAGTGGAAAGGTGAATGGTGTTCAGTTTGTGAAAGGTCTTGTGTGGGTTAAAGATTTTGAATGAATCCTATAGATAGGCAGGAACTAGTAAAGATTTTAAGTAGAGACTAATGTGATTAACTTAGCATTGTAGAAAAATAGTTCTGAAGGCAGTGTGGAGGCTGGGTTGAGAGTTAGGGAGTAGGGTACAGAGGCAGCTACCAGTTAGAGAGTATTGATACAGTCTGTTGAAAAAAAGGCTAGGGTCTGTGGCATATTCAGGAGGGAATATATTCCAGAGATATTTCGGAGGTCTTCTTTAAAGTGGGGATAATAACAGTACCTACCTTTAGTGTTGATATGAAGAGTAAATGAGTTAATAAATTTAAGGTGTTTAGAGCAGAGCATGGCACATCGCTAGGTCCATATAGGTGTTAGCTGCTGTTGTAATAATACTGTGGGTTAAAAGAAGCTGAGGGTCTGGCTTGAACAGGTGTATCATTAATCTATTATTAGTGTTTGAGTGATCAGTGTCTGTCTTTGGGAATAAATGTAGGTTGGTAGATGGACTGCTAACTAGTGGTTTCAAGTAACTATCGAGGAATAGTTAAGCTTTTAGAAAAGTAGTTTTAACTATTCATTGTGTTCATCAAAGGTAAGAGAGATACATCCTTTTGTGAAGGGGAGATGCTCTTTGCTCCTTTTTAATGGGTAAGGATATTTAGACAATGCATGAGAAAGATCTTTTTTTCTAGTCAGTATAAAAGCTGATGCTTGAATATTTGTCCTTTGTTTTTAAGAATCTCTCCCCTTTCCTGTACTTATGTCTGGATAGAATTTATAAGCCAGGAGAATCAAAACTCTGTTTTCTGAAACTTACTCAACTTAACAAGGTATTTTATTAATAACATATAGAGGCTCTCAAATCAAAGACAGCTTTTGTGAACATTCTTAAAGAATAATAGAAATGACTCAGCAGAGCCTAATTTAGCTCTTGATGGTGCTTTAAAAGGGAGAACAAAGGTGGAATTTGTTTCGAGTGTTGCATAGTCACGTAAAAAGCAAGAAGAGGGGAAAGCCTGTATTTCTTCCATATTACTGGGTGCCAGAGGCTTCACACATGTTTCATTTACTCCTCAGAACAACCCTGAGAAGGAAATGTCTGTTTTGTAGATGATGAAATTGAGTTTCAGAGCGATTGAGTAACTCACCTCAGGTCACACTGCTGATAGGTAGCAGAATTAGAATTTGAACCCAGGCCTGTCTGGTTGCAAAGCCAAATGATCTTTTCACCAGTCTGCTTTGTTTCAATAACTTTCCTATGTAAATGAGGTTTATATCACCTGCCCAGAAGTGGTTTTATGGGATTTGGCCATTAAAAAAAAGAAAGAAAATATAGTGAGCATAGAAGAAGGCTTCCATGCTTATTTCCTCTTTTTCTTTGCATAGAATATCAGGAAGTGAATTGATCCTTTACACATACCTATTTTGTACTTATTTGTGGGTTTTGTGGGAGCACGTAAAAAATTTATAAGACCTTTGATTTCAGGGTAAACTAGGCCATCTCCCTTATCTTGCAGAGGAGGAAACCGAGGTCTAGAGAAGTGAAATGGTTTGCCCAGTTACAGCTGGTTCATAACAGAGTTGGAATTAGAATCCTAGACTCTGTATTCCAGGTTAAAGGCCTTTTATAACTAAATCACAAACCTTTGTTATGCCTGGAGTTCCTGGAAGATGATATTTGTGAATATAATTTGAGGATTGTTTTTTATCTCTGGCTCTCAGCATGTACTGTCAACACAGAGTAATTATAAATTATTTACATTCCTGGTGCTACACATTTGGATCAGATTCATAGATGTTCTTTTCTTTTTTTTTTTTAAGATTTTATTTATTTATTTGTTTTCCCCCCAAAGCCCCAGTAGATAGTTGTATGTCGTAGTTGCACATCCTTCTAGTTGCTGTATGTGGGACGCGGCCTCAGCATGGCCGGAGAAGCGGTGTGTCGGTGCGCGCCCGGGATCCGAACCCGGGCTGCCAGCAGCGGAGCGCGCGCACTTAACTGCTAAGCCACGGGGCCGGCCCTAGATGTTCTTTTCTTAACTCGCATGTAAGGAAGACCTTTGGGATCTGAGTCTGAAGCGAGGCTTCCCTTCTGCTAGCTGACAGCTCTGGCAGATGCACCTGTGTTATATCCCATCTGTGTGGAAAGGAGTTCTAACCAGGACTTCAAGGAAGCAGAGAGAATGCTCCCTGGTGGGCTAATCCATACTTTTCTCTACTGTCCTCTTCCCCAAGCTTGACGTTTTTAGCTTTCACTGTTCCTTTTTCATTGTTCATGCTACCAGCAGTTCTGCCCCAGTGGAGCCCGAGTGCTGGATTAAAAGTGAAATCAATGAAGGGCCTGTGATAATGTGGTGATGGCTAGTGGTAAATCATGGAGCTACAGTTTGATTGAGAGTGTTGAAGTCTTGCACTGGCAACTGCTGAGTTAGAACATGACTTTGAATTCTGAACTATGGGTTAGGCTTGCACGTAAGCTTTCTGTGGAGGTAGCCTTTACATGCATTTTTTTCTTGGATGAGACCTTATTTAACAAATAAAGAAACTGAGGCTCATGGATGTGACTTAGCCGTAAAGAAACACTGTTTTTTTTCATCTAGACAAAACTGCCTCAGGGAATTCCTGTTACTTCACCCTTTGCTTCTCTTTGCTGGGTGGAAGATCACCACCATTAGAATTTTCAGGCGCCAGCCTGGATGGCCAACCTAATGGAATAAAACAGTTCCAGCTCCTAGTAATGGTAAACTTGGAGCAGGGCCCAGTGTAATTAAACCCCTGGGGTAAGGAATTTGATGTTGGTCTTGATTCATTTCAGTGAAGAAGCTTGTGGGTGGGAATATGATATATTCCAAGCAAAGAAAAATAGTGGCTCTAGAGATTTATGCCATTGCATTGAAGATTGTGTGGTTTCACATTAAATGTAGATAATTCAGTAAGAGAAAAGTTTTTCTTGGTAGATGGCATTGCTAGGCAGGGTAAAATTTAGAGTATTTCTCCATTTATCAAAAGATTGTGCAGTAGGGTTACATATAAATTATATAATCTCCAATACAGTTAAAGACTATTTGAACTCGTATAACTCAGAATTCCTGAAAAGACTTCAGATTATGTGGCCTTTAGGTATTCCATCTGTTCCTTTTCCTGCTCTTTTGCATTCTCTCTGTTTGGTTTCCAAGTATTCAGTGTTTTCTTTGCAAGTGAACTCAAGTCGCTAAAGTGGTAGGCTCCCAAAGAGTAAGGTAAGGGAAACAAAGTTCTAGAGCTTCCTTTTTCCAGATAGTAAGATAATACATTTGTGTTGTTTTAAACCACTAAGTTTGTAGTAATTTGTTACAGCAGCAATGGGATACTAATAATTTTAAATTCATAGAAAAGTTGTAAGACTAAGGATAGTTCCCTTTACTCAGATTCACTTATTGTTAGTATTTGACTCTGTTTTATCATTCTCTCTCTCTCTCTTTCTTTCTTTCTTTCTGAACTGCTTTAGAGCGCATTGCGTATGTCACGGCCCTTTACCCCTAAATACTTCAATATATATTTGTTAAGAATGGGAATTTTTTTTAACATAATAACCATATAATTCTCAAGTTCAATACATTTAACATTGATACTTTTATCTGATTTACCATCCACATTCTAATTTTGTCAATTATAGCATTTTTTCCCCCTCTAGTCCAGGATCCAGCCTAGGATTAGGTGTTATATTTAGTTGTCATGTCTTTTTAGTCTCTTTGGATCTAGAACATTTCCACAGCCTTTCTTTGTCTTTCTTGACATTGATTTTTTTTTTTAATAGAATACTTCTCATTTGAAGTCTATCTGATATTTCGTCATGAATAGACTCATGTTCTGCCTTCCTGGCTGGAGCATTGTGTAAGTGATGATATGTCTTTCTCAGTGTATCGCATCTAGATGCGATAACTTTCATTGGTAACATTAATTTTTACACCATCCAGTCAAGGTGTTGATTAATACCTTCGCTGTATAGTTGTTATTATTTTTCCTTACAACCAGTAAGCAGTTTGTGGGGAGATATTTTAAGACTATGCAAATATTCTGCCTCTCAACAAAATTTCTCCTTATATTTAGCATCCTTTGGTGATTCTTGCCTGAACCAATCTTTGGTATGATGGTTGCAAAATTATGATTTTTCCAACTCTCCTGTTTTCTCTTTATTTACCAGTTGACATTCAGTATTCTACTGGAAGAAAAGCTCTCTCTTCTCATCTATCAATCTGTCATTAATATAGAATCGTATATTCCTATTTTTTCAATAGTTTATAAATTATTACTTTTCTTAATTATTTTAGTGCTCAAATTGTCCCCGATTTAACCAGTGGGGGGGCCCTTCAAGTTGGTTCCTGTGTTAGTGACATGCTTCCCTCCCACCCCCTGGTATTCCCATACTTTCTAGCATAACAAGATGTTCCAGGCTTATCTTGTACTTCCCTGTCCCAGTCCTGGAATCAGCCATTTCTCTAAGGAACCCTGGTTCCTTTTAGTGGGAAATGGTGTTAGAGACCAAACGCCAGTGGTGGAGATGCTCTGGATGTCTTTGGTTCTAGGCCCTTTCAGCGGCCAGAGCTGGGAAGTAGATACATGTATATATGCACACATATATACACACACGTACATACATATACATGTGTATACATAGTTTAGAAATCAGAGTTCACAAAGATACCTCTGATTGCAGTCATCCCCACAGGGTTCTTTCTTGCCCTCCACCATTCCATGTTTTTATGTCCCTCCTTCCACAGTAAGAATCCTGGCTTCCAACATGAAAATCTTTACTCATTTGCTCAACCCTATAATACATCTAAAATAATTGTTGATTTGCTTTGCCTATGCATCTATGAGAAATAAACCTACTAAAAGAATTCAGGATTTGTTTGCAGTTCTCTTCTCCCCTACCAAATACTGAGATATAAAGTCAAATATTGTGTTCATAAGTTACTTGGATTAGTTCTTCCTTTTTCAGCCCCCTCAAGTATGGATTTGATAGTCATTTGAAATGCAGTTGGGTTCATTTTTAGTTTGCTTTCAAACTTAGGATTTTTTCCCCTCTTCTCATCCTTGTTGATTTAATTTTATTTTGAATATGTAGAGCATCAACATGCTTCCAAAAGTCAAAGCTATACAAAAGGGCATACTCAGAAGAAGTTGCACATTCCTGTATCCTATCCACCCCATACCCCTCATCCTTTGTAGGTAACCAGATTCATTGCTTTCTGGTTTATTTGTGCTATGTTCCTTTTTTATAAAAATAAGTAGATGTCTGTGTGTTTTCTTATTTTCCCTTCTTTCTTACACAAATGGTAGCAAACTATATGCTCTTCTGCACTTTGCTTTTTTCATTTAATGTTATGTCCTGAGAAATCATTCCATATCACTTTATACATGTGTTTATGTGTAGTTTTCAACCAATCTTCTATACTTGGACATTTAAATATTTTCCAGTATTTTGCAATAATACTGAAGTGACTAACCTTGTGCACATGTATTTTATATTGTTGGAAATGTATCTTCAGGATAAATTCCTAGAAGTAGCATTGCTGGGTGAATTAGACTGCTTGGGCTGCTATAATAGAATACCACAGACTGAGTGGCTTAAGCAACAGAAATTGATTTTCTCAGTTCTGGAGTCTGGAAGTCCAAGATCATGGTGCTGGCGAGTTGGTTTCTGGTGAAGCCTTTCTTCCTGGCTTGCAGACAGCTGCCTTCTTGCTGTGTCCTCACATGGCCTTTTCTCTGTGCATGTGCTCCTGATATCTCTTTCTCTTTTTATAGGGACACAAGTCCTGTTGGATTAGGGCCCCACCCTTATGACTTCATTTAACCTTAATTCCATCCGTAAAGGCCCCGTCTTCAAATACAGTCACATTGGGGGTTAGGGCTTCAACATAAGGATTTTGGGTAGACACAATTTACTCCATAACAGTAGGTCAAAGGGTAAATAAATACTTATGTACTTTTTGTTTTGTTAGGTATTGCCAAATTTCCCTCCATAGAGGTTATATCATATTGCATTTCCACTAGCAATATATGAAAGTGCCTCTTTCCTCACAGCCTCTCCAATAAAGTACATTGTCAAGCTTTTGAATTTTTGTCAGTTTGATGGGTAAGAAAGGGTTTTCAGTGTAATTTGAATTTGCATTTCTCTTTTTTTATGAGTGAAATTGTACATCTTTCCCATATGTTTGAGTCATTTTTATATCTATTTTTGCGAAGTATCTGTTTATGTCTTTTGCTCCTGCTCAATAGCACTTTTAACCATTTTTCCTTTGATTTTTAAAAGTTCTTTATATATTAGAGATATTAACCTTTTGTCTGTGCAATATATGTATTGCAAATACCTTCTTCTAGTGTATTGTTTGTCTTTTGACTTTGCTTATGTTTTTTTGCCATGTAAAAGTTTTCTGTTATAGGTACTCAAATTTATCAGTCTTTTCTTTTATTGCATCTGGATTTCCAGTCTTAGTTTGAAAGTCTTTTTCTACATTCGGGTTCAAGAGGAATTCACTCATGTTTTCTTCTTGTATAGTTTTGTTTTTTACATGTCAGTCTTTAATTTGGAGTTTATTCTTGTGTGTGGTGCAAAGAATGGAATAATTGTATTCTTTTTTCAAATGGCTGTCCAATTGCCCCAACATAATTTATTAACAAAAACCATATTTTCTCCAGTGATTTGAGATATCAGCTTTGTCATCTGCAAAGATTTTGTGTGTACATGGTGTTTTTAACATTATAGATTGAAAGACCTTTGGGAAGTCATCAAATAAGAAAGGTCAAGTAAGAGATGACCACTCTTTTTTTTTTTTTTTTATAATTTTATTTATTTATTTATTTTTCCCCCAAAGCCCCAGTAGATAGTTGTATGTCATAGCTGCACATCCTTCTAGTTGCTGTATGTGGGACACGGCCTCAGCATGGCATGAGAAGCGGAGCGTCGGTGTGCGCCCGGGATCCGAACCCAGGCCGCCGGCAGTGGAGCGCGCACACTTAACCGCTAAGCCATGGGGCCGGCCCAAGAGATGACCACTCTTAAACTATTCCATGAGGATAGCTGTCAGCAGGTTGAGTTGTATGTAAAAATTTGCTTCAGGGTTGCTAGGATGCTCTTAAAAAGAAAAGGCATACATACCATATTTATGTTTAACAACTTTATTGAGGTATAGTTTACACCGAAAAAATGCACCCATTTTAAATGTACAATCTCATCATTTTTAGTAAATTTATAGAGTTGTGCAACCATTACCACAATCCATCACTCTGAAAAGATCCCTCATCCCTGTTTGCAGTCCCGTTCCTAACCCCAGGCAGCCATTTATCTTTCAGTCTCTATAGATTTGCCTTTTCTGAACATTTCACGTAAATGGAATCATATAGTATGTAGTTTTTGCATCTGGCTTCTTTTACTTAGCTAATGTTTTTGAGGTTTATCCATATTGTTGTGTGTATTAGTATTTCATTACTTTTTATTGCCCAATAGTATTTCATTGTATGACTATACTACATTTTGTTTATCCATTCACCAGTCGATGGACATTTGGATTGTTTCCACTTTTTGTTTTTTTGTTTTTTTTAAATGTATTTATTTATTTATTTTTCCCCCAAAGCCCCAGCAGATAGTTGTATGTCATAGTTGCACAGCCTTCTAGTTGCTGTATGTGGGACGCGCCCTCAGCACGGCCAGAGAAGTGGCGCGTCGGTGCGCGCCCAGGATCCGAACCCGGGCCGCATGTTTCCACTTTTTGGCTAATATAAATAATACTGCTGTGAAGTTTGCTTACAAGAGTTTATGTAGACCTATGTTTTCATTTCTCTTGAGTAGAATCCTAGGAGTGAAATGACTGGGTTGTATTGAAAATTCATGTTTAACTTTCTGAGTTAAAAAAGTTAAATTGTTTTCCAAAGTGGCTGTGCCATTTTACATTTCCCCTAGCAGTGTATGAGCAGTTCACTTTCTCCATATCCTCACCAACAGTTGTTATTGTCTGTCTTTTTGAGTATAGTCATTCTGGTGGATGTGAAGTGATATCTCATTTTGGTTTTGATTTGCAGTTCCTAAATGACTAATGATGTTGAGCATCTTTTCCTATGTTTATTAGCCAATAGTATATCCTCTTTGAGCCAGCACTGGTGGTCTAGTGGTTAATATTCAGTGCTCTCACTGCCATGGCC
Organism: Ceratotherium simum simum; assembly: GCF_057802395.1. Lineage (NCBI taxonomy): Eukaryota > Metazoa > Chordata > Mammalia > Perissodactyla > Rhinocerotidae > Ceratotherium > Ceratotherium simum. Next base: position 29,380,970 of record NC_141905.1, read on the forward strand.
CAGGTTCGTTTCCCAGCCAGACAACCACACTACCCATCTGTTGGTTGTCATACTGTGGCGGGTGCGTGTTCCTGTGATGCTGAAAGCTATGTCCCTGGTATTTCAAATACTAACAGGGTCACCCATGGTGGACAGGTTTCAGCAGAGCTTCTAGACTAAGACAGATGAGGAAGAAGGACCTGGCAACCCATTTCTGAAAAAGTTGGCCATGTAAACCATATGAAGAGCAGCAGAGCATTGTCTGATGTAGTGCCGGAAGGTGAGAGGATGGTGCAAAAAGACTGGGCAGGATTTCGTTCTGCTGTACACAGCGTTGCTAGGAATTGGAATCAACTTGACGGCACTAACATCTTCTTTGGTGAAATGTCTATTCAAATCCTTTGCTAATTTTTAAATTGGATTGTATATCTTCTTATTATTGACTTTAAAGAATTGAAGAAATATATTTATCAGATATATGATTTGCAAATATTTTTTTTTCAAATATTTTTCTCTGAGGCTTGTTTTTTCATTTTCTTAATGGTGTCTTTTGAAGCACAAGTTTTTAATTTTGATCAAGTTAAATTAATCCTTTTTTTCTTCTTTTTTGGATCATGCTTTTGATGTATCAATATAATAGTGATCAGAAGTACAGGCTTTGGGGCCTGACTGCCTGAATTTGAATTTTAGCTTCATCCCTTCCTAGCAGTGTTACTTTGGAAAAATGGCTTTATTTCTCTGTGTCTGTTTCCTCATCTGTAAAATGTGGATAATAATAGTTCTCTCATAGGGTATTTGTCTATATAAAGTGCTTAGGAAATGCCTACAGCAGAGTAAGGGCTCAAAAATAATATTAGCTCTTATCATTAAGGAAGCACTTCTCAGCTTAGTTTGGGATGGAGTTGTGCATATTGGAATCATTTGGGGGGGCTTTTTAACATTTTGCATGACTTTCTAAAGTGGCAGGTTCTGCTGTGGGTTAGAACAGCTGGGGTGCTAAGCATTGCACTTAGCCTTCCTTGACACATTTAAAGCTGATTGTTCCTTAAAATCACTTTCATTAAATGAGGCAATTTTGGTTGATGTGTAGAACCACAAAACTCTTCATAGATGTAAAAATAACTCAAGCTCTATTATCACTTAGAGAATGAATACTCTATTAACTCCTGTTGCCAAGGCAAAAATTAGGCAGTCTTAGACAAACCAAGAACAGGATATAGGCTATCTGCATTTGATAAATAAATAAATTAGTCCAGCGATCAGATTATGGGATAAGAACTTGCAATTCAAAGATAGAATTCCTGCTTTGCTCCTGTTGGTGGAGAAGATTCTCAACTTTTTTTCTTGTCTTCATTCGCAGAATGAGTTTAATGAAATTTGAGACCTACTTACCTTCAAAAAGGATTCATGATCTGATGTGGGATTATCATGTAAAGAATTCTTACAACTCAACAATAAGAAGAAAATGGGCAAAGGATTTGAATAGGCATTTCTGCAAAGGAGACGTGCAAATGTCCAATAAGGACATGAAAAGATGTTCAACGGGGAAATGCAAATCAAAACCACAATGAGATACCACTTCATGCCTACTAGGATGGCTATAATAAAATAAATAAAGGAAAATATTAAGTGTTGATGAATGGGTGGAGAAATAACCTTGGTACATTGCTGCTAGGAATGTAAAATGGTTTAGCTGCTGTGGAAAACAGTTTGATGGTTCCTCAAAAAGTAAAATATACAATTACCATATGACCCAGCAATTCCACTCCTAGGTATATGTTCAAAAGAATTGAAAACATATGTCAACACAGAAACTTGTACAGGAATGTTTTATTGATTGATTGATTGATTGATTGATTGATTTATGAGGAAGATCAGCCCTGAGCTAACATCCATGCTAATCCTCCTCTTTGTGCTGAGGAAGACCGGCTCTGAGCTAACATCTATTGCCAATCCTCCTCCTTTTTTCCCCCAAAGCCCCAGTAAATAGTTGTATGTCATAGTTGCACATCCTTCTAGTTGCTGTATGTGGGACGTGGCCTCAGCATGGCCAGAGAAGCGGTGCGTCGGTGTGCGCCTGGGATCCGAACCCGGGCCACCGGTATCGGAGCTCGCGCACTTAACTGCTAAGCCACGGGGCCAGCCCCCAGGAATGTTGTTATAGCAGCATTATTCACAATAGCCAAAAGATGGAAACAACCCAAATGGCCATCAGGGGTTGAATGGATAAACAAATTGTGTTATATACATACAATAGAATATTATTCAGGCGTAGAAAGGAATGAAGTACCAATATATGCTACAACTTGAATGGAGTTCGAGAACATGCTAAGTGAAAAAACCAGGCACAAAGGTCGTATATTATATGATTCCTTTACATGCTATTTCCAGAATAGGCAAAATACAAAGAGACAGAAAGCAAATTAGAGATTACCAGGGGAGGGGAAATGGGGAGTGATTATTTAATGGGTATGGGATGTTTTTATCAGGTAATGGAAAAATTTTGAAACTAGAGAGAGCTGGTGGTTGTGCAACATTGTGAATACACTAAATACCACTGAATTGTACACTTTAAAAGGATTAATTGCATGTTAAGTGAATTTCACATCAGTTTTTTTAGGGGATTCATCAGTATATTTACCTTTTCTGCTTCCCAGAGACAAAAGTTTTAAAGTGCAAAGACTGATGGTGCAAGAAAAGGATGACCATATTTGATGTGGCAACTCCCGTGTCTGGATATCTCTCCAAATTAATTTTTCACTCATTTCTTTGCATGGGAGAATTTATTCTTAACACACAATATTTTGCCTGAAAATACTGCAGTGTCTGCTAAAATAGAAACAGTGTTTTTTTTATAAAGAGTATATTATTCTTTGGGGAAGCCCATAAGCGGCCCAGTTGCTCTGGAACTAATAAAGCTGATAATGAACAAAAGGATATTTTTAGAACCTACATTTAGATGGCGTTCTGTTTTTCCTGGGCACACCATTCTGTCAAGCTACCAGTTCCTTTTTTAAAAAAATTTTTTTATCAAGGTGAAATTCATGTAACATAAAATTAACCATTTTGAAATGAATGATTCAGTGGTATTTAGTGCATTTGCAGTTGTGTAACTACCAGCTCTATATCATTCCAAAATACTTTCATCACCCCAAAAGGAAAATCCAGTACCTGTTAAGCACATCCTCACAACACTTATTTCCTACTTTTTTGATTATAGCCAGCCTAATGGGTGTGAAATGGTACCTCATTGTGGTTTTCATTTGCAGTCCCCTAAATGACTAATGAGATTGAACATCTTCAAGTGCTTGTTAGACATTTGTATTTCTTCTTTGGAGAAATGTCTACTCAAGTTTTTTTTCTATTTTTTAAATTGGGTTCTTATTTGTTGAGTTGTAAGTATTCTTTATATATTATGGATACTAGACCCTTGTCAGATATATGGTTTGCAAATATTTCTCCCATTCTGTAGATTGTCTTTTCACGTTCTTTTTTTTTTTTTTTTTTTTTAAAGATTTTATTTATTTTTTGCCCCCAAAGCCCCAGTAGATAGTTGCATGTCACAGCTGCACATCCCTCTAGTTGCTGTATGTGGGACTCGGCCTCAGGCTGGACAGAGAAGTGGTGCCTCGATGCGCACCCGGGATCCGAACCCGGGCCGCCAGCATCGCAGCGCGCGCACTCAACCACCAAGCCACAGGGCTGGCCCTCTTTTCACGTTCTTGATAGTGCCCTTTGATACACAAAAGTTCTTAATTTTTTTTCTTAAGGAAAAGCACTATCTTCCTTTTTTGAGGACGATTGGCCCTGAGCTAACATCTGTTGCCAATCTTCCTCTTTTTCTTTTTTCTCCCCAAAGGCCCAGTACATATACCCCAGTTGTAGGTCTTTCTAGTTCCTCTATGTGGGACACTGCCTCAGCTTGGCTTGATGAGCGGTCAGTAGGTCTGCCCCCAGGATCTGAACCAGCGAACCCTGGGCTGCCAAAGCAGAGCGTGTGAACTTAACCACTACACCACCAGGCTGACCCCAAAAGTTTTTAATTTTGATGAAGTCTAATTTATCTGTTTTTCTTTTGTTGCCCATACTATAAGTGTCATACCTAAGAATCCATTGCCAAATCCAAGGTCATAAACACTTTCGCCTATTTTTGTTTGAAGAGTTTTATGGTTTTAGCTCTTATATTTATGTCATTGATCCATTTTGATATAATTTTTATATATAGTATGAGGTGAAGGGTCCAACTTCATTCTTTTGCATGTGGATATTCAGTTGTCCCAGCGTTGTTTGTTGAAGAGACGCTTCTTTCTGCGTTAAGTTGTCTTGGCACCCTGGTTGAAAATCAGTTAGTCATAGATGTGTGGGTTTATTTCTGGACTCTCAGTTCTATTCCTACCATTTACTTTTGTATAGGCTGAGTTTTTTGTTTTTCTCCCTTTGATAACAGGATCATGGAGTTGATAGCACCATTTTCCAGAATCCCAAAAAGCTTCACCTAACTATTGGGATGTTGGTGCTTTTGAGTGAGCAAGAGATCCAGCAGACATGTGAGATGCTACAGCAGTGTAAAGAGGAATTCATTGAGTGAGTAATTCACAGGAGTGGGGAAGGGTGGTCACCCAGTACTGGCTTCTTTTTGGTGTTGCAGACTTGTTTTTAGACTAGGGAACTGGATGACATGGGAACAAGGTGTGTTGACTCACCCGTATATAACACATAACATTGGATCATTGTCTGAAAGATTTAAAATGGATTTAAAGCATGTATTTACACATTTGTATGGAAAGACTCTATCTTAAATTATATTAGTTCAGTTGAGAAAATTTGTTCTTTAACAGAACATCCCATTATTTTCTCTAAGCGGAAATTCTCTTCATGTCTATTGAAGTGTATAGGCTACTGTATTAGTTTTCTGTGCTGCTGTAACATGTTACTACAAGCGTAGTGGCTTAAAACAATGCAAATTTATTGTCTCATAGTTCTGTGGGGCAGAAGTCTGACATGGATTCACTGGGCTAAAATCAAGGTGTCAGCAGGGTTGTGTTCCTTTCTGGAGGCTCTAGGGGAGAATCCATTTCCTTGCCTTTCAAGTCCAGCTTCTAGAGGCCACCCACATTCCTTGGCTAGTGGTCCCCTTCTTCAACACTAGCAATGCTGCATCTCTCTGACCCTTAATCTGTTGTCACATCCCTCTCTCTGGCCACAGCGGGGACAGGTTCTCTGCTTAAGGACTGCATGATTGATTGAGCCACCCCGCCTCCCCCAAGATAATCCAGGATAATCTCCCTACCTCATACTCCTTAACTTTAATCACATCTGCAAAAGTCTCTTTGGCACGCAAGGTAGCATGTATACAAATTCCAGAGAGCAGGACGTGGGCATCTTTGGAGGGCTGTTACCCTGCTTACCCCAGTAACTCAGACATTATAACATGATTCCCTAGGAAAGTCTTCATTGTATTTCAGAAATGCAGACTTTAATTTTCTTTTTTTAATACAGGTAATTTTGTTTGAGTCAGTAAGGATACCAAAAACTGTCCAAGCAATCTGTTTTGGCTCAGGGAAAACAAACATTGCTGTTCTAGGGGCAGAGTTGTTATTCTTTTTACTGTAAAATTTTAGTTTACACATACATCTGACCTAACAGCTTTATTTCAAAGAATCATCTCTTCCCCCTTCTCCCTTTACTCCTTTTATCTAAGATTGATGAAGAACAAGAGAAATTTGAAAACTGACTCACTTGAATAGTTTTGTTTTTACTCACCTATAATATACAGATCCTATACTGTTATGACATGGCCTTATAGAAATGTTGCCTGGTTCATTGGGTAAAAGAAGGCAAAAGGATTTAGAATTTTTTTTTAGTTATATTGTATGTGAAACTGTGTAATATGATGACTTATTTGTGGGCCAGTTCTCTTTTTTCATTAATTATTTTGAAGACAAGATTTTTTTCTTTTTTTTGGTGAGGAGGATTAGCCCTGAGCTAACATCTGTTGCCGATCCTCCTCTTTTTGCTGAGGAAGATTGGCCCTGGGCTAACATCCATGCCCATCTTTCTCTACTTTTATGTGGGATGCCGCCACAGCATGGGTTGACAAGCGGTGCGTTGGTGCATGCCCGGGATCCAAACTCCAGGCCGCTGCAGCGGAGTGCGTGCGCTTAACCACTACGCCACTGGGCCGGCCCCAAAGACAAGATGTTTTTCTTGAGCAAAATTGTAAGCTGATTAGGCTTGCAGTCTGCCTATTCTTTCTGAATCTTAAACAGTGAAAAATACTTCTTTGTCTTGTTCTGTGCTCAGTGATGGACATAACTGTATTCTGTGAATCTTACCTAAATTCAAAATAATTTGGTGTTTGTAATTAGATATTTATAATTTTCCTTGCATAAAATAAAACTTTATGCTTTACCTTACAAAGCAGAGCAATTTTACCTGGTTTAAGAATCAGTTCCAATACCTTATTTTGAGATTATTTTTTCCTAAATGAAACTGAAAACAGCTGCATTTTTTTGGCTGCCATTAGATAATCCTGCTAAGAAGAAGCTTAAAGGTAGATAAAATATTTGTTTAGAGAAATATTTGGTTTTTTTTACCTTATGAAAATCAGGTCACAGGTTTTTAATCACTGAGGCTTTATCCTGAGCTCTGTGAGGATTTAGCTGAGTTTCTCTCTTTTATGTCTCTTGGTGCCTTTTATGACTAAATGCCAAATCTGAGCCCTTTAAGCGTGTCAGGGTTGGTGTGCATAGGAAATGAAGAGCAGCCTTAATGGTTCCTAAGAATTTTTGACATGACAAGATGAAAACAGTAATTGTAGTTTTTCAAATTCAGCAAAGCTTTTGAAATAGGACAGCTTTACCCTGCCAAAAATCTGCAGTACAGGCAAAAATTTTTTTGAGAATGCTCTTTTCAGAAAGCTGGAAAGATTTGAAACCAGCAAGTAAAGCAAGCCTCCCCAACCCTTTCCTCCCACCTTCCCCTCTGCCATACACACTTGTTTAAAAAGTATGTAGTGCAAAATTAGTTTACTTCTGAGAAGAAGGGTGAGAATTAGAATTGGTTGTTTGCGTTGGTTAGAAGTGCCTTGTTTTTCTAAAAGGAAGAAACTGTCTCCTTAAGTAAAAAAAGATAATAAAGCCCTGGTGAGTAAAATATATCATCTAACTTTTTTTTCCCCTTATCTTGATCTTTGATTTCAGCCTTTGTATTTGGTATACTTATAAAGAATGTCAATAAATAATGGCATTTCTAACTTGAACCTTTTATGATGTAAAGATCCCAAATTAAAATTTAAAAATGGAAAACATCGGAAATGAGTAGATTAGTATATAATGTGCTGTAGTTTAATTTGGTGGCTTTTTAAATTGAGGTGTTAAATAAATGTGGCTATATTGGAATTTAACTAAAACTGTAGCAATATATAGATATTTTAAAGAAATGGGTAGTTGAATATTTGGTTTAAAGTTTGGCATGGTTTTGAGTTTAAGGGATGTTACCTGACCAGAAAGAGAACTTTGATTTCAATTCTTAGGCTAAAGGCTCATGGAGCTGTATGGATTCTGAATGAATTATGCACAGTGTTCAGTGAACACTGCAGCTCTAAATGTGTCTCCTGTGACTGTTCTTTGTGAGCTGCAGGACACAAGCAGTGCAGTGGCTGAGGAGCTGTATCGTCTGACAAACAGGCAGCACTTCTTTAGCTCCACTGCCACTCTCTTTGTACCTGAGCGTTCCCAACAGGCCTGAGGTAAAACCAAGTAAGAAGTTAAAAAGGAACAATAATGAAGAGAGAGGAAGAGGAGGAAAAATACCCATGGACAAATGTTAGTTCCTAATTATTGCCTCAGCTGTCTCTCAGTTGAGAAGTATGATCACTGGTGTCCTAGATGGAATGAATAGTTTGGTCACCAAGACAAAGAGCATTGATCAGGCAAACTGTTGGATTTCTCTCCTGCTCTCTAATGTCCCTCTTGATAAATCCTAGGGATAGATTGAAAGAGTTTCTGGTTCTACTCTTTTTTTTTTTTTTTTTAATAATTTTATTTATTTATTTATTTTCCCCCAAAGCCCCAGTAGATAGTTGTATGTCATAGTTGCACATTTTCTAGTTGCTGTATGTGGGACGCGGCCTCAGCATGGCCGGAGAAGCAGTGGGTCTGTGCGCGCCCGGGATCTGAACCCGGGCCGCCTGCATCGGAGCGCGCGCACTTAACCGTTAAGCCACAGGGCCGGCCCTCTGGTTCTACTCTTAAGGCAGGGTTTGGATCCTGTTTCATTTTTTTGTTATTGATACCCCATCTAATTCCAAGGATTCGAGGTAGTTTGTAGTGAGGACATATATACAAAAGAAATGTTAAACTCAGATCAGAAACCATAAAGATGGAATAGGGAGAAAATTCTACCTGAAAACCAAGGTTAAGATAATAGTTGTACTTGAGCATTAAAATTTAGTACTGTTTTCAAGCACCAGTATACTTGAACTAAATTCCAAAAAGAAACACACCAATTATTATAGTTTTCGTCTGGTAAAAAGCAGCATAACAGTTGTTGAGGAGAGAATCCTTTTCTGGTTCTCAGTCCAAGAAAAACTTGTCGTGTAAATCTGAACAATAAGAACTCAGAATGAGGATAAGCATTGTCTTCAAGAGGAGTTTTGCAGAAGATACCAAAACATTGTTCACATGGCTCTTTCTTATATTGACCCCTAGAAATTGAGGATATAACTTTAAATATAAACCAGTAAAAACATTTTAGTGGGAAACTAAACCAATGTTATGGTGCTTTCTGGTGATCTAACTATGCAGGGTTAGAGCTGAAAAAGTGTGGAGGAATGTATGGTTAGTATTAAACTGTTTTTTTCAAATAAGTTTTGTTGACTGTACTTTGATAGGATTGAATGGCAGTCTTTCGTACTGACTTCTTTGGCTAGTACTTGGAATGGAGATACACTGTATTGTTGATTGAAGCTACAGGCCTCAGATAATAGTTCAGACCTTGGCTTGTGTTTTGAAATATCCCACATAGAGGTGGTTACAGGGATACTTATGATCAAGGCCGTCATTTTTCTCAATCAAGTGTCTGTCTAAAATAGTTGAGTTCTTTAGTTTCTTACTGAGAAAAATTCTAGTCTTGTGCAATAATATGGCCTTGAACTTTTAAGGGAATCTTTATCATAGGATTCCTAGGCTACAGAAGAGTCTCCCTATGGCCTCGATTCAATATCAAGAGAACTTTTTTGTAGTTGTCTTTTGATGAATCCTAACATCCTTTTACTCTTTGAGCCAGTACCACATTTTATTCAATGACAATGTAGGCATGTGTCTACATTCTTCTCAAAATTTTCCAGAACAGCTTCTCCCTTTCTAGTAGAGCATCCAATCAATGTTTACCAGAGATTTATGGAGTACTCATTTTGTATAAGGTAGTGACAAGTGCTGGGGATGTAGGAGTGGACAAGATGGATAGAGTCCCTGGCTCATGGGGCTTCAAGACGGCTCTGTGTGGTGAGCTGATTTTTAGCTGGGTTTCAGCTTGGCACAGCAAGGCCTTTTCTGGTTGAAGTAGAAGTCTGTTTAAGGGGTCTGAGAAGAAGCAGGATGGTGGGGTTTCACTTAACCCCATGTATAAGTAATACATGTTAGTTTTAGAAAAGCCAAAAATTGCAGATAAACAAAAATATCACTTGTAATCTTACCACTTAAAGATAATTACCATTAACACTTCAAAGTATATACTCCCACACTTTTTTTTTATTGTATATATGTTATTTTTTCTTTGAAGTGTAATTTACTTAGAGTAAAATGCACAGATCTTAAGTGTAGTTGATGAGTTTTGACAAATGTATACACTCATGTAACCTTACAGAACACTGTTCTCACCCTATGCAGTTCCTTCATGCCCTTTTCTAGTAAATTCACTTCTTCCAGAAGTAACTGCTGTTATGATTTCTATTACCATTGATTAATTTTGCTTGTTTCTTTAATGTCATGTAAATAGAATCATTCAATTTATACACTTTTGTGTTTGGCTTCTTTTGCATATATATTTTTTAACTTTTTAACGGATAATCCATTTACATGGTTCAAAATTTTAAAGGTATAAAGGGTATGCAGTGAAGAGTTTCCTTTCCACCGCTCTCCCACCAAGCACCCTGCTCTCCTCTCTGAAGGCAACAGATGTTAGCAGTTTCTTTATATCCTTCCAAAGATTTTATGTATGTACAAGCAAATATATATATATATATAAGTTTTCTTACCCTCATCTTTTGCACAAATAGTAGTATAGCATGTACATTCTTTTTTTTTTTTTTTTTTTTTTGTGAGGGACATCAGCCCTGAGCTAACATCCATGCTAATCCTCCTCTTTTTGCTGAGGAAGACCGGCTCTGAGCTAAAATCTATTGCCAATCCTCCGCCTTTTTCTCCCCCCAAAGCCCCAGTAGATAGTTGTATGTCATAGTTGCACATCCTTCTAGTTGCTGGATGTGGGACGCCACCTCAGCATGGCCGGAGAAGCGGTGCGTCGGTGCGTGCCCGGGATCCGAACCCGGACCGCCAGTAGCAGAGCGTGCGCGCTTAACCGCTAAGCCATGGGGCCGGCCCTAGCATGTACATTCTTGTGCACCTTTTTTTAAACCTAAAAAGGTAATCATTATGTATCAGTGTCTGAAAAGCTTTCTTAGTGTGTATGGCTTATTAATGGCTCATAGTATTCTGATTTATTTAATCAGTCCCATGTTATTGGATACTTAGTCTGTTGCCAATTTTTTTTTTTTTTTTTGTGAGGAATATCGGCCCTGAGCTAACATCTGCCAATCCTCCTCTTTTTTTTGCTGAGGAAGACTGGCCCTGGGCTGACATCCATGCCCATCTTCCTCCACTTTATATGGGACGCTGCCACAGCATGGCTTGCCAAGTGGTGCATCAGTGCGCGCCCAGGATCCGAACCAGCAAACCACAGGCCGCCGCAGCAGAGCACGTGCACCCAACCGCCTGTGCCACCGGGCCGGCCCCCTGTTGCCAGTCTTTTGCTGCTCCAAGCAGTGCCTCAGTCAAAACCCTTTGCACAAATTATTTCTCATGAGTATGAGTATATTCCTGTTCCATCATATCAGAAGGTGCACATACTGTCTGGTTCTTTCTTTTTTGTGTGTGTGATAAACTTGATTGATGGGTTCAGGTGTGGTCAGCCTGATCCATTTTTATGGAGCTCTCCTTTTAAAGGGATCTCTTTATATTTTCTCCAACCTTTTGCCTAAGTTTTAGCAGCCATTTGTGATCTTCCCTAGGTCCATTATTTCATCAGGGGTTGTAACATGGTGATACTCTAATTCCATCATTACTTCTGCATTGATCAGTTGGAATTCTTCTGTAAAGAAGAACTTTCCTTTCTCAACTGTGGTTGGATATGTAGCTGAATTCATAATTATCTTTTTCCCTTAGATTTGCCTTCTAGAAATTGAATTCCTTGGGCAAAGGGTTTCTATTCTTGAAGGCTTTTTATAAGTATTTCCAGATTGCTCTTAAAGATGTGATCCCAGTTTACACCTCCACCGTTGTTATAATGAGTAAAATACTGTTTGCAACTTGTAGAAATAATGAAGTAAGATCTGCGAGATGGATAACACAGTAAATGTCTTTGTCAATCAGAACTGTCGTCGCTTGGCTTTCTCTTAGTACTAATAAATTAGCATTGGGATAAATATAGTGTGATTTTGGAAATACTTGTGTTTCTAGTTTGTGTGCATTGAATGTGTATTAATTTTGGAATTAGAAGGATGGTTAGATAACGTTGTTACTAAACAGAAGCCTTCATTTTGTAATATTTGTATATTAACCATGTTTCAAAATATAATAGCCTTCTTAGCTTAAACAATTATAAAAATCTGTTTTTTCATTTGCAGCAAAATTTCTGGGGGCAAACCCCTGGAAGTAGAGATGGCAGGGATAGAATACATGAATGATGATCCTGGCATGGTAGATGTTCTTTACGCCAAAGTCCATATGAAAGATGGCTCCAACAGGTATGTTTCTGGAATACTTCCTTGGTTCAATCAAGAGGTGCCTAAAAGCATCCCGGTAACTAGTTTTGATTCCTTTTCTTTGAGATTTTATTGTTGTAAAGAGTATGTCAAGTCTTTTTCTTTTTTTTAAATGGTAAGCCAGTATCTTGAAAGAGAAATTTGTTTTAGGAAAAAGGATCAGACTTTTAGTCTGATAATTATTGGGTTACTTGGATGGTGGATATTGATAGTAGCAACCTAGTTTTTATGGAATTCAGTGTACCTTCATGTTTTCCAGGGTAATAGGAGGCAGGGAGGATGGCATTTTAGGATGGTAGTTTCAAAAGTGACATATTGCAGATCTAGTGAATACCAGGACAAAATGGGGATGGTAACTATACAAACTTCATAGTATTATTAAGATGACATTAATCTACATAAAATGCTTAGAACAGTGCTTGGCATATATTAACATTATCAAAACATACATCAAAAAATGTTGGCTATTTTTTACTTTTGTTATTACCACACCTAGATCTCTTCTAATTCTCTTTTATTTCTGAGGCTAGCCTAGGCGTCCAGAGCCATTTCCAATGTTAATACTATTTATTAGTTTACTCAAGGTCTTTGGTGAACAGAGGAGCCCAACTTGAATTGGAAGTTTGTTTTCGTGTGGTCTTCTCATTAGGGCAGGATAGAACACAGCTCACACTGAACCAGAAACCCTCTAGAGAAAATCTGTATCTCTAGGTAGGCCCCCAAATTGATTTACTTTCCTGGAGAATCTCTTCTAAGGTTTCTCTTATCTCAATTAGAATTGATAATTTCAATTATCTTCCATCTTAGTTCCATTGGAAGTGAATTTTGAGGGGAAGAGAGAAAAAAATGATATAAAAGCAGTTTTTTTGTATATTCTAGACCAGATTTTTCTTTTCCAGGTACCTGGCATGTACCTAAAGAGCATACTAATGACCCTGCCGTGATAACTAGGGGCTTATTGTTACTTAATAGGAGATCATGTGCTAGGACATCCCAAAACATTTCTACCAGGTTAGAATTTGATGTTTGGTATAGATCATTTACTTTGTGTTCTAAGTCATAACTATCTAAATGCCTTCACTGTGTTGTAGAACTGCTATGTATGGGATAGATTACTTTTTAACTTTGTGAACAGAAACGGTGAATGATAAGATAGCAGTTCTCAAACATTTTGGTCTCATAATCTCTTTAATTTCTTAAAAATTATTGAGGACCCCGAAGAACTTTTGTTTATATGGGTTATATCTATCAGTATTTACCTTATTAGAAATTAAAACTGAGAAATTTAATATTTGTTAATTCATTAAAAATAATAGTAATAAAATAATTTCTTGTTTATATAAATAGCATAATTTTCATGAAAAATCACTCTGTTTTCCAAACCAAAAACATTTAGTGAGAAGATATGCGTTGTTTTACATTTTTGTGAATTTCTTTACTAGAAGACAGCTGAATTCACATACCTACTTCTCTATTCAATTTATTGTGATATGTTGTTTTGATCAAAGTGTATAAGAAAATCTGGACTCACGCAAAAGTCTAGTTGGAAAAATGAGGAGTACTTTAATAGCCTTTTTAGGTAATCGTGGATATTTGGTACTACTCTAAAATTTGACAAGTCATAGTTTCTTAAAGGTCAGTTGTAATGTGAAATCTGAAACGACATTAATGAACATTTCATACCCAGTTACATTAAAATCCATTGGTCTATCTTGTGTTTTGACTGGATCTTTAACATACGCACAATTTTGTAACATTTGGAAACTATCAGTTCACTGAGTTACGCAGATATTCCAAATGTTGACAGACTTCATTATGCAGTATTAAAAATATGTACAATCAAAATAGTGTGGTACTGCCATAAAAACAGACCAATGGACCAATGGAACAGAATCGAGAGCATAGAAATAAATCCAAGTGTATACAGTCAACTGATATTTGACAAGAGAGCCAAGAATACTAATAGAGAAAAGAGAGGTGCTGGGAAAATTGGATATTCACATATAAAAGAATGAAACTAGACCCCTATCTTATGCTACCCACAAAAATTAACTTGAAATGGATTAAAGACTTAGATGTAAGACATGAGACCATGAGACTGCTAGAATAAAGTATAGGAAAAAAGCTCCTTGACATGGATCTTGGCAATGATTTTTTGGATATGACCTAAAACAAAAGCAACAGAATAAAAAATAAACAAGCAGGACTACATCAAACTAAAAAGCTTCTGCACAGCAAAAAGAAACAATCAAGAAAGTGAAAAGACAGCCTACGGAATGGGAAAAAATATTTGTAAACCATATATCTGATAAGGGGTTAATATAAGATATAAAGAACTCATAAAACCCAATAGCAAAAAACCAAATAATCCAATTAAAAAATGGGCAAAGGACTCAAGTAGACATTTTTGCAAAGAAGATTTATGAATGGCCAACAGGTATGTGAAAATATGCTCAGCATCACTGTCATTAGGGAAATGCAAATCAAAACCACAATGAGATATCACCTCACACCTGTTAGAATAGCCATCATCAAAAAGACAAGTGATAACAAATGCTGGTGAGGGTGTGGAGAAAAGGGAATCCTTGTGCACTGTTGGTGGGAATTAAAGTTGGTACAGCCACTATGGAAAACAGTATGGAGGATCCTCAAAAAATTAAAAATAGAACTACCATATGATCCAGCCATTCCACTTCTGGGAATATATCCAAAGGAAACGAAAACACTAACTTGAAAAGATATCTGCACCCCCTTGTTCATAGCAGCATTATTTACAATAGCCAAGACATGGAAACAACCTAAGTGTCCATCGACAGACGAATGGATAAAGAGGTTGATATCTGCAGTGAATTATTCAGCCACAAAAAATGAGGAAATCCTGCTATTTTGTGACAACATAGATGGATCTCAAAGGATTTATGCTAAGTGAAACAAGTCAGACAAAGGCAGATAATGTATGATCTCACTTATATGTGGAAGCTAAAAAAAAAAACAACCAAACTTATAGAAAAAGAGATCAGATTTGTTGTTAGCAGATGAGGAGGTGGGGGTGGGGGAGAGGGAATTGGAGGAAGGTGGTCAAAAGGTACAAACTTCCAGTTATAAGATAAATAAATACTACGGATGTAATGTACCAAATGATGAATATAGTTACCACTGCTGTATGATGTATATGAAAGAGAGAAAATCCTAAGAGTTCTCATTACAAGGAGAAAAATTTGTTTTCTTTTTTTTTTTCCATTTCTTTTTATCGTATCTATGAGATGATGGATGTTAACTAAACTTATTGTGGTAATCATTTCAAATATATGTAAGTCAAACCTTCATGTTGTATACCTGAAACCCCATACAGTGATGTCAATTGTCTATCAATAAAACTGGAGAAAAAATAAATATATGTGTTAATGTGACTACTAATTTCATCAGAATCTTTAAGTATTAAGAAGCCGTCAAGCTCATGGTGGCAGATACATGTTTTCTAAAATTCTGATTTTCACTTGAAAGCTTGAATTTTATTATTGGCACAAAATACTGGTAATTGTTTTCCTTGAAGTTCTTTTTTCAGAAAAAGTCTGCCAAATAGCCAAGTCTGAATAACCATGATTTGTCAGTTGTTCTTTCAAGCAAAAATGGTGTTCCATGGGCAAAGAGGCTAGGTCAGCGCTCAAGTGCTTTTCCTCCAGACAGCCATCTACGTCCATATACAGCCCAGGTGCTTTATACATACTGCCAGGTTCATCACACAGAATATTAAAAAGACGTACTCAAGATTTAATAAAACTGATCATTTTTACTGCTTCATCGAGGATAAATGAAACAGGCTTTTAAAATTTTTTTTTAATTTTAATTTTTTTTGATGTCATAATAGTTTATAACATTGTGAGATTCCAGTTGTACATTATTATTTGTCAGTCACCATATAAATGCACCCCTTCACCCCTTGTGCCCACCCCCCAACTGCCTTCCTCCTGGTAACCACCAAACTGTTCTCTCTGTCCGTGTGTTAGTTTATATTCCACATGTGAGTGAAGTCATACAGTGTTTGTCTTTCCCTGTCTGGCTTATTTCACTTAACATAATACCCTCCAGGTCCATGCATGTTGTTGCAAATGGGACAATTTTGTCTTTTTTTTACGGCTGAATAGTATTCTATTGTATATATATACACCACATCTTCTTTATCCATTCATCAGTTGGTGGGCGCTTGGGTTGCTTCCACATCTTGACTATTGTGAATAATGCTACAGTGAACATAGAGATACATATATCCTTCGGAATTGTTGATTTCATGTTCTTTGGATAAATACCCAGTGGTGGGATAGCTGTTGTATGGTATTTCTATTTTTAATTTTTTGAGAAATCTCCTTACTGTTTTCTATAGTGGCTGCATCAGTTTGAATTCCCACCAGCACTGGATGAGGGTTTTCTTCACATCCTCTCTAACATTTGTTATTTTTTGTCTTGGTAATTATAGCCATTCTGACAGGCAAAAGGCGATATCTCATTGTAGTTTTGATTTGCATTTCCCTAATAATTAGTGATGGTAAACATCTTTTCATGTGCCTGTTGGCCATCTGTATATCTTCTTTGGAAAAATGTCTGTTCATATCCTCTGCCCATTTTTTGATCACGTTGTTTGCTTTTTTGTTGTTGAGTTGCATGAGTTCTTTATATATTTTGGAGATTAACCCCTTGTTGGGTATATGATTTGCAAATATTTTCTCCCAGTTAGTGGGTTGTCTTTTTGTTTAGATCATGGTTTCCTTTGCCTTGCAGAAGCTCTTTGGTCTGGTGAAGTGCCATTTGTTTATTTTTTCTTTTGTTTTCCTTGCCTGAGTAGACAAGGTATTCGAAAAGATCCTTCTAAGACTAGTGTCAAAGAGTGTACTGCGTATGTTTTCTTCTAGGAGTTTTATGCTTTCACATCTTACCTTCAAGTCTTTAATCCATTGTGAGTTAATTTTTGTGTTTGGCCAAGGATAATGGTCTACTTTTGCATGTGGCTGTCCAGTTTTCCCAACACCATTTTTTTGTGTGTGTGAGGAAGATTGGCCATGAGCTAACATCTGTTGTCAATCTTTCTCTTTTTGCTGAGGAATATTGGCCCTAAGCTAACATCCGTGCCTGTCTTCCTCTATTTTTTGTACATGGGACACCGCTACAGCGTGGCTTGATGAGCAGTGCGTAGGTTCTCAGGGATCCAAACCTGCGAACCCTGGGCCGCTGAAGCGGAGTGCATGAACTTAACCACTGTGCTACTGGGCTGGCCCCCCAACACCATTTGTTTAAGAGACTTTCCTTTCTCCATTGTATGTTCTTGGCTCCTTTGTCGAAGATTAGCTGTCCATAGGTGTGTGGGTTTATTTCTTGGCTTTCGATTCTATTGATTTGTGTGTCTGTTTTTGTACCAATACCATCCTGTTTTGATTACTATAGCTTTGTAGTACATTTTGAAGTCAGGGATTGTGATGCCTCCAGCTTTGTTCTTTTTTCTTAGGATTGCTTTAGCTATTCAGGTCTTTTGTTGCCCCGTATGAATTTTAAGATTCTTTGTGCTATTTCCTTGAAGAATGTCTTTGGGATTCTGATTGGGATTGCATTGAATCCGTAGATTGCGTTCGGTAGTATGGACATTTTAACTATGTTGATTCTTCCAATCCATGTGCATGGAATATCTTTCCATTTCTTTATGTCATTATCAATTTCTTTCAATAATGTCTTATAGTTTTCATTGTATAGGTCTTTCACCTCCTTGGTTAAATTTATTCCTAGATATTTTATTCTTTTTGTTGTGATCGTAAAAGGGATTGTATTCTTTTTTTTTTATTATTATTTATTTATTTATTTTTCCCCCAAAGCCCCAGTAGATAGTTGTATGTCATAGTTGCACATCCTTCTAGTTGTTGTACGTGGGACACGGCCTCAGCATGGGCGGAGAAGCGGTGCAGCTGGTGCGCGCCCGGGATCCGAACCCCCGGCCGCCAGCAGCGGAGCGCGCGCACTTAACCACTAAGCCATGGGGCCAGCCCAGGGATTGTATTCTTGACTTCTCTTTCTGCTAGTTCCTTATTCAAGTATAGAAATGCAACTGATTTTTGCAAGTTGATTTTATACCCTGCAACTTTGCTGTAGATGTTAATTATTTCTAATAGTTTTCTGATGGATTCTTTAGAGTTGTGTATATATAAAATCATGTCATCTGCAAACAGGTAGAGTCTCACTTCTTCCTTTCCCATTTGGATGCCTTTTGTTTCTTTTTCTTGCCTAATTGCTCTGGCCAAAACTTCCAATACTATGTTGAATAAGAGTGGTGAGAGTGGGCAACCTTTGTCTAGTTCCTGTTCTCAGAGGCTTTCAGTTTTCCCCGTTGAGTATGATGTTGGCTGTGGGTTTGTCATATGTGGCCTTTATTATGTTGAGGTACTTTCCTTCTATACCCATTTTATTGAGAGTTTTTAATCATAAATGGATGTTAGATCTTGTCAAATGCTTTCTCTGTGTCTATTGAAATGATCATGTGGTTTTTATTCCTCATTTTGTTAATGTGGTGTATCACATTGATTGATTTGCAGATGTTGAACCATCCCTGCATCCCTAATATAAATCCCACTTGATCATGGTGTATGATCCTTTTAATGTATTGCTGTATTTGATTTGCCAAGCTTTTCTTGAGGATTTTTGCATCTATGTTCATCAGTGATATTGGCCTGTAATTTTCCTTCTTTGTGTTGTCCTTGTCCTGGCCTTGGGATCGGGGTAATGTTGACCTTGTAAAGTGTGTTAGGAAACATTCCATCTTCTTCAATTTTTTGGAATAGTTTGAGAAGGATAGGTGCTAAATCTTCTTTGAATGTTTGGTGGAATTCTCCAGAGAAGCCATCTGGTCCTGGACTTTTATTTTTTGGGAGATTTTTGATTACTGTTTCAATCTCTTTACTTGTGATTGGTCTATTTAGATCCTCTATTTCTTCTTGGTTCAGTTTTGGGAGTTTGGATGAGTCTAAGAATTTATTCATTTATTCTAGACTGTCCTATTTGTTGGCATATAGTTTTTCATAGTATTCTCTTATAATCCTTTGTATTTCTATGGTATCCATTGTAATTTCTCTTTTATTTCTAATTTTATTTTTTTGAGCCTTCTCTCTTTTTTTCTTAGTGAGCGTGGCTAAGGTTTTGTCAGTTTTGTTTATCTTCTCAAAGAACCAACTCTTAGTTTCATTGATCCTTTCTACTGTTTTTTTTGGTTTCAATGTCATTTATTTCTACTCATTTTTATTATTTCCCTCCTTCTGCTGACTTTGGGATTTGTTTGTTCTTCTTTTTCTAGTTCTGTTAGGTGTAGTTTAAGATTGTTTATTTGAGGTTTTTCTTGTTTGGTAGGGTAGGCCTGTATTGCTATGAATTTCCCTCTCAGGATCACTTTTGCTGCATCCCATATGAGTTTGTATGGTGTATTTTCATTTTCATTTGTCTCCAGGTATTTTTTGATTTCTCCTTTAATTTCTTCAGGGATCCATTTCTTGCTCCATACTGTGTTGTTTAGTCTCCACACGTTTGTCTCTTTCCCAGCTTTTTTCTTATAATTGATTTCTAGTTTCATAGCATTATGGTTGGAAAAGATGCTTGATATGATTTCAATCTTCTTAAATTTATTGAGGCTTGCTTTGTTTCCCAACTTGGTCTGTCCTTGAGAATGTTCCATGTGCACTTGAGAAGAATGTGTATTCTGCTGTTTTTGGAGTGCTCTCTATATATCTATTAAGTCCATTTGGTCTAGTTTTTCATTTAGTTCCACTATTTCCTTGTTGACTTTCTGTCTAGATGACCTATGCATTGATGTAAGTGGGGTGTTAAGGTCCCCTACTATTACTGTTTTGTTGTAATATCTCCTTTTAGGTTTGTTAATAGTTGCTTTATGTATTTTGGTGCTCCTGTGTTGGGTGCATATATATTTATAAATGTTATGTCTTCTTAGTGGAGTGTCCCTTTTATCATTATATATTGCCCCCCTTTGTCTCTCATTGCTTTTTTTATCTTTAAGTCTACTTTGTCTGATATAAATATGGAAACACCTGCTTTCTTTTGTTTGCCATTAGCTTGGAGTATCATCTACCATCCCTTCACTCTAAGCCTGTGTTTGTCTTTAGAGCTGAGATGTGTTTCCTGGAGGCAGCATATTGTTGGGTCTTGTTTTTTAATCCATCTAGCCACTCTGTGTATTTTGATTGGAGAATTCAGTCCATTTACATTTAGAGTGATTATTGATATATGAGGGCTTAATGCTGCCATTTTATCACTTCTCTTCCAGTTGTTTAGTATTTCTCTTGTTTCTCATCCCGTGTAGTTTGGACTGCTAATTCAGTTTGGTGGTTCTCTGTGATGGTTTTCTCAGTTTTCTCTTTATTTATCATTTGTGTCTCTTGTTCTGATTTTTTGTTTAGTGGTTACTGTGATATAAAAGATCTTGTAAATGAGATAGTCCATTTTCTGATGGTCTCTTATTTCCTTAGTCTAAGCAGTTTCCATCCCTTTCCTCTTCCTCATCTAAGTTATTGTTGTCACAAATTACTCTGTTTTGTGTTGTGATTTGCTGGTTAAAATGGAGTGATTATATTTATTCTTGATGTTTTCCTTTCCTTTATCTTTAATATTATAATTGTTTGCTAATCTGTTCTGATAGAGGGTTGTAATTTTCTGGTTTTGTCTGCTTATTTATCTCCTTGCTCAAGGCTTTGTAAACCCTTTCTTTTTTTTCCTGCTATGAGGGCCTTCTTGATCGTTTCTTGTAGGGGGGGTCTTGTGGTGATGAACTCCCTTAGCTTTTGCTTATCTGGGAGGGTTTTTATTTCTCCATCATATCTGAAGGATATTTTCACTGGATAGAATATTCTTGGCTGAAGGTTTTTGTCTTTCAGAATTTTGATTATTTCCTTCCACTGTCTCCTAGCCTGTAAGGTTTCTGCTGAGAAATCCACTGAAAGCCTGATAGGGGTTCCTTTGTAGGTTATTTTCTTCTGCCTTGCTGCCCTTAATATTTTTTCTTTGTCATTGATTTGTGCCAGTTTTACTAATATATGCCTTGGAGAAGCTCTTTTTACATTGATGTAATTAGGAGTTTTATTAGCTTCTTTTACTTGTAATTCCAGCTCCTTCCCCAGGTTTGGGACATTCTCAGCTATTATTTCTTCGAACAAGTTCTCTGCTCCTTTTTCCCTCTCTTCTCCCTCTAGAATACCTGTAATCCATATGTTGCATTGCCTAATTGAGTTGGATATTTCTTGGAGATTTCTTCATTTATTTTTAGTCTTAGTTCTCTCTCCTCCTCCATCTGAAGCATTTCTATATTTTTATCTTCTAAATTGCTAATTCTGTCCTCCATAATATCAGCTCTGTTATTTAAGGACTCTAGATTTTTCTTTATCTCATTCACTGTGTTTTTCATCTGCAACTTTTTGATTGGTTTTTCTCTATAGTTTCTGGCTCTTTTGTGAAGAATTCCCTCTGTTCATTAATTTTATTCCTGATTTCATTGAACTGTCCTGAGTTTTCTTGTAACTTATTGAGTTTTTTTATGATAGCTATTTTGCATTCTCTGTCATTTAGATTGTAAATTTCTGTGCCTTCAGGATTGATTTCTGGGTGTTTGTCATTTTCCTTCTGGTCTGGACTATTGATATATCTTCATACTATTTGATGGTGTGGATTTGTGCCTTTGCATAGTGATAGTATCTCATCTCAAGTTCCACCTGCCACCACTGGCAGGGGGGCAGGAGCTGTTTGTTATGAGCCTGCTGCGATACCTGTCAGCTGTCCCTGTCCAAACCTGGGCCACTCCTTGGGACCACAGCAGCCCTATGGGCTCTCCCATCAAATGGGAAAGTGTCACGTGGGGGCTCAGGGCTGCCATTGCATACTCCCACAATCCTGCCAAAGTGCACTCCCCGCTTCGGAGCCACAGTGGTACTATGTGCATTCGTGGCAACTGGGAACTTGTTCGCCCAGGCATGCAGAACCGCCGCCGTCTCCTACTAGGTTGCACCAGCTGTCTTGCTTGGTGCGTGGGGCCTCCCCACTGGATTCAGGCTTGGGACACTCCCTGGAGGCTGTGGCGGCGCTGTGAGCTCTCCCACCAGACTGGGGAAAGTGATCATACAGGGGCAGGGATGCTGCCAGCTGCTCCCACAGTCCTGCTGAGACGCGCTCTCCCCTTTGGGACTGTGGCAATACTATGGGCATTCATGGTATCCGGGTACTCGTGCTCCAGGGCATGCAGATCTGCTGCCATCTCCTCCTAGGTCGCACTAGCTGTTGTGGTTGGTAGGCGGGGCTTCCCCACTGAGTCTGAGCCTGGGCCACTCCCTGGGACTGCGGTGGCACTGTGGGCTCTCCCACTGGACGAGAAAGTGATCACGCAGGGACTCAGGGCTGCTGTCACCTGTTCCAGCAGTTGCACCAAGGCGTGCTCCCACCCTCGAGGCCGCAGCTGTGCTATGGGTGTTCCAGCCAGGAGAGCAGTCACACGCATGCACAGGGCTGCCAGGGGACCGGAGAGTGCTCACCTGTCTCTGCCACTTCCCTGGGGGTAGTCCATCCACCTTCAGATGTATAGCTGCGCAGGTCTCTCAGGGGTCCTGTTATGTTGTTTGGGTATCCTCCGTTGATCAATGAATGTCCATTTAGTTTTAGTTCGAAGGGGGAGAGAGAAAGAGAACAACTCACTCTGCCATATTGCTGACGTCTGAGACTTATTTAATTTTTGTCACTACTGGTTTAAACCTTACTGTTGTCAAACTGAAATCTGTGATAGCTTATGGACATGCAGTTAACTTGAAGCTATATGGAAAATTTACATAGGATTACAGTGTTTCATTAAATAAAATAGGGAATTTTTCCTAATTTAGGGCTTCAGTCTGTTTTAACATACATATGTCATAGACTCCACAGTTTTGATTTACCCTATTCTTGGTGGCCCCCAGAGGGAAAAAGAGTGGCCATTAGGAAGGGATGATAAAATCGTTACTTTGAGTGTTTCCATTGGATATGTTTACCTTTTGCTTTCAAGGTTAGATCCTTATTTCTATAGGAGGTCTTCAAGTATAGAGAATAATAGGTTTTTTGAGATAGGAAGAAAAATAAGAGCTATAGAAGCTAGATGTCTTTTGAAGACAGTGCTCAGGCATAATTTGTATCCATACTAATGGAAGGGTCAGGGTTCAGAAGGTGAATACACCGTTTATTTTCCCACAGCCCTTACAAATTTTGCACACTTCCTGTTGTCAAGACCTTGTAAGTTGAATGTTCTTATGAAATGTCCACTGAATCCACTAATGTGATCAACCAAGAACTTTTTTGAGTAATTCCCATCTCTTACTGCTGTGTTGTCTTTTTTCTATTGTCCATTCCTCCTTCACAAGAAGAGACATGTTTGTGTTATTTCAAAAAGATTTGTAAATTCCCCTCCTCAAATCTACAGTGTCTGAGGGAATGGCACACCTCTTATTTAATTCACTATTAAAACTATTTGAATGCTTCCTTTGTGCAAGGTCTTTTGCAAGACTATATGAATTGATGTGGAATTGAGTAAGACATGGCCCTGTTTTTAAGAAACACTCAATCCTTTGTTTCTTTATGTGAAGAGATAGTGCTGAATACAGGAGGCAAGGGGGAGAGGCCATGTCTTAAAAGTACACTCAACTTTCTTTGTATGATTTCATATATTTAAAATCAAAGATTCCCTTAAAACAATTGACTGTGAAGTGCCTGACCTTTAAAAGGGTGGAACCATTTAGATCAGATTTTTCCTCTGGAAACAGAGAGCTGGGACAGTGTAGCTACACTTATTGATGCATCCTTGGGTTTGGTAAAACCTGACTGGGTAAGGAATTTGCATTCAGCCTTTTACCAATTACAGTCATGCGTCATTTAATGATGGGGACACGTTCTGAGAAATGTGTTGTTAGACAATTTCGTCATTGTGCGAACATCATAGAGTCTTCTTAGACAAACCTGGATGCATTGTATAGCCTTCTATACACCTAGGCTACATGGTACTAATCTAATGGGACCACTGTCATATATGTGGTTTGTCATTCACCGAAACATTGTTATGCGGTGCATGACAGTACTTGGTAGTCACCTGTTACTAAGACTTAACTGTTGAACACAGTGTCTCTTCTGTTCTAACTGTTATTCTTGCAAGGCTCCATGTTTACCCCTCTCAGAAGAATGGCTTCCTCACATTATACTGAGAACATGAAGCCAACCCATCAACTTCCTTCTTTTTCCCCTCACAATCTACCTATTTTCATCACACCTACCCCACTCGATTTCACTCTCTTTCTGACGAGTGGCATATGTTCTCTCTGATGAGGCTGATCCCTTTACTTATTCTCATGGCCTCATTTCTTCTTATCTCCTCAAAGACCTGGCACCATCAGTTATTCCACCGTCAGGGCATTTCCAATTCCCTTTTCCCTCAGGCAATTTTGAATGCCCAATATGTGAGGTGCAGTAGACCCTAGGACTTCTTGTCAGTAATTAGAGTTCACTAGGATGAGGGCTATGATTGAGGTTCTAGGGGTGCATAGATGGGCAGCAAAACTATGCCCATGTGTGGGCAAATTTTGTAAAGGAAGCTTCGGAGATGAGGTTTCTTTGCTGAATAAGGAGTTTGCCTGCTGGGGGAGTAGCATTTTAGGAAAAGAGAATAAATAGCAAGTGCAGATCTAGAAGCACTGTTATAGGGGTGTAAAGGAAGTTGGATTTTCATTTGGTCGTTTGTTTATTCAATGAAAATTTATTAAATGCCTGCTGTGTGCTAGGCACTGTGCTAGGCTGTGAATGGAATGGTGAATAAAGCCAGACATAGTCATTGCCCCCATGTAGTTTACAGACTAATGAAGAAAACAGACAGTAACAAATAACACCTAAGTATATAATTGCCAAGTGTGATAAAGACAAAGCAGGGAGGAAATGGTGCTCTGTTGAAGAGAGAAAATGTCTGGCAGTTTAGGCTGGGGAGGGCAGGGTCAAGGAAAGCTTCTCTAAGGAATTGATACTGAATTGAGATCTAAAGGTGTGGCAATTTCCAGGCCCTTACATCATTTGCAAGGAGTGATCGGAAGGTTCTTCCCATCTTTTGTTCTAGGCAAAAATAAATGCAGAGCAAAAGCCCAGAGGCAAGAAAAAGCCTAGAAAATTCCAGTTATGGATGAGGGATAATGAGGGAGAGGTAGGGTGACATGAGATGGCCATGTGAAGAAATTAGAGTGGCTTGGGTTGAGGTACTAGCAATAGATAAGAGAAAAAAGATGAAATACAAGCAGAATAAATTTAAAAAAATCCATATCAAGATAAATCATAATGGAACTGCAGAACACTAAAGACAGAGAGAAGATCTTAGATGTTACCTACAAAGGATTGACAACTATTAGGACAGCAGACTTCTCAGTAGCAATAATGGAAGCCAAAAGACAGCAGAATCTTTTCTAGAGAAAATGACTGTCAACCTGGAATTGTGTACTCAGAAAAGAAAAACTTTAAAGAACAAAGGTGAAATAAAGAAATAAAGTTTTTGTTTATAGGTGAACAAAAACTAAGAGAATTTATCACTATGAGATATCTGCAGTAAAGTAACTTCTAAGGAATATACTTCAGGAAAAGGAAAATGAATCTAGGATGTCTGAGATATAAGAAGGATAGTATGAGAAGCAGAAAGGAATGGTAAATATATATAAAATGGCAAACATTGTCTATATACAATTTTTTATTTGGGTGAGTTTTAAAAAATGATAGAACTAAAATTGTTCAGCTGACATAAATGTCAGCTAACAACCTGTAAGTCAGGACTAAGGGGAATTATGGAGTTGAAGTATTCTAGAGTTTTTTTTATCGGGGGGGAGGTTAAGATATTACTTAACTTTGTTAAGTTAAATGTGCATAGTAAAATTTTAAAAGTAAGTCTAAAAATAGTGTGTACAGTTTCCAAACAAATAGAAAAAGGAAAAAGGAACAAATACAAATTCAATTCAAAAAGGGGCAAGAAGTAGAAAAAAGTGGAATGACTTGAAATTAAAATGTAAGGTGGTATGAAGAAGTCCAGACATATAATATATGTTAATGGAATAAACTCAGCAATTAAGAAAGATATTATAAGATTAGATATAAACAAAATTCACTTATATGCTCTTTACAAGAGATACATCCAGAATATAAGGTTGAAGTAATAAAAAAGAAAAAGGTATACTAAGCAAATACCAAAAGAAAGGTGACATAACAGAATTAATAGCAAACATGATAGGCTTAAAGAAAAAAATGCATGATTGGCAATAGAGAGGACTGTTACATAATGATAAAAGGTTCAATTTACCAGGAAGATAAAATAGTTCTAAACTTGTATGAACCTAGTAGAACAGCCTCAAAGTAGATTAAGCAAAATTTATATAATTAATTTTTTATTAGGGAGAAATCGAGAAATCCATCATCATAGGAGGAGATTGCAACATATCTTCCAATTATTGGTAGGTCAAGCAGATATAAAATCAGTAAAGATACAGAAGATTTTAACAATTAGCAAGTTTAATGTAATAATCATCTCTGGAATTATATACTCACCAATTAGAGAATTCATGTTCTTTTCAAGCACGTGGAACAGTTGAAAAAAATTGATTACATAGTAGATCATAAAGTAAGGCTTAATAAATTTCAATGAGTTAATATCTTAGAAATTACATTTTCTGACCAGAAATAAGACAAGGTTATCTACAATTACCAAGTTATTAGAAATAATAAGAGAGTTTAGCAAAGTGATTGGCTATAAAATTAGTATAATAAAATCAGTTGCTTTTCTATATACCAGCAACAAACAGAAAACATCATTTAAAAAAGCCACCATCCATTTATAGTAGGAACAAAAACTATAAAGTACTTAGGAATAAATATAACCAAGTATGTGTAAGATCTTTTTGCAGGAAATTATAAATTATAAATAAATTGAGAGACTGCCCATGTTCAATGATAGACTTAGTTTCATAAAGATGTCAGTCTTCCCCAGATGGTTCATATAAATTTAATGCAATTGTATGCTACCTATGTAATTTAAATGAAGAGCCAGGAACAGGAGGGGGAAGTATTTAAAAGCCATTACAGTAATCCACGTGAGAAGCAAAGAAGGCCTAAACTAGAATAGTAGCAATGAGAATTGATAAATGGATGCAAGAATAGTAAAATCTACTTGATTTGGCAATTTTCTGAAAGTGGAGTGTAGGAGTCAGATGAATATGATCCATTATGACTAAGCTGGTTTATCTCAGGAATGCAAAGATGTATTAAGACCAGGAAATCTAATAATATCCTACTCAATTGATCAAATGAAAAAATAGTATCTAAATACATGCCTAAAAGGCTTTTGACGAAATTCAACCCATTTTTTAATTAAAAGCTTTCAGAAAATAGAATAGAAAGATATTGCCTAATACAATAAATACTGATTTTAAAGCAAAAATCGACAATCATATTGAGTGATAATTGAATAATGTTTATAAACAGAAGTCAAACATGGTTGCCTACAATAACCATTAATCGTAAACACATTGTTCTGAAAGTTCTGGCTTATAACTAAGCTATAAAAGAGAGACAATTGAAAAGAAGACAAAAATTGTCATTATTTGCAGATAACAGTTTAAAGAAGCTTTAAAATTAATAAGAGATCAGTAAAAGTGCTAACAAGTGGTTGGAGAAAAGATGAATACCCTGAAACAAATAGTTTAGTACTAACAAGGTACCAGGCCCTGTATTAGACATCATAAAAGATACAAAAATGTATAAAATGACCATTACCTTAAGGAGCTTAAATCTATTTAAGAACTAATCTATTCAAACACACATTTTTTTTTTTTGGCTGAGGAAGATCCGCCCTGAGCTAACATCTGCTGTCAATCCCCCTCTCTTTGCTTGAGGAGGATCTGCCCTGAGCTATCATCTGCTCCCAATCCCCCTCTCTTTGCTTGAGGAAGATTCACCCTGAACTAACGTCTGTGTCAGTCTTCCTCTATTTTGTATGTAAGCTGCCACCACAGCATGGCTGCCGACAAGTGGTGTAGGTCGGCACCCAGGAACTGAACCCCAGCTGCCGAAGTGGAGCACGCTGAACCCGACTGCTAGGTTGTGGGGTTGGCCCCCAAAACACACAAATTTTAAAAGTAGAAGAAAACTAAGTGGGTGTTTGGTAACTGACATAAGAAGGTCACTGCTAGTTAAAGTATAAATTAGTACAAGCTTTCCAGAAAGCAAGTTGGCACTTTATACCAAGAGTTTTATTTTGTGCTTCTTGGACTTGCTAATTCTCCCTATACGAATTTATCCAATAGTATTAATCAGATATGTTGACAAATATCTATATGTGGAGATATCTTTTACTGTATTGTGTATAACAGTAAATACTGGAAAGAATTTCATCAAAATCAGATTGGTGGGAAATAAACTGTAGAACATCTGTAGAATAGAAAATACTATGTATTGGCTAAAAATTATGTCTTGTGAAAATGAAAAATATTCACTGTAGAGTATTATGTGATAAAAACAGGTTACAAAACAATTTGTAAATATACATTTACTTTTTCCCCCCTTAAAAGTAGGAAAAGGGAGTATGAGAGAAATAAATCAGTTAATCTGAATACATAAAAAATCTTATCAGTAGCTATTTCCAGATAGCACGTAATATTTTTTTCTTTTAGCTTATGTGATTTTTTTTTTCTTTTTTTTTTGGTATAACTGGCAAATGTTGTTCAGGTATACTTGGTGTACTTGGTCAGGTCAAGGGCAGTAGTAGTTAGTATGTGTTTGTATGTGGTAGAATTATCGTTTGATCCAGTTTTGTTTGATTGTAAAGCCTGTGCTCATGATGGGGCAGAAAAAGGGGATTAAGAATAATTGGAGACTGTCTACTTTTTCGAGAACTTTGGTGTAAAGAAGATGAGCAAGGTGTGTGTATGTAGATATGTAATTCGAGTTAAATTCCACAACTATGCAGCCCAGCATCACCGTACCATCTTCCAGTTTGCTGTCTTCCTTTCACAGCCAAGCTGCTTCTTTTTACATTGTTTTCCTTATAAAAGTAAAGCCTTGGGCCAGCCCTGGTGGCCTAGTGGTTAAGTTCGGTGCACTCCGCTTTTGCAGCCCGGGTTTGGTTCCCAGGTGTGGACCTACACCACTCCTCTGTCAGTGGCCATGCTGTGGTGGTGGCTCACATACAAAAAGAGGAAGATTGGCAACAGATGTTAGCTCAGGGCGAATCTTCCTCAGCAGATAAGGAAGGGAGGGAGCAAGAGAGGAAGGGAGGGAGGGAGGAAGCCTTACAGATGGTGAAGTGAAAATTAAATGGCTCCCTTTCTCCCTGCCCTGACTCTCCCGGTTTTCCTCCCCAGTAGGTGGTAAGCAGAAAAAATACTGCTGAGAATCATTTTCTATGTATATTATTTTACACAAACGGGATCACATTACACTTATTGTTCACAGTTCATTCTTATGAAATGTAACCTAGACATTACTTTTACTCATTTTACTTTTACTCAGACATTACTATATACTCAGTGTATATAGATCCTATGGAATACTACTACATCAGTCTTTCTAAGCCATAGGCTATATACCATAGGACTTCTTTGCTTAAAAATCTATCATTTCACATCATCTTTTGAGTTAATTCATGTTCCTCAGTCTAGCATTCAAGATATTCCAGTATGAAAACTACTTAATATTTCAATTTGATTTTCCACTGTCTTGTACTTGCCCCAAGCCCCAGCCAGCCTCACTGCTTGTCAAGGATCCTTTGTGTCTTTGTTAATATTATTCCTTGTCACTAAAGTTTCTCTCATGTTACTCTTCATCTTTTTGTGTCCAAATGCTGTCTTTTCTTCTTGCTGTCCTTTCTTCTTCTTTTTCTCGAGTAGACTATTAAGATTCTTGGGGGCAAGGAGTATGTCTTATTCAGCATTGTCTATCCAGTTCCTTTTTTAATGTATGGCTTATGGTAGCTGTTCAGTGAATGTTTGCTGTTTATTTCAGTCATTTACTCAAGTTCACCTAGTATACAAAGATGAATTGGGTACAGTTAGCTTCCTATCCTAAGCCCTCCTAGTAGCCTGTTCTGGTCCCAACCCAGCTATAATCTCTTCCACCTTTAAATTACCCAAAGCACATTGCTGGTGTCATTACCAAAGTCTTTTTATGGTTCTCTTAATAGATTGTAAGCTCCTTAATAACAAGGACTATGTTTGCTTAGTTTTTTATTCTTGTAGTGACTAGCATAATGCCTGTATACAGTAAGCACTCAGGAAATATTAATTGGATAGAACTTTATTAAATTGGGGGAAAAAAAGCACAAACAAAAGCCTGGAATTTGCACTTTCAAGGGAGTCAGTAATCGTGCTGCAGTACAACTCACTATCTGTAAAGATGGCTCTGGAGTGCTTGAGCTTTGTAGCACTAAGAGGCCTTTAAACTAAAGAGCTTAGATTTAAGGCATTAGTAACTGGCTTCTGTTTTTAAACCCAAAGCACTAAATGATAAAACTGCTTAAACATAATTTATTTTTTTTCTCATAGCATCCCTATATTATTTTTAGTTCACTTATGAGGAAGCAAAGGCACAGAGAAGCTTGGTGACTCATTCATAGTCAAACAGGAAAGGATCGATGAAGTAAGGATTGAAAGACTATGCTGTTGGAAATATACTGATGTATTGTCAAATGTAGTATCCATGACATCAACGTGAAGTTTAGTGATTGTACCCAAATACCCTTAAGTTCTCTTAATAAAACTCCAAAATGTTTGTCATCTGTGAATTCATGCATGCATGCATGCAACAACTATTTGTTGAGCACTGCTTATGTGTCAATTAGGCGTTAATGTAGGTGCCAGGGTAAAGCAGTGAATAAGATAAAGAGCCAGCCTTTGTGAAGTGCAGAGCAAAACTGGCTGCCAGGAGATGGGATTCTGGTCTCTCTGTCCTGACTTTGAGCAACTCATCCTGTCTGTGTTTCATTTCCTCTTGTGTAAGATGAGTAGGTTAGACTAGAACTTTTTAAAGGATGTTGGTCCCTTCAAAGTTCTGAGTCTGTAAATTGGACAGAAATCATAATTTTCCAGAAAGACAAAGCTGGAAGCTGGTTTCTTTCGGTCTATTTAATTCCATTTTTCTGGTATTTCTTGCTCCCTGTTTCCACATAGCTGGACTTTAATAGGGGAGAGAGAAGTGCGGCATCCTTCTGTTGTGATTTGTACTTGAAGTGGATTTTGCAGTGCTTGGTTATGTTTAGACTTAAGTTTATGTTGTAATATTTAGAAATATTTCAAAACTTTGTGGTTCTTTGATGGTGTTAATCAGAAACTTTAGACCCATTATAATATAGATCTTTGCTTGGAGATCCACATGCACAATTAATTAAATCAATTAACTACAAAATCAGAGTTATGTGCAGGGTGAATGTATTTTATTTTCCTCTTAGGAATGAAGGGATAAAGTTGTTTTCTTGAATCAGTCCTCTTTCTCCATCCTTACCAATATTTTACTGGTTAGCTCTTCTCATTGCTGGTTTAAACTCCTCAAAAAGGTATCTGAAATGATATTTTAGAAAAATATTTCATGACATGGAAAAATATTCAGGGTATATTCAATGAAAAATCAGGTTATAGAAAAATGGTTTGTCTTTTAAAAATTGATGTATATCTGTAGAAAAAGATGGTAAAAATTATATAACAAAAAGTTAAGTGTTCATCTGTGGATGGTGAGGTCATGTTTTCTTTTTTATACTTTTCTTCATTTTCCATTTTTTCTATAATGAGCATGTATCATTTTGAAATCAGAAAAAAAATAACTATATAAGGAAGCACAACACCTCTCTTAACTGGCTTCCATGCCCTTAGTTTTCCCCTGTGTATCTTGCTTCTTACAAACCCCATTGGTTTCCTATGGCCTACCAAAGAAGGTTCCAGCCCTGCCTGACGCGTACACAGGAGCCTTCTCAGCATGGCTTCAGCCTGCCTCTCTATGTCATTGCTGCCCTTCTCGCTCTGCAGGATTTCTCCTGAATCCTTGAGTGTGCTGTGTTCTTTGAGATTCAATCTTTCCGTTGTTCAGGACAAAAATTCTTTTAGAATCAACTTTGACTCTTGATTCTCGCATATCAGGAAAGCTCCCACTTCTCACCACCTCCTCCACCACCGCCCCAGCCACCTGGGTTTTTGCGACAGCCTCCTAACCGTCTTCCTGTTTCCGTCCTTGCCTCCATCACTGTCTGTACTCCACATGGCAGCTAGAGGTTTTCTTTTAAAATGTCAGTCAGA